>NC_041386.1:248291527-248358167 GCF_002162155.2 Triticum dicoccoides | reverse complement strand
TATCTCAAGCTAACAATGTGAAAGTACAACAAATCCTTGAGTGGTTTTGGTAATTCATAACAACATATATGTTAGGACCGAGAGTGTATCGACCAGAGGGGGGTGAATGGGAGATTCAAATTTTCTTTCGAAAGCTTCGAAACTTAATCAAAACACAGCAACGGAATATATTATTGAGATAAATGCAATGAATCAGTTGTCCTCATCAGTGGCATATTCATCGAGGAAAGCGTATACAACAGAATGAGCTTGATAAATTATAGGTTTAACAACAATGAGAGTTATGCAACAGGCAAACAGATGTAGCAGAATGAGACATAGCATAGCTGAACCTGAGAGAAATACAACTGAAAGGTTACACAAGTAAAACAAAGGTATTGACTGGCAACAAAGGAATATAGACGAGGATAATGATAATAATAAACACATACACATAGGATGAGGGCCACAGAACAAGATAAACGATCAGGTAATCTATCGACACAGAGGAAGAATGATAACTACTAAATGAAATGCAGTAGAGAAGATATAACCAGTGGTGCTCGATGGCGACAAGAGATTTGGTAGACCAGTTCACCATTTTGCCAAAGGCCTACGTCCGGTTGGAGGGGCTGTGACTTAACATGGAAGATAAACTCTCTTCACTCTATGCTCCTTCAACGCAGAGCTGATCAAATCAGGTTGATTTCACTCGTGGTAGATCCTTGTCAACGATCTCCAAACCATCGGTCGACCTTCGCGAGCCACAATCACTCTTGGTTGCTGAAGATCAGGCTCGGTGAAGACAACAACTATTCAACACTCAAAGCCAGACCTATCCGTCTAGAGAGTGCGTAGATCTCAAGAGTAATAGGTACAAGAACTCTCACTCATAACTGCTGTGATGCTAAAGCACTGTCTAAGTTTGGGCTCTTGGTTTTCTCTCGGTGGATCTTAAACTCAAATCACTCAAGAGGGGTTTCTCAAATCAATCTTCTCAGAAATCTCAAGCGGAGCAGCCAACGGACAACGTTAGAGCAGGGTGGCTATTTATAGCCGCAGCCTTCCTAGATGGGAAATGACCAAATTGGACATCGGCCTCAGCCAATGGATAAATGACACGATTCCAATGGTCGAATTTGAGAACACAACGGTAACATTTATTGGGGAGAAAGAAATGCTAACTCCTCGGTCCGAGGCAAGTATCTTTCTGTGAAGAAGATCACAATCTCTTGCTGACAGGTATTTGCTCAGAGCACAAAGAGTTTTCTCTCGCATCTTTCATAGGTTGTGGCTAAGCATCACAGCTAAGTTATGCATCGAGAACCTATACCCCACTTAATAGCATAGAGGTCCTATGACTTGAAAGATTGACAGAAGATAAACAAAATGAATGCTACATCTTCACTTTGTCTTCGAGTTCAACCGTTGCATTCAATTTCTTCGGATGACAGTACAGAAACAAAAGCTTCGCTTCAGCAGTAAACTTTTGAGGGGTTGATTTCTTGACATTAATCTTCTCGTCTCTATCACTTCGACAAATATAGCCCGTTCTTCTCTGCAGCGTAGATATGCTTCAGTGAAGTTCCTTGAACTCAGCACCAGAGACAACATTCTCTCTGACTGTGTATGGAATTTTCTCTCTGTATGCTCTCACAAACAAATTAGTCCATACCTGTTTCTATCAACAATCTCCAAAACGCAGGGTAAGCAGATATTGCACCAACAATCTCCCCCTCTTTGGACAATTTTTGACAAAACAAATCACATCGAATGATAGGTAATGAGTAGAATATAGTGCTAAGAATAATTAAAGACGAGAGATAATTATGAAGATGAGATATCCTTCTCCTTAAGATATGCTTCGGTTTGGGAAAAAATATTTTTCTTCGTATGAGTGTCATTGATAATAGATTTCATACTAGAGTTCTTTCAATGCACTCGACAGTGTCTGAGGTAGTTCCTATCACAAAAACTTCGACAACGGTTAGATGTGAAACAAATATTGAGAGTTTTGTGACATGGATAAGTCATGAAGGTTTTCTCAGAACACAATTTGGATCCACACAAGATATAGTTTTCCTGCATAATAATTTAATATGAATAGAGCAGGATCGAATAATAATTCATTGCTCAGAGTGGATAAGCTTTGAAGGTGATTTTCTTGCAATAGAGATGATGCAAATGATATATGAGAGGAAAAAAACTTGTTAGTCATAGATAGCTTTCATTAGGCTTTTGTGCATCCACTAACTTTATCTTCCTACATGGTTAGATAATGAGAGACAACAATAATAGTATATCCAACCACAACATTTATAGATCATATAGTGTTTGAGGTACTTTTTCAATATAATATCATCATTTGATGATTCCATGTTCATCTTCGAGGAGCAGTTATGTGTCCCTGTAAAAGAAATGATTTCCGATCATAGGACAAACATACGAAGGCACCTGCAAACAAATAATGGGAAGCAAATAGCATTGCAGGCGGGGGGTTATTAACATTACATGACGATCGAGTGTTTTAGCACCACATGCGGTGCGCTAAGGTTCTTGAAGCAAATTGTTCGAAGGAAAACCAAATGCATGTTTGAAGCAAAACATCCTGCAAACCCCGATAAACTATCACTCGATGTAATTCTTCCCCTTTTTGTCAACAAGTGTCAAAAAGGAATGAGAGGACTGATGCGGCATGAAATACGTCGGTATTTCCCGAAAGAGGAAGGGATGATGCAGCACATCTACGGTAGGTATTTCCCTCAGTGATGAGACCAAGGTTATCGAACCAGTAGGAGAACTACGCAACACTACATGAACGACACCTGCACACAAAGAACAAATACTTGCAACCCGACATAAAGGAGGGGTCGGCTTGAACTACGTTGGTATTTCCCAAAAGAGGAATGGATGATGCAGCACAGCTATGGTAGGTATTTCCCTCAATGATAAGACCAAGGTTATCAAACCAGTAGGAGAACTACACAACACTACATGAACGACACTGGCACACAAAGAACAAATACTTGCAACCCGACGTAAAAGAGGGGTTGTCAATCCCTCCCGGGTAAAAGATAAGTAAATTTGTAATAGATTGGATAAACAGATCTCGCGGGAACGCAAGATAAAATAAATAAATAAAAATTGCGGCAAGTTATTTTTGGGTTTTTGGATTAATAGATCTGAAAATAAAAGCAAATAAAAATAGATCTCGAAGGCAAATATAATAAAGAAGAGACCCAGGGGCGGTAGATTTCACTAGTGGCTTCTCTCGAGAAAGATAGTATACGGTGGGTAAACAAATTACTGTTGGGCAATTGATAGAACTTCAAATAATCATGATGATATCTAGGCAGTGATCATTATATAGGCATCAATTCCAAGATTAGTAGACCGACTCCTTCCTGCATCTACTACTATTACTCCAAACATCGACCGCTATCCAGCATGTATCTAGTGTATTAAGTTCATGGAGAAATGGAGTAATGCAATAAGAATGATGACATGATGTAGACAAGATCTACTCATATAGGATTAGACCCCATCTTGTTATCCTTAATAGCAACGATACATATGTGTCATTTCCCCTTCTGCCACTTGGACCGAGTACCGTAAGATCAAACCCATCACAAAGCACCTCCTCCCATGGCAAGAAAAATCGATCTAGTCGGCCTAACTAAACCAAAGATTCGAAGAAGAAATACGAGGCTATAAGTAATCATGCATATAAGAGATCAAAAGACTCAAATAACTTTCATGGATAAAAACATAGATCTGATCATAAACTCAAAGTTCATCGGATTCCAACAAACACACTGCAAAAAAGAGTTACATCAAATAGATCTCCAAGAGACCATTGTATTGAGAATCAAAAGAGAGAGAGGAAGCCATCTAACTACTAACTACGGACCCGTAGGTCTACAATGAACTACTCACGCATCATTTGAGAGGCACCAAGTGGATGATGAACCCCTCTGTGATGGTGTCTAGATTGGATCTATGGTTTTTGGAACTTGCGGTGACTGGAATTGTTTTTTGATGACTCCCCTAGGGTTTTTGGAATATTGGGGTATTTATAGAGCAAAGAGGCAATGTGGGAGGCCACCGAGGTGGGCACAACCCACCAGGGGGCGCTTGGGCCTCCAGGCGCGCCCAGGTGGGTTGTGCCCCCCTCGGGGCACCCCTCCGATACTTCTTTGGCCCATAGTGTGTCTTCTGGCCCAGAAAAATTCTCCAAAAAGTTTCGCTGCGTTTGGACTCCGTTTGGTATTGATTTTCTGTGAAGTAAAAAACAACTGGCACTGGGCACTATTTCAATAGGTTAGTTCCAAAAAATGATATAAAGTGCCTATAAAATGATTGTAAAACATCCAAGAATGTTGATATAACAACATGGAACAATGAAAAATTATAACAACATCTCCAAGCTTAATTCCTGCTCGTCCTCGAGTAGGTAAATGATAAAAGCATAAATTTTGATGTGGAATGTTGCCTAGCATGTTCATAACATATTCTTTTCTTTGTAGCATGGATATTTGGAATTTTATATGATTCAAAGCAATTTTATAGTTTTGACATGAAGATTTCAATACTCAAGCATATTAACAAGCAACCATGTCTTTCAAAATATCAATACTAAAGCAAATTATCCCTAGCCCATTATGCTCAATCATTGATCCATTCATGAAACACAATATCATATTAGCTACACCCAATGCTCAAGTACGATCATAGTGCCCCTTAGTTGGTGCTTTACAAGAGAAGATGGAAACTCAAATAAAAATAAAAATTGCATAAAGTAAAAGAAAGGCCCTTCGCAGAGGGAAGTAGGGATTTGTAGAGGTGCCAGAGCTCAAAGCGAAAAAGATAGAGATAAAAACATTTTGGGTGGCATGCTTTTCCTGTCAACGAAAACGATCGAGAAGTTCCCACTACTTTCCATGCTAGATATATCATAGGCGGTTCCCAAACAGAAAATAAAGTTTATTCCTTTTTCCACCATACTTTCACATTCCACGGCTAACCGAATCCACGGGTGCCGTCCATACCAACACTTTCCAAGGAATTTATTATTTGACAACATAAACTAAATTCATTTTTGATTTCGGGACTGGGCATCCCTAATTCCTTTGTCATACTCTCATGCAATGACAAGTGAATAAACACTCAACTTGAGAATAACTCATCTAGCATGGTAAAATATCAGCCACCCTCTACCGTTTCCTGAGCGGTACGAGCACACACAAGAGAAATTTATTTTGAAGATTAGAGATGGCACATGCAAATTGGCTTAGAACGGCAAAACAATACTGCATATAGGTAGGTATAGTGGACTCATGTGGCAAAACTGGGTTTAAGGATTTTGGATGCACAAGTAGTGATCATACTTAGTGCAAGTGAAGACTAGCAAAAGATTGAGAAGCATCTAACCAAGAAACGAAAAATCTCATAAGTGAGCATTAAGCATAACTAACACCGAATACTGCACCACAAGTAGGATACAATATCATTGCGTAACTATTGACTTTCGTGCTTGCATAGGGAATCACAAACCTTAACATCAATATTCTTACTAAAGCATAATTACTCATCAACATGACTCATATATTATATCATCATATCGCAAAACTATTACAAGGAATCAAGTTTATATTTTCCAATGATCTTCATCAAAGTTTTTATTATATCCCTCTTGAATATCTATCACTTTGGGAATAATTTCATATGTTGCTTTTGATAGCTCAAACAAATCTAAGTGAAGAACATGAGCATAGAAATTTCTTCTCTCAAAATAATTTAAGTGAAGCATGAGAGAATTTCTAAAAAAAAATTACTAACTCTCAAATAAATCTAAGTTAAGCATGAGAGCATTTCTTCAAAAATAATAAAGCACACTGTGCTAAAAAGATATAAGTGAAGCACTAGAGCAATTCCATAGCTCAAAAAGATTTAAGTGAAGCATATAGAGCAATTCTAACAAATCATAGCATAATTTTGGCTCTCTCAAATAGGTGTGTCGAGCAAGGATACTTGACTAAAAATAAAAAAGCAAAACAAGCAAAGACTCATATCATACAAGACGCTCCAAGAAAAACTCATGATATGTGCCGAATGAAAATGTAGCTCCAAGTAAAATGCCGATGGTCATTAGAAGAAAGAGGGGATGCCACTCGGGCATCCCCAAGCTTAGTTGCTTGCTTCTCTTTTAGATAATGGCTTGGGATGCCATGGGGCATCCCCAAGCTTAGGCTCTTCTTACTCCTTATTCCTTCATCCATCATGATCTCACCCAAAACTTGAAAACTTCAATCACACAAAACTCAACAAAACCTGTGTGAGATCCGTTGGTATAACAAAGCTAATCACTACTATAAGGAAGTGTTTGGTTGCAGATCGGTAACACAAACGCAAACGTAATTGGGTTACACTGTTAACGTAAACGGCATGGGCAAAAATCATACTGTGTTTGGCTACCGACGTTGTAACGTTAATGAATACCAGAGTTGGGCAAGTACCAGCCGAGGGTGAACCGCTGGCTGGAAGCAGATCCAAGCTGTGCATGGCGGGCGAGGAAGGAGGCGGCATCATTCGTGTCTCGGGAGCAAGGGCCTAACAGCGAGGATAACAACGATGACAGCGGCGGCGGCTGTAGCGCCGGCACCGGCGGCAGACGCAATGACGGCGACCGGAGCGGCAGCGGATGCAATGACGGCGATGGTGGCGGCTGCAGCGATGGCGCTGGCGGCGGACGCAACGACGGCGAGGGTGGCGGCTGTTTGCGGCGGCGATGTGGACAGCTGGTGGCGGCAGAAATGCTTTAAGTAGAGGAGATAGCGAGGAGGGAGACACCGCAGCGGCTTTCATTGTGGACAATTTCGACCGGTAACAGATTTGAAGTAGGCTGGGATCTAATACCGTGTTATGTGATTACGGAGCAACCAAAACAAACAAGATTTGACGGGATCCGTTGACGCTGTAATCGGGTTACGATACAAAAGCACGAACCAAACACCTCCTAAGTACTATTGCAAACCCATTCATATTTTATTTTTTCATTTATATCTACTGTATTCCAACTTTACTATAGCTTATACCCTCCAATACAAACCATAGATTCATCAAAATAAGCACACAACACAAACAAAATAGAATCTCTCAAAAATAGAACAGTACGTAGTAATATCAAACTTTTGATACTTCTGTAACTCCAAAATTCTGAAAAAATAGGACAACGTGGGCAATTTTTAGACCAATCTTGTGTACAAAAATTAGGATTTTATCGCGCTCCTGTTGAAAATGAAAATTATTTTTCTGGACGCAAAAGTTTCTGTTTTTCAACAAGATCAAATCAACTATCACGAGCATGATCCCAAAGGCTTTGCTTGGCACAAACACTAATTAAAACATTAAAACACAATCATAACAATAGCTTAATTGTGCAAACACTCGAGAACAGAAATAAAAAGACAAAAAATAAATTTTATTCATTGGGTTGCCTCCCAACAAGCGTTGTCGTTTTATGCCCCTAGCTAGGCATAAGGCAAAGATTCAAGTATTGTCATCTTTATTTCTAGATCCGTAGGATGCCCTCATGATTGATTCATATGGTGGCTTAATTATTGCCTTCTTTCATAACAATCACGGCACCAATGGTACGTAAAAACGGTCTACCAAGTATAATTGGACAAGACGGATTGCAATCAATATCAAGAAAAATAAAATCTATGTGCACATAATTCCTATTTGCAAGAATAAGAACATCATTAATTCTTCCCAAGGGCTTTTTAATAGTAGAATCCGCCAATTGCAACTTTAAAGAACATTCTTCAATATCGGTAAGACCAATCACATCACATCAAGATTTCGGAACTGCAGAAACACTAGCACCCAAGTCACATAAAGCAAAGCACTCATAATTTTTAATCTTGACTTTGATAGTAGGTTCCCATTCATCATGTAATTTTCTAGGAATTGAAATCTCTAATTCCAACTTTTCTTCCAATCCTTTCATCATAGCATCAACGATATGTTTAAGCTTTATTTTGTTCATAAGCATGGGGTGAATTAATCAAGGATTGCAACAAAGAAATACAATCAATCAGAGAGCAATTATCATAATTAAAGTCTTTGTAATCCAAAAGAGTGGGCACATCACTAGTTAAAGTTTTGACCTCTCCAAACCCACTTTTATCAATTTTCTCAACAAGATTTTCACCCTCCATATTGTCGGGACGGCTTCTAACTAAATTTGACTCTTCTTTAGTCCCTTTTTCATCAATTTTAATTTTACTAAACAAGGAATCAATATAAGAAACACCAATCATTTTAAGATCTTCATCATTTTTATGAAAGCAATCACTAGAAAATGCCTTTTCTAAAAATTCTTTTTTAGATCTAAGCATAGCTGTTCTTTTCTTGATTTCATCCATAGAAACATATAAAGCTTTAATTGATTCCTCAATCTTAGGCACAAAAAAATTCATCTTGAGATTGTCTACATCACGAGAAATTCTATCAATGCTTCTAGAGATATCATCAATCTTACTCAACATTTCTTCTATCATAGTATTAAAAGTCTTTTAGCATTAATAAATTATTTAATTTTATTATCAAAATTAGAGGTGTTCCTATTATTATTACAAGAAGGATTACCATAGGAATTACCATAATTATTAGAGGAATTTCCCAGAAAAGGTCTAGGATTAAAATGACCTCTATAAGCTTTGTTATTAAAATTGTTTCACGAAACAAAATTCATATCTACGGCATCACTATTTTTCTCAATCAAAGTAGACAATGGCACATCATGAAGATCAATAGGAGCATGTTTATTAGAAACCAACTTCATAAGAGCATCAAGTATTTCACTCAAAGAATTTACTTCTTCTACCGAATTAACTTTTTTTACTAGTAGGAGCTCTTTCGGTATGCCATTGTGAATAATTTGCCATAATATTATCAAGCAATTTAGTAGCATCACCCAAAGTAATTTCCATAAAAGTACCACCGCGGTGGAATATAAAAGATTTCTAGAAACAAAATTCAATCCCACATAAATTTTTTGTTTGATCATCCAAAGATTTAAACCATGAGTAGGACAATTTCTTCGCATCTAATTCATTCTTTCCCAAGATTGCGCAACATGTTCATGCTCAAGTTGTTTAAAATTCATGATTTGTGTCCTAAGGAAAATAATTTTCGCGTGCGGAAAATACTTAGTAATAAAAGCATATTTGCACTTATCCCAAGAATCGATACTATTGCGAGACAAAGAAGAAAACCAATTTTTTGCACAATCTCGCAAAGGAAATGGGAATAATTTCAACTACACAATATCATTGTCCACATCTTGTTTCTTTTGCATATTGCATAATTCCACGAATGTGTTAAGATGGGACACGGCATCCTCACTAGGAGTACCGGAAAATTGATCTTTCATGACAAGATTCAAGAAAGTGGCACTAATATCACAAGACTCTGCACTAGTGGCGGGAGGAGCAATCAGAGTACTAATAATATCATTGTTGTTGGTATTGGAGAAATCACAGAACTTGGTGTTCTTTTGAGTCATCATCACTACACAACAAGATTGCACTCAAAAACGGATCTGACGAGAAAACGGCGAACGAAAAAGAGGGCGAATAAAACGGCAAATTTTGTGAAGCGGGGGAGATGAAAACGAGAGGCAAATGGCAAATAACGTAAATTGCAAGGAGATGAGATTTATGATTAGGAAGCTGGTAGATGTTGATGATGTCTCCCCGGCAATGGCGCCATAAATTCCTTTTGGTGCGGCTTGAACTACGTCGGTATTTCCCCAAAGAGGAAGGGATGATGCAGCACAACTACGGTAGGTATTTCCCTCAGTGATGAGACCAAGGTTATCGAACCAGTAGGATAACTACGCAACACTACATGAATGGCACCTGCACACAAAGAACGAATACTTGCAACTCGACGTAAAAGAGGGGTTGTCAATCCTCCCGGGTAAAACATGGGAAAATTTGCAGTAGATTGGATAAATAGATCTCACGGGAACGCGATATAAAATGAATAAATAAAAATTGCAGCAAGGTATTTTTGGGTTTTGGATTAATAGATCTAAAAATAAAAGCAAATAAAAATAGATCTCAAAGGCAAATATAATAAAGAAGAGACCCGAGGGCCATAGATTTCGCTAGTGGCTTCTCTCGAGAAAAATAGCAAACGGTGGGTAAACAAATTACTGTTGGGAAATTGATAGAACTTCAAATAATAATGACGATATCAAGACAATGATCATTATATAGGCATCACGTCCAAGATTAGTAGACTGACTCCAGCCTGCATCTACTACTATTATCCCACACATCGACCGCTATCCAGCATGCATCTAGTGTATTAAGTTCATGGAGAAACGGAGTAATGCAATAAGAACGATGACATGATGTAGACAAGATCTACTCATACAGGAATAGACCCCATCTTGTTATCCTTAATAGCAATGATACATACGTGTCGGTTCCCCCTCTATCACTGGGATCGAGCACCGTAAGATCGAACCCATTACAGAGCACCTCTTCCCATGGCAAGAAAAATCAATCTAGTCGGCCTAACTAAACCAAAGATTCGAATTAGAAATAGGAGCCTATAAGTAATCATGAAGGAAATATGCCCTAGAGGCAATAATAAAGTTGTTATTTATATTTCCTTATATCAAGATAAATGTTTATTATTCATGCTAAAATAGTATTGTAGGATCGAAAGTATGTCTAGAGAGGGGGGGGGGGTTATTAGAGTACTTGACCAAATAAAAATCTAGCCTTTTCCCAATTTTAGTTCTTGGCAGATTTTAGCTATCTTAGCACAAGTCAAGCAATCTCCACACAATTCAAGAAAGCATGCAAAAGAGTATATGAGCAGCGGAAAGTAAAGCATGCAACTTGCAAGAATGTAAAGGGAAGGGTTTGGAGGATTCAAACGCAATTGGAGACACGGATGTTTTTGTCGTGGTTCCGATAGGTGGTGCTATCGTACATCCACATTGATGGAGACTTCAACCCATGGAGGGTAACGGTTGCCCGAGTCCACGGAGGGCTCCACCCACGAAGGGTCCACGAAGAAGCAACCTTGTCTATTCCATCATGGCTGTCGCCCACGAAGGACTTGCCTCACTAGCGGTAGATCTTCACGAAGTAGGCGATCTCCTTGCCCTTACAAACTCCTTGGTTCAACTCCATAGTCTTGTCGGAGGCTCCCAAGTCACACCTAGCCAATCTAGGAGACACCACTCTCCAAGAAGTAACAAATGTTGTGTTGATGATGGACTCCTTGCTCTTGTGCTTCAAATGATAGTCTCCCCAACACTCAACTCTCTCTCACAGGATTTGGATTTGGTGGAAAGAAGGTTTGAGTGGAAATAAACTTGGGGAAGGCTAGAGATCAAGATTCATATGGTTGGAATGGATTATCTTGACCTCAACACAAGTGTAGGTGGTTCTCTCTCAGAAAATGTGTATTGGAAGTGTAGGTATGTTCTGATGGCTCTCTCCACGAATGAAGTGTGGGTGGAGGGGTATATATAGCCTCCACACAAAATCTAACCGTTACACACAATTTTCCAAACTCGGTGGGACCGAATGGTTAAACTCGGTCAGACCGATTCAGCAAACCTAGTGACCGTTAGGATTTTCGGTAGAACTGAGATGCAACTCGGTAGGACCGATATGGTTAGGGTTAGGGCTTAACGTAATCTCGGTGTGACCGATTACACAAACTTGGTGGGACCGATTTTGGTAATAAGCTAACCAGAGAGTTGGTCAGGTAAACTCGGTGGGACCGATTCGCTCATCTCGGTGAGACCGAAATGTTACAAAAGGGAAACAGAGAGTTTACATTGCAATCTCGGTGGGACCGATCGCTCATCTCGGTAAGACCGAAACGTTACGAAGGGAAACATAGAGATTACAATCCCATCTCGGTGAGACCGAGATCCCTATCGGTGAGACCGATTTGCCTATGGTTTGTGGCAGTGGCTATGACATTTGAAACTCGGTGGCGCCAGATAGAAAGAATCGGTGGGGACGAGTTTGACTTTTGGTTTAGGTCATATGTGGATGTGGGAAGGTAGTTGAGGGTTTTGGAGCATATCACTAAGCATTTTGAGCAAGCAAGGCATTAAGAAACACCTCATCCCTCCTTGATAGTATTGGCTTTTCCTATAGACTCGATGTGATCTTGGATCACTAAAATATAAAATGTAGAGTCTTGAGCTTCAAGCTTGAGACAAACTTTTTGTCCTTAGAATTTTGAGGGATCCACTTTCCTCATCCATGCCATGCCATTCATTGAGCTTTTCCTGAAATATTAATCTTGGAATAATGTTAGCTCAATGAGCTATATGTTGTTAGGAATTACCAAAACCACCCAGGGATAGTTGCACTTTAAATCTTCTCCTTTTTGGTAATTGATGACAACATATAGATCAAAGCTTCGAGAAATGATAATAAGAGTGAAAGATATTGTCGCTTTGAGAGGTATGTGAAAAGCGAGAGCTCCCCCTAAATTTGTGCATATCTTAAGATTTGCTTTGGACTGCAAATGCACAATGAGTTAGGATCATGGGTTACTCTTCCATGTCACATACATCTTGGTGGAGCCCTCAAAATAATAGAGATTGAATACATGCACTCATCACCAAGCAAAGTGAATGATCATATAAGGATAAGTAAGATAATATCATCTAACAAGCATAAGTGTAGCTTATGATCAACCACATGATCATCAATGTCTCACAGATAATAGCATAGTATCTCAAGCAATCAAAAGCAACCAAAGTTCAACCAAGAAGACAAGAGAGAATAAAAGCAAACTCTCTCTCTTGAAGCCTATGATCTATACATTTTTCTCCCCCTTTGGCAACAAGTTACCAAAAAGTTCATAGAAAATGCATAGCACTAAAACATCTCTCAGGCTTGGTCTTCAGGTGGTGGTGTCCGGAGAACTCCAAGAACGAAGGCTTCAGTCGAAGTAGATGGAGCTGCTGGGGTAGGTGCTGGAGCTGGTGGCACTGAAGCTGTAGCTGGTGCAGATGAAGTGGCTCTGGTGTCTGTTACTGGCACTGCAGTTGATCTCTGAGCTCGAGGCACTCTGGAAAATGCGTCAGTGGTTGTTCTGCCCTTCCTCTCCTGCATATCATCTTGTAGCTGCTCCACAACTGACTGAATCTCAGTTACTTGGACATCTAAATCATAGAATTTTTGCTCCACGATTCTTTCCAAGCTCTCTGGTTTTGAGTCAGGGTGGCCAACCCCTTCTCAATCCTCAGAGTTGATGCTATCAAATAACCAAGCTGGTCCTGCTTGCTTTTCAAAAAGTACTCAGATGCCTCCTCTTGAGTTGGCATCTTGGCAGCCTTCTCTTTCTTTGCTTTCTCCTTCTTCTCTTGAGCTTGTACTGATGATGGTTCATTCTCATTCATCACAACTTGATTGTCCTCGAAGTCTGGGTAGATAGGCAAGTGTTCCTTATCCAACAGGTATGTGCATGTGCCCATCTTTGAGTTTATCAACTCCTGGATTTGTGGGGCATATCCACAACTTCTTTTCTGGTCTGCCGCAGTCCTCTTGATAGTCTCAACTGTAAGGCTCATGACCTTGAACTTCTGTGGCACATCAAATATATGTAGCAAGTTAATTGCATGGCCTCTGATCATTCTGTGATCACCAGACTTGGGCAAGAGAGTGTGCCTAAGGATCCAATTGATTGTAGGCAGCCCTGACAGCAGTGTTTTACTGACCAAAATTGGTGAGTCTCAAGATCATCTTCAGGAATCTCCTTGTACATGTTTGCCATAGAGTTGTGATCCATATTCTTCTTGGCATAACATCCAAGTCATCTTCTTCTTCCTTAGGAGCATTGATCAGATTTGCCCATTCCTCAATAGCTGAGTGGTACCTTGTACCTTCAGACATCCATACTATCCTGCCATCTGGATAGAAGTGTGTTGTGGAGTAGAATTGCATTATGAGCTCCTCATTCCACTTTGTGAGCTTCTGCCCAACAAAGTCTGCAACTCCACAAGCACTGAAGCTATCAAACACACCAGGATAGTGTTCCTCATTTTCCTTGATATACTTCTAGTCGACCCACCTCATTTCACACACTATAGGCTTCTTGTCCAGCAGCACTGTCTCATAGAAATCTTGCTGTTCCTTTGTGTGGAACCTGTAATCAACATCAGTTCTTCTCTTGGTGGCATATGGATCTGACTCTCTCCATAGCCTCAACCCTGAGTCTCTCCTGATCTTCATGTTCTCAGCCACAGGATGAGCATCATTGTGGTCTGGAATCTTGGGATTGAGCTTCCTTAGGATTTGTCTTTCATCATGTTCATCAGCAGCAACTTCAGGCACTGGGGCCTTGTTCTTCTCAGCAGCTGGTATACTCCTGGTATTTCTCTTAGGTGCACTCTTGGGCTTGGAGGCTGCTTTGGGTGCTTCTTTGGGCTTTGATGAAGCAGCCCCTGTCCTGATAGCATCACCCATAAGCTTTTGTGCCTTGGGTGCTGGTGCAGCAACCTCTTCTTCTTCTTCTTCCATCATGGAAGCCTTTCCAATCACCCTGGCCATGGTCTTCTTGACCCTTTCCTTCCTTTTCTTCCCTTCTGCAACAGCCTCTTTGGGTTCAGATCCCAAAGGGACTTGAGTAGATGCTCTGGCCTTAGACATTGGAATTCTCTTTGCGGGAACCTTTTGCTTCATGCCTGGCTTGGTGGCAGCAGCAGTGCTATATTACTTCTTAACCACTTTCTTCTTGGAAGTGGCCTCATCCTCAACTGCCACATAGTCTTCATCCTCAGACTCTGAAGTTTTCTTCTTCCTTGTTCTGGTGGCAGCTTTGGGCAAGTTGCTGGGAGTGTTCCCGCTAACATCATCTGAACTGCTAGAGGGACTAGTGCCCTCACTCAGGTGAACCTGTTCTGGCTGTCACTCTGATCAGACATATTGCAAACACTGACAGCAGACCCTGTGAATAGATATAGATGAGATAGAGTGGATGAGCATCACAAAATGCAGAGGTTTTTGCAAAAGAATGAGTCAAAAACATAGTTTTAGTTTTCCACAGAAAGCATTTCGGATCAACCGATTTGTAAACTCGGTGATACCGAAGCAGCTGTTGGAACCTAAACTAGTGAACTCGGTCAGACCGAGTCACAGTTCGGTGGCACCGAGACTGCAAGGGTTTCACAAAGTCCTGACCTCGATCACACCGACTTGCAATTCTCGGTCAGACCAAAAATTACATGTGCAATGGCCTGAGCCGAATCGGTGGTACCGAGTTCCACAACTCAGATGGTCCGAGATGGTTTCGGCGGAAACCTAACCCTAAATTTTCAATTCAACTCTAATCTACGGAGTGTTTTGACTGGATAGAAGCGTTTCAATCATGGTAAGAATCATAGTGAACACAATGTGCTAGGAATCGGATGGGGATAGCACTGTGATCGAGTCCATACCCTAGTTCGGCGATGAACTCGCTACGGTAGCAACGACGGGGAAGAGTTCCGCTGACGGCGGCAGAGACCAGCGACAGGAGGCTGCTGGCGACGAGGAAGACGATCCGGAGACCCTGGAGGCAGAGCGAGCTATGCGCGGGCGAAGGGGTTTCGGAGAAATTTCCAAAATTTTGCCCGTGAGTATATATAGCCCGACCCTGTCGGTGTGACTGAGTGGAACAACTCGGTGGCACCGAGATTCATAACTGCAAGCAGTTACTGAAACTCGGTGTGAACGAAAGGTTCAAATTGGTTGCACCGAGATTGAAAACCTAGATCGACTTAGTGATCTCGGTATGATCGAAAAGCACAAAGAAGTTTTGTAAGTTTAAGTCTATGACGAATCAGGGACTCCGAGCGCTCCTCACACAGAGTGGTTCGAATCTGACTTAATCAAATTTTGTGATGTAGCATGAATAGAGTTTGAGACGAGAAAAGCATAGATAGCTAGAGAGGGTTCTTAGGCATTCTTGTCCATCCACTTGGCAAAAGAAAAGAAAAACAATCAATCAAAACAACAAGTGGATGTCCTCGAATGAGTGAAATATGCAATCAACATGCTCACACAATAAAATGGCAATTGAAATATGTGGCAAAGCATGCACAACCAATTCTAGCATCTATCAAACAATTTGCGATGACTAGGTCATCTATATATGAGAATATTGACTTAGGAGTCAAATGAGAACATTTGATCATAGGTCATACTCATCGTTTAAGCACAAGTGGGGTTACCACTTTTACATAAAGCATTGTTGTGTTCACACCATTAGAGTTGCTTTAGCTCAATTCTTAGAGTAAAGCTCCCCCCTAGATGTGAGATCCCCCCTAAGAGGGATGAACTAACCTTGGGATTTGTCGATGATGACTTCAAGTAGATGTTGAAGATGTGGATGCTCAATGTTGATGTAGATCATTTGAAGCTATCCATTGGAGTGAGTTGCACTTTCAATACCTACACGAGTTAGTCCCACAAGGAACAAACAAGGATATCCATAGACATAAAGTGATGCACACACAATATGATGTCGATGAAAGCTTTTAGGTTAACTTGTCCCTTGTCTTACCAACAAGAGGGTTTGTGACTCCTTGAACTAGTGCAAGATGTGGAAGTTGATTGCACTTGTTCTTGCCAAGATGATAAGAGTGAAGTATGTTGGCGGAGTCACCCTCAAGAACTCTCTAGTTCTTCTTCGGGATCCACACCATCTTGATGGGAATCCTCGGTGTTGTAGTTGTACTTGATGAAGTGGAACTTGAAGTAGTCTTGGGAACCCACTTGACCAAGGCCTTAGGAGCTTCTTCAAATGCATCAATTTCCTCTTGAAGCTTGTCCTTGCCTTTTTGATTGTGGTCTTGTGGTGGAAGATCATCTTGAGCTTGTGTCCCTTTGAAAGAAGTAGGATCGTACTTCTCTTGTTGAGGAACAAACTTCATCTTAGGGTATTGATCTTCTTCCCACTCAACTCCATTGGCATTGAACTTTCGTTCAAAACCAACACCTTGATTCTTCCGGTGCCTTCCTTGCTTGCGTACAATTTCCTCGAATTGCTTACTTCCGGCAAGGCTCTTGTAAACACCTTTCTCTATAATTCCCTTCAATAAGCTATTTTCTTGCTCAAGTGTAACTTGGCTAAGAGAATCATTAGTGGAATCAAGAGAACTACTAGGAGCAACAATATTGGATTTAGCATGATTATTGTTACTATTAGAGGAAGAATCTTTCTTGTTCTTGTTACTAGACTTGACTTGAGGCATGTAAGTGGATAAGAGTAAACGCTTGGCAATGTAAGAAGAACTTTTCTTGCGAAGATCATCATTGATTGCTTTTAAAAACTCATGCTCTTGCTCAAGGTTGATCTTTTCAAAGTGTAATTTCTCATGAGTCCTTAAAAGTTCTCGATGATCTCCTAAGATAGTTTCATGAGCTAACTTAAGAGTGTTTAGTTCTTTAGTTAGAGACTCAATCTTCTCCTTATCATTGTCATTTGTTTTATCTTGATTAGCATGATTAATTGACGTTTCATCATAGTATTCATCACTAGAGTTGTCAACAAGTAAATCATCATCACCTAACAAGTCATCTTCATCACTATTGAAATCAATATACTCAGGGTGTGATACCTTTGGGACTTTAGCCATGAAGCATGTTCCAACTCCTTCATTTGGTGAGTCAAATATGTCGTAGGAGTTTGTTGTCACAAGTGCTAGACCGGCAACACCTTCATATTGTATATTCGGAGTCGGAGTGATAGCTTCTCTCGGAGTGGTTGTCGGAGTTGGAGCCGGATACCCATTCACCAACATGAGCTTGATGTCTTCGTTTTGTGTAGCTCCTTGATGACTTGTCCTTTCTTTTCGAATCCTTGCTTCTCCGTGGGGGTCTTCATTCATAACGATCATCTCTACTCCTTCTTTCTCTAGATGGTGATTCTTCTCTTCTACTTCTTCTCTTGGGAGAATCTTCTCTTCTCTTGTAGGGGGGCATACACTCATTGGAATACTGTCCGGGCCTTCCACAATTGTAGCAGTTTCGCTCTCGACTAGAAGATCTTTTGTCATTGTAGGACCTTGACTTGGAGCTTCTCTCTTTGCTTCTACTCTTGTAGAACTTGTTGAAGTTCTTCACCATTAAGCTCAATTCTTCATTGAAGGTTTGTTTCTCACTCGATGATGTGGGGGCTTCACATGAGGCTTTGTAAGCACCACTTGATTTGTTGTGAAGTTCCTCTTTATCCTTGAGTGACATCTCATGAGCAACAATTCTTCCGATGACTTCCGTTGGCTTGAGATCTTTGTAATTTGGCATCATTTGGGTCAATGTGCACATGGTATCATATTTTCCATCCAAGGATCTTAGGATCTTCTTGATGATGAATCTATCGGTCATCTCTTCACTCCCTAAGCCGGCAATCTCATTTGTGATAAGAGCAAGCCTAGAGTACATTTCAGCAATACCTTCACCATCCTTCATTTTGAACTTGTCAAGTTGACGTTGAAGCACATCCAATTTGGATTCCTTGACGGAGTCGGTACCTTCGTGCATATCAATCAAAGTATCCCAAATTTCCTTTGCATTCTCAAGACGGCTGATTTTGTTGAATTCTTCGGGGCACAATCCGTTGAAGAGGATATCACAAGCTTGAGCGTTGTATTGCAGCATTTTCAACTCTTCCGCGGTGGCTTCACGGTTCGGTTCTTTCCCGTCAAAGAATTCACCTTGCAAGCCAATACACACAATAGCCCAAACGGCGGGGTTATGTCCAAGAATATGCATTTTCATCTTATGCTTCCAACTAGCAAAATTAGTGCCATCAAAGTAAGGACCTCTACGGTGATAATTTCCCTTGCTAGACGCCATACTCTCCTAGGTTGTGAAACCAAGGCTATGACTGCCAAAAGCTATGGAAATCAAAGCAAATGGAGACCAAAGCTCTGATACCACTTGTAGGATCGAAAGTATGTCTAGAGGGGGGGGTGATTACACTACTTGACCAAATAAAAATCTAGCCTTTTCCCAATTTTAGTTCTTGGCAGATTTTAGCTATCTTAGCACAAGTCAAGCAATCTCCACACAATTCAAGCAAGCATGGAAAAGAGTATATGATCAGCGGAAAGTAAAGCATGCAACTTGCAAGAATGTAAAGGGAAGGGTTTGGAGGATTCAAACGCAATTGGAGACACAGATGTTTTTGTCGTGGTTCTGATAGGTGGTGCTATCGTACATCCACGTTTATGGAGACTTCAACCCACGGAGGGTAACGGTTGCGCGAGTCCGCGGAGGGCTCCACCCACGAAGGGTCCACGAAGAAGCAACCTTGTCTATTCCATCACGGCCGTCACCCACGAAGGACTTGCCTCACTAGCGGTAGATCTTCACGAAGTAGGCGATCTCCTTGCCCTTACAAACTCCTTGGTTCAACTCGACAATCTTGTCGGAGGCTCCCAAGTGACACCTAGCCAATCTAGGAGACACCACTCTCCAAGAAGTAACAAATGGTGTGTTGATGATGAACTCCTTGCTCTTGTGCTTCAAATGATAGTCTCCCCAACACTCAACTCTCTCTCACAGGATTTGGATTTGGTGGAAAGAAGATTTGAGTGGAAAGAAACTTGGGGAAGGCTAGAGATCAAGATTCATATGGTTGGAATGGAATATCTTGACCTCAACACAAGTGTAGGTGGTTCTCTCTCAGAAAATGTGTATTGGAAGTGTAGGTATGTTCTCATGGCTCTCTCCACGAATGAAGAGTGGGTGGAGGGGTATATATAGCCTCCACACAAAATCTAACCGTTACACACAATTTGCCAAACTCGGTGGGACCGAATGGTTAAACTCGGTCGGACCGATTCAACAAACCTAGTGACTGTTAGGATTTTCGGTGGGACTAAGATGCAACTCGGTAGGACCGATATGGTTAGGGTTAGGGCTTAACGTAATCTCGGTGTGACCGATTACACAAACTCGGTGGGACCGATTTTGGTAATAAGCTAACCAGGGAGTTGGTCAGGTAAACTCGGTGGGACCGATTTTCTCATCTGGGTGAGACCGAAATGTTACAAAAGGGAAACAGAGAGCTTACATTGCAATCTCGGTGGGACCGATCGCTCATCTCGGTAAGACCGAAACGTTACGAAGGGAAACAGAGAGATTATAATCCCATCTCGGTGAGACCGAGATCCCTATCGGTGAGACCAATTTGCCTAGGGTTTGTGGCAGTGGCTATGACATTTGAAACTCGGTGGCGCCGGATAGAAAGAATCGGTGGGGTTGAGTTTGACGTTTGGTTTAGGTAATATGTGGATGTGGGAAGGTAGTTGAGGGTTTTGGAGCATATCACTAAGCATTTTGAGCAAGCAAGCCATTAGGCAACACCTCATCCCTCCTTGATAGTATTGGCTTTTCCTATAGACTCAATGTAATCTTGGATCAGTAAAATATAAAATGTAGAGTCTTGAGCTTCAAGCTTGAGCCAAACTTTTTGTCCTTAGAATTTTGAGGGATCCACTTTCCTCATCCATGCCATGCCATTCACTGAGCTTTTCCTGAAATATTAGTCTTGGAATAATGTTAGCTCAATGAGCTATATGTTGTTAGGAATTACCAAAACCACCCAAGGGTAGTTGCACTTTCAAGTATTAACCGGAAACTTAGTATATGTGTGAATACATAGACAAACATAGTGTCCCTAGTATGCCTCTACTTGACTAGCTTGTTAATAAAAGATGGTTAAGTTTCCTAGCCATGGATACGTGTTGTCATTTGATGAATGGGATCACATCATTAGAGAATTATATGATGGACAAGACCCATCTGTTAGCTTCGCACTATGATCGTTTAGTTTATTGCTATTGCTTTCTTCATGACTTATACATGTTCCTATGACTATGATATTATGCAACTCCCGAATACCGAAGGAACACTTACTGTGCTATCAAAACGTCACAACGTAAATGGGTGATTATAAAGATTCCCTACAAGTGTCTCCGATGGTGTTTGTTGAGTTGGCATAGATCGAGATTAGGATTTGTCACTCCGTGTTTCGGAGAGGTATCTCCAGGCCCTCTCCGTAATGCACATCACTATAAGCCTTGCAAGCAATGTGACTAATGAGTTAGTTGCGGGATGATGCATTACGGAACGAGTAAAGAGACTTTCCCATGATGAGATTGAACTCGGTATGATGATACAGACGATCGAATCTCGGGCAAGTAACATACCGATGACAAAGGGAACAACGTATGTTGTTATGCGGTTTGACCGATAAAGATCTTCGTAGAATATGTAGGAGCCAATATGAGCATCCAGGTTCCTCTATTGGTTATTGACCGGAGAT
Source organism: Triticum dicoccoides (assembly GCF_002162155.2). NCBI lineage: Eukaryota > Viridiplantae > Streptophyta > Magnoliopsida > Poales > Poaceae > Triticum > Triticum dicoccoides. Next base: position 248,336,816 of record NC_041386.1, on the reverse strand, counting down.
GTGTCTTAGTCATGTCTACATAGTTCTCGAACCCGTAGGGTCTGCATGCTTAACGTTCGATGATGATTTGTATTATGAGTTATGTGATTTGATGTACCAAAGGTTGTTTGCAGTCCTGGATGAGATCATGGACATGACAGGGAGTCTCTAAATGGTATATACATAAAGATTGATATGTTGAACCATGTTATTCGGACACCGGAAGTGTTCCAGATAGTTTCGGATAAAACTGGAGTGCCGAAGGGGTTACCGGAACCCCCGGGGAAGTAATGGGCCTTAGTGGGCCTTAGGGGAGAGAGAGGGCAGCGACCAGGAGGTGGTGCCCCCCCCAAGGGGAGTCTGAATGGGACTAGCGGGAGGGGCGCGGCCCCTCTTTACCTCTCCCTCTCCCTCTCCTTCCTTCTCCTACTTGGACTAGGAAAAGGGGAACCAATTCCTACTTGGAGTAGGATTCCCCCCTTGGCCGCGCCCCTTAGGGTCGGCCGGCCTCCTCCTCCCTCCCCCATTTATATACGTGGGAGGTGGCACCCCATAGACACACAAGTTGATCTTTAGCCATGTGCAGTGCCCCCCTCCACAGTTTTACAGCTCGGTCATATTGTCATAGTGCTTAGGCGAAGCCCTACGTCAGTAAATTCGCCGTCACCACGTCGTCGTGCTGACGGAACTCACCCTCGGCCTCAGCTAGATCAAGAGTACGAGGGCCGTCACCGAGCTGAACGTGTGCAGATCACGGAGGTGTCGTGCGTTCGGTACTTGATCGGTTGGATCACGAAGACATTCGACTACATCAACCGCATTACTAAACGCTTACGCTTTCGGTCTATGAGGGTACATAGAAACACTCTCCCCTCTCGTCGCTATGCATCTCCTAGATAGATTGTAACGCCCACGATGCGGCTATATCTCTCACGTGTCGAAGCACGACTTAGAGGCATAACCGCATTGTAAGAAATGTCGCAAGAGGGGTAATCAATACACAACCCATGTACTGAATAAGGAAAGAGATACATAGTTTGCTTACAATCGCCAGTTCACACAATACATGAATAAAGCATTACAACATCCAGATACAATCAAGGTCCGACTACGGAACCAAAATAAAAGAAGACTACCCCAAATGCTACAGATCCCCTATCGATCCAATTGGGCTCCACTACTGATCAACTGGAAACGGAAACAACACAATGACCGAGATCTTCATCGAGCTCCTCCTTGAGCTCGGTTGCGTCACATGCACGGTATCATCGGCACCTACAAACTGGTTTTGGAAGTACCTGTGAGTCACGGGGACTCAACAATCTCACACCCTCGCGATCAAGACTATTTAAGCTTATAGGTAGGATAAAAGGTATGTGAGGTGGAGCTGCAGCAAGCACTAGCATATATGGTGGCTAACATACGCAAATGAGAGCGAGAAGAGAAGGCAAGCACGATCGTGAACTAGAAGTGATCAAGAAGTGATCCTGAAACTACTTACGTTCAAGCATAACTCCAACACCGTGTTCACTTCCCGGACTCCGCCGAGAAGAGACCATCACGGCTACACATGTGATCCATTTTAATTAAGTTAAGGCTTCATGTTTTCTACAACCGGACATTAACAAATTCTCATCTGCGCATAACCGCGGGAACGGCTTTCGAAAGTTCAAATCCCTGCAGGGGTGTCCCAACTTAGCCCATCACAAGCTCTCACGGTTAACGAAGGATATTCCTTCTCCCAGGAAGACCCGATCAGGCTCGGAATCCCGGTTACAAGACATTTCGACAATGGTAAAACAAGACCAGCAAAGCCGCCCGATGTGCCGACAAATCCCGATAGGAGTCGCACGTATCTCGTTATCAGGGCACCCCGGATAGGTCAAGCTACGAGTAAAACCAACCCTCGAGTTGCCCCGAGGTGGCCCCGCAGGCGGCCCGTTTCGGACCAACACTCAGAGGAGCACTGGCCTGGGGGGGTTAAATAAAGATGACCCTTGAGTCTGCAGAACCCAAGGGAAGGTGGAAGGTTGTTAGTGCAAATGGTAAAACCAAGGTTGGGCCTTGCTGGAGGAGTTTTGTTCAAAGCGAACTGTCAAGGGGTTCCCATTATAACCCGACCGCATAAGGAACACAAAATCAAGGAACATAACACCGGTATGACGGAAACTAGGGCGGCAAGAGTGGAACAAAACACCAGGCATAAGGCCGAGCCTTCCACCCTTTACCAAGTATATAGATGCATTAATTAAATAAGAGATATTGTGATATCCCAACAAAATATCCATGTTCCAACAAGGAACAAACTCCATCTTCACCTGCAACTAGCAACGCTATAAGAGGGGTTGGGCAAAGCGGTAACATAGCCAAACAACGGTTTGCTAGGACAAGGTGGGTTAGAGGTTTGACATGGCAATATGGGAGGCATGATAAGCAAGTGGTAGGTATCGCAGCATAGGCATAGCAAAAGAGCGAGCAACTAGCAAGGAAAGATAGAATTGATTTCCAGGGTATGGTCATCTTGCCTGAAATCCCGCAAGGAAGAAGAACGAGTCCATGAAGAAGACAAACGGACATAGTCAAACGAACCCTCACCACACGACGTAATCGGAACCAACTCGAAGAAGCAACACCGAAAAGAAGCAAACAACATAGTAAACAACCACCACATGAACATGGCATGATGCACAATCAAGTATGATGCATGTCCGGTTTAATGAGGCATGGCATGGCAAAGTGCACAAACAATCCTACAAATTAAGTGGAGCTCAATATGCAACTCCGTTGCATATTGATGAAACACCACGTCAATTATTTAGTTCTCTCCCGTTTAGGTACCCAACAATATTAAATGTTGTTAAACATGGCAAGAGATGAAGCAAAAGTAAACTACACAATCTAAGCAATTTAAATGGGCCGGAAACAACAACAACAACAACAACAACAACAACAACAACAGTTCCGGTAAAACCCCATATGCATTTAGCAAATTGGTGCAGCAACAAAGTTAAACATTTAAATGTTATTATCATGATGCGGAGGGCATGTTCAAGATTATGCAATTTTAATGAAAATGTTGATAAGAGCATTATGAAGCATTTTGTCATCATGGCGGAAATGAAAAGGGGTGCCACGGCAACGATAACGAAACGGTGCAACGGCAACATCCCGGTTTCGGTAACTCGATTGAGATACTGATGCAAAGGAGAAGTGTGCCGATGCGTGCAAAAGATGGTGGGGCGCTCCAGGATTCTGGGTGTCCCACGAGTTGGCGACAAGGAAAACGAGTGACAATTTGGACATGGTGCAAAAAAGAGCATCGCAAACATTCGTTCACGGATGTCGACTCGAAGTTATACCTCCGAAGCGTGCAAGCGGGACAGTTCTCGTTCGGTGCAAAGTAGAGGAAGTAGACGTTCTTGCGACGGCGGTAGTGGAAGTAGTCGTTCTCGCACGCTCTAGGGTCGAGGGTAGAGGTCCTCGCGATCTCGGCGACGGTAGTGGTACATGTTTATCGTTGCATGAGTTTCCATAGACGTTCATGTCATCGGTGTCGTGGCACTTGGGGTCTTCGGACTTTGCGGTCCCGTTCTTGCGACGGTAGTCGTTCGCGTTCGTTCGGAGAGGTACTTGATGACTCCAACATCTTCGGGGCGACGGTAGTTGTACATGGTCCACGAGACGTCGATGGTCGGGGTCCGACTTGCGGGTCTTGCCGACATGAGTGGTACTTGGCATTTTTGTGTAGACGAACTTGGCGCATCCAAAGGTACTTGGTGAATCCCCGTAGTCGTGCATGGGTCGTAGAGGAAGCGTTTTGGTCTGTTCTAGTACGAGCATCCATATGGTCTTACTGATGGTGTACTTGACGAGTACCATGGAGGCGGTCTTGGCATGCAACGAGCAACAATGTCGTGCATAGACAAGGAGAAGGCTAACCCAGACGTTGTGCGGTGTTGGCCTCAGGAGGGCCATGGCGTGGTGCAGACAGGAGGAGGGGACATCTGCCCATTCGCGCGCGAGGAAGGAGCATAAGCAGCGGAGGGGAAGAAGGCACTACAGCCACCCGTATGCAGAGACGATGCGTGAAGGCTGGAGGCCGAGGACGGCAGACGAAGTAGCAGCGAACATGATCTAGCAACGCGGCTCTGGCAGCTTGATGCAGGGGCGCAGCAGGGACCGGTGCAGGGGCGGGCCGGGGGAGGCTCGGTCGTCGCCGGCGGCTTGGAGAGGATTGGGCGTTGGGGCTCTGGGAAGATGAACTCTGGGAAGATGAACATGGTGTGAGGCAGCGACCTGCGAGGTCGCCGGCGCGAGCGCCATGGCGGGGAGGCGACGAGTATCCGGGCAAGGGCATCGGCAGCAGAGGCGCGGTGCAGGTCGCAGGGGAAGGAGAGGCCGACGCGGGCTCCTGCGTGTGGGGTCGAACGAGAGGAGGAAGGAGATCGGGAATAGGAGGTTGGCGGCGCTGGGAGATCGAAGAAAGAGGAGGGGGATCGAGCAAGTCTTCCTGGCTCGATGCATGCGATGTGCGGCGGCGGTCAGGAACGAGAGGGAGAGATGGGGATCGAGTGGAGGGGATCGGGGTAGCTAGGGTTATGGAGCTGGTGGGGGCGGCTGGGCCTTGGGCCAAAATGGGTTGGTAGCTGGGCTCCCTCTCTCCTTACTTCTCTTCTCTTACAAAAAAAAAGAAGGAGAAAAAGAGAGAAGGGCAAAGGTTAGGGAAAGAATTGGGCATAGGGTTTGGAGAAGATTGGAAAGGAAATTATGAAAGGCATATAATTTAAACTACAAGTGTGTTTGAGGGTGATTCCGAAAATGGAATATTTAATATAGCTCCCTAATATCGGGAGGATATGTTATAAAGAGAAGTCATCCTTCCCTCGATTTAAATGGATCGAAGATCCATACGATTTATTTAAAAGAGTTTTGAAATGGTTGCAATGATAATGGCATGATGACATGATGCAATGCACAAGTTGCAATGATGAATGCAACAGACAAAACAAAACACACGACGAAACCCGGAAACCACCGAAGGCAACTGAAGCTCCAGTCTTGGGGCGTTACATAGATCTTACGTGATCGTAGGAAAATTTTGAAATATTGCGTTCCCCAACAGTGGCATCAAAGCCAGGTCTATGCGTAGATGTTGTATGCACGAGTAGAACACAAAGAGTTGTGGGAGATAATAGTCATACTTCTTACCAGCATGTCATACTTTGATTCGGCGATGTTGTTGGATGAAGCGGCCCAGACCGACATTACATGACCACGTTCATGAGACTGGTTCTACCGACGTGCTTCACACATAGGTGGCTAGTGGGTGTCTGTTTCTCTAGCTTTAGTTGAGTCGAGTTTGACTACGCCCGGTCCTTGTTGAAGGTTAAAACAGCACACTTGACGAAAAATCGTTGTGGTTTTTGATGCGTAGGTAAGAACGGTTCTTGCTAAGCCCGTAGCAGCCACGTAAAACTTACAACTACAAAGTAGAGGATGTCTAACTTGTTTTTGCATGGAATGTTGTGATGTGACATGGTCAAGACGTGATTATACAATTTGTTGTATGAGATGATCATGTTTTGTAACAAAGTTATCGGCAACTGGCAGGAGCCATATGGTTGTCGCTTTATTGTATGAAATGCAATCGCCATGTAATTGCTTTACTGTATCACTAAGCGGTAGCGATAGTCATAGAAGCAACAATTGGTGAGACGACAACGATGCTATGATGGAGATCAAGGTGTCAAACCGGTGATGATGGTGATCATGACGGTGCTTTGGAGATGGAGATCAAAGGCACAAGATGATGATGGCCATATCATATTATTTATATTGATTGCATGTGATGTTTATCTTTTATGCATCTTATTTTTCTTAGTACGTCGGTAGCATTATAAGATGATCTCTCACTCAATTTCAAGGTATAAGTGTTTTCCCCGAGTATGCACCGTTGCTACAATTCGTCGTACCGAGACACCACGTGATGATCGGGTGTGATAAGCTCTACGTTCACATGCAACGGGTGCAAGGAAATTTTGCACAAGCAGAATACTCAGGTTAAACTTGACGAGCCTAGCATATGAAGATATGGCCTCGGAACACTGAGACCGAAAGGTCGAGCGTGAATCATATAGTAGATATGATCAACATAGTGATGTTCACCATTGAAAACTTTTCCATCTCACGTGATGATCGGACAAGGTTTAGTTGATATGGATCACGTGATCATTTAGATGACTAGAGAGATGTCTATCTAAGTGGGAGTTCTTAAGTAATATGATTAATTGAACCTTAATTTATCATGAACTTAGTACCTGATAGTATTTTGCATGTCTTGTTGTTGTTGATAAATGGCTTGTGCTACTGTTCCTTTGAATTTTAATGCGTTCCTAGAGAAAGCTAAGTTGAAAGATGATGGTAGGAACTACACAGACTGGGTTCGTAACTTGAGGATTATCCTCATTGCGGCACAGAAGAATTACATCCTGGAAGCACCGCTAGGTGCAAAGCCCGCTGCAGGAGCAACACCAGATGTTATGAACGTCTCGCAGAGCAAAGCTGATGACTACTCGATAGTTCAGTGTGCCATGCTTTACGGCTTAGAATCAGGACTTCAACAACGTTTTGAACATCATGGAGCATATGAGATGTTCTAGGAGTTGAAGTTAATATTTCAAGCAAATGCCCGAATTGAGAGATATGAAGTCTCCAATAAGTTCTATAGCTGCAAGATGGAGGAGAATAGTTCTGTCAGTAAACATATACTTAGAATGTCTGGGTACCACAACCACTTGACTCAACTAGGAGTTAATCTTCCTGATGATAGTGTCATTGACAGGGTTCTTCAATCACTGCCACTAAGCCACAAAAGCTTCGTGATGAACTATAATATGCAAGGGATGGATAAGACAATTCCCGAGCTCTTCGCAATGCTAAAGGCTGCGGAGGTAGAAATCAAGAAGTAGCATCAAGTGTTGGTGGGAAACAAGACCACTAGTTTCAAGAATAATGGAAAAGGGAAGAAGGGGAACTTCAAGAAGAACGGCAAGCAAGTTATTGCTCAAGTGAAGAAACCCAAGTCTGGACCTAAACCTGAGACTGAGTGCTTCTACTTCAAAGGGACTGGTCACTAGAAGCGGAACTGCCCAAGTATTTCGTGGATAAGAAGGATGGCAAAGTGAAAGGTATATTTGATATACATGTTATTTATGTGTACCTTACTAATGCTCGCAGTAGCGCCTGGGTATTTGATACTAGTTCTGTTGCTCATATTTGCAACTCGAAATAGGGGCTACAGATGAAGCGAAGATTGGCTAAGGACGAGGTGACGATGTGAGTGGGAAATGGTTCCAAAGTTGATGTGATCGCAGTCGGCATGCTACCTCTACATCTACCTTCAGGATTAGTTTTAGACCTGAATAATTGTTATTTGGTGCCAGCGTTAAGCATGAACAGTATATCTAGATCTTATTTGATGCGAGACGGTTATTCATTTAAATCAGAGAATAATGGTTGTTCTATTTATATGAGTAATATCTTTTATGGTCATGCACCCTTGATGACTGGTCTATTTTTATTGAATCTCGATAGTAGTGATACACATATTCATAGTATTGAAGCCAAAAGATATAAGTTTAATAATGATAGTGCAACTTATTTGTGGCACTGCCATTTAGGTTATATTGGTGTAAAGCGCACGAAGAAACTCCATGCTGATGGGCTTTTGGAAACACTTGATTATGAATCACTTGATGCTTGCGAACCATGCCTCATGGGTAAGATGACTAAGACTCCGTTCTCCGGAACAACGGAGCAAGCAACAGACTTATTGGAAATAATACATACTGATGTATGCGGTCCGATAAGTGTTGATGCTCATGGCGGGTATCATTATTTTCTGACCTTCACAGATGATTTGAGCAGATATGGGTATATCTACTTGATGAAACATAAGTCCGAAACATTTGGAAAGTTCAAAGAATTTCAGAGTGAAGTGGAAAATCATCATAACAAGAAAATTAAGTTTCTACAATCTGATCGTGGAGGTGAATATTTGAGTTATGAGTTTGGTCTTCATTTGAAACAATGCAGAATAGTTTTGCAACTCATGCCACCTGGAACACCACAGCGCAATGGTGTGTCCGAACGTTGTAACCGCACTTTATTAGATATGGTGCGATCTATGATGTCTCTTACTGATTTACCACTATCATTTTGGGGTTATGCTTTAGAAACGGTTGCATTCACGTTAAATAGGGCACCATCGAAATCCGTTGAGACAACACCATATGAACTGTGGTTTGGCAAGAAACCCAAGTTGTCGTTTCTTGAAGTTTGGAGCTGCGATGCTTATGTGAAAAAGCTTCAACCTGATAAGCTCGAACCCAAATCGAAGAAATATGTCTTCATGGGATACCCAAAAGAAACTGTTGGGTACACCTTCTATCACAGATCCGAAGGCGAGATATTCGTTGCTAAGAATGGGTCCTTTCTGGAGAAGGAGTTTCTCTCAAAAGAAGTGAGTGGGAGGAAAGTAGAAATTTATGAGGTAACTGTACCTTCTCCCTTATTGGAAAGTAGTTCATCACAGAAATCAGTTCCAGTGATTCCTACACCAGTTAGTGAGGAAGCTAATGATGATGATCATGAAACTTCTGATCAAGTTACTACCAAACCTCATAGGTCAACCAGAGTAAGATCCGCACCAGAGTGGTATGGTAATCCTGTTCTGGAAGTGATGTTAATTGACCATGACGAACCTATGAACTACGAGGAAGCAATGATGAGCCCAGATTCCGCAAAATGGCTTGAGGCCATGAAATCTAAGATGGGATCCATGTATGAGAACAAAGTGGGGACTCTGGTTGACTTGCCCGATGATTGGCAAGCCATAGAGAATAAATGGATCTTCAAGAAGAAGACTCACACTAACGGTAATGTTACTGTCTACGAAGATCGACTTGTTGTGAAAGATTTTCGACAAGTTCAACGAGTTGACTATGATGAGACATTCTCACCCATAGCGATGCTCAATTCCGTCCGAATCATGTTAGCAATTGCCGCATTTTATGATTATGAAATTTGGCAAATGGATGTCAAAATTGCATTCCTTAATGGATATCTTAAAGAAGAGTTGTATATGATGCAACCCAAGGTTTTGTCGATCCAAAAGGTACTAACAAAGTGTGCAAGCTCTAGCGATCCATTTATGGACTGGTGCAAGCATCTCGGAGTTGGAATATACGCTTTGATAGTGTGATCAAAGAATATGGTTTTATACAGACTTTTGGAGAAGCATGTATTTACCAGAAAGTGAGTGGGAGCTCCGTAGCATTTCTGATATTATATGTGGATGACATATTGTTGATCGAAAATGATACTGAATTTCTTAATAGCATAAAAGGATACTTGAATAAGAATTTTTCAATGAAAGACTTCGGTGAAGCTCCTTATATATTGGCCATCAAGATCTATAGAGATAGATCAAGACGCTTAATTGGACTTTCACAAAGCACATACCTTGATAAAGTTTTGAAGAAGTTCAAAATGGATCAAGCAAAGAAAGGGTTCTTGCCTGTGTTACAAGGTGTGAAGTTGAGTCAGACTCAATGCCCGACCACTGCAGAAGATAGAGAGAAAATGAAAGTCATTCCCTATGCCTCAGCGATAGGTTCTATCATGTATGCAATGTTGTGTACCAGACCTTATGTGTGCCTTGCTATTAGTTTAGCAGGGAGGTACCAAGGTAATCCAGGAGTGGATCACTGGACAATGGTCAAGAACATCCTGAAATACCTGAAAAGGAATAAGGATATGTTTCTCATTTATGGAGGTGACAAAGAGCTCGTCGTAAACGGTTACGTCGATGCAAGCTTTGACACAGATCCGGATGACTCTAAGTCACAAATCGGATACATATTTGTATTAAATGGTGGAGCCAGTTGGTGCAGTTCTAAGCAGAGCGTTGTGGCGAGATCTATGTGTGAAGAGGAATGCATAGCTTCTTTGGAAGTAGCAAATGAAGGAGTTCATATCCGATCTAGGTGTAATACCTAGTGCATCGGGTCCAATGAAAATCTTTTGTGACAATACTGGTGCAATTGCCTTGGCAAAGGAATCTAGATTTCACAAGAGAACCAAGCACATCAAGAGACGCTTCAATTCCATCCGCGATCAAGTCAAGGAGGGAGACATAGAGATTTGCAAGATACATACGAATATGAATGTTGCAGACCCGTTGACTAAGCCTCTCTCACGAGCAAAACATGATCAGCACCAAGACTCCATGGGTGTTAGAATCATTACTATGTAATCTAGATTATTGACTCTAGTGCAAGTGGGAGACTGAAGGAAATATGCCCTAGAGGCAACAATAAAGTTGTTATTTATATATCCTTATATCATGATAAATGTTTATTATTCGTGCTAGAATTGTATTAACCGGAAACTTAGTACATGTGTGAATACATAGACAAATAGAGTGTCCCTAGTATGCCTCTACTTGACTAGCTCGTCAATCGAAGATGTTTAAGTTTCCTAGCCATGGACATGTGTTGTCATTTGATGAATGGGATCACATCATTAGAGAATGATGTGATGGACAAGACCCATCCATTAGCTTAGCACTATGATCGTTTAGTTTATTGCTATTGCTTTCTTCATGACTTATACATGTTCCTATGACTATGAGATTATGCAACTCACGAATACCAGAGGAACACTTAGTGTGCTATCAAAATGTCACAACGTAACTGTGTGATTATAAAGATGCTCTACAGGTGTCTCTGATGGTGTTTGTTGAGTTGGCATAGATCGAGATTAGGATTTGTCACTCTGTGTTTTGGAGAGGTATCTTTGGGCCATCTCGGTAATGCGCATCACTATAAGCCTTGCAAGCAATGTGACTACTGAGTTAGTTGCGGGATGATGCATTACGAAACGAGTAAAGAGACTTGCTGGTGACGAGATTGAACTACGTATGATGATACCGACGATCAAATCTCGGGCAAGTAACATACCGATGACAAAGGGAACAACGTGTGTTGTTATGCGGTTTAACTGATAAAGATCTTCATAGAATATGTAGGAGCCAATATGAGCATCCAGGTTCCGCTATTGGTATTGACTGGAGATGTGTCTCGGTCATTTCTACATAGTTCTCGAACCCGTAGGGTTCGCACGCTTAACGTTCGATGACGATTTGTATTAGGAGTTATGTGATTTCATGTACCGAAGGTTGTTCGGAGTCCCGGATGAGATCACTGACATGACGAGGAGTCTCTAAATGATTGAGACATAAATATTTATATATTGGACCATGTTATTCGGACACCGGAAGTGTTCTGGATAGTTTCGGGTAAAACCGGAGTGCCGGAGGGGTTACCGAAACCCCCCGGGGAAGTAATGGGCCTTAGTGGGCCTTAGGGGAGAGAGAGGACAGCGGCCAGGTGCTAGCGCGGGCCCCCCAAGGGGAGTCCGAATAGGACTAGGGGAGGGGGCGCGACCCCTCTTTCCCTCTCCCTCTCCTTCTCCTTCCTTCTTCTGCTACTTGGACAAGGAAAAGGGGGACCGACTCCTAGTTGGAGTAGGATTCCCCCCTTGGGAGCGCCCCTTAGGGCCGGCCAGCCTCATCCTCCCCCCTTTATGAATGTGGGAGGGGGCACCCCATAGACACACAAGTTGATCTTTAGCCGTATGCGGTGCCCCCCACTACAAAAAAATACACTTCCGTGATGATACGTGTTTGTCACAGTAGGTCACTTTTTTTGCCATGCATGTACATCCATGACAAATTTATGACAGAATCAAGATAGTCATACCTGTGCTGTCGTAGAAGTGTTCCATGACATTACCAAAATTATCATCACGGAAGTGTCCACTTCCATGATGATAAATCGTGCGTCACAGAAGTGCTTTCGTCAAGGGTGACCGACACGTGGCATCCACCGTAACGGAACGCCGTTAAGCTATCGGGATGGGTTTTGGATCCGATAACCCGTTAACAGCCCCGACCAATGGGGATTTTCCACATGTAAAATCATTATTGGCTAGAGGAAACACGTGTCGGCTCATCGTCAGGACAGATGTCATCCACTCACTAGACAGAAGGCGCCTATGATACGTCGACATGTGGCACGGCCCAACAAGTTTAAATGGGCCGGCCCAACTAGAGGCCCACAAGATTTTGCGGACCATAATGGGCCGGTGTAGGATCGAAAGTATGTCTAGAAGGGGGGTGATTAGACTACTTGACCAAATAAAAACTTAACCTTTTCCCAATTTTAGTTCTTGGCAGATTTTAGCTATTATAGGACAAGTCAAGCAATCATCACACACTTCAAGCAAGCATGCAAAGAGTATATTGGCAGCGGAAAGTAAAGCATGCAACTTGCAAGAATGTAAAGGGAAGGGTTTGGAGAATTCAAACGCAATTGGAGACACGGATGTTTTTCCCGTGGTTCGGATAGGTGGTGCTATCCTACATCCACGTTGATGGAGACTTCAACCCACAAAGGGGAACGGTTGCGCGAGTCCACAAAGGGCTCCACCCACAAAGGGTAACGGTTGTGCGAGTCCACAAAGGGTCCACGGAGAAGCAACCACCCACAAAGGGTCCATGAAGAAGCAACCTTGTCTATCCCACCATGGCCATCGCCCGCACAGGACTTGCCTCACTAGCGCTAGATCTTCACGAAGTAGGCGATCTCCTTGCCCTTACAAACTCCTTGGTTCAACTCCACAATCTTGTCGGAGGCTCCCAAGTGACACCTAGCCAATCTAGGAGACACCACTCTCCAAGAAGTAACAAATGGTGTGTAGGTAATGAACTCCTTGCTCTTGTGCTTCAAATGATAGTCTCCCCAACACTCAACTCTCTCTCATAGGATTTGGATTTTGTGGAAAGAAGATTTGAGTGGAAAGCAACTTGGGAAGGCTAGAGATCAAGATTCATATGGTAGGAATGGAATATCTTGGTCTCAACACATGAGTAGGTGGTTCTCTCTTAGAACATATGAGTTGGAATTGTGTGTGTGTTCTGATGGCTCTCTTCTCGAATGAAGAGGAGGTGGAGGGGTATATATAGCCTCCACACAAAATCCAACCATTACACACAGTTTTCCAATCTCGGTGGGACCGAATCAACAAACTCGGTTGGACCGAAAAGGTAAACCTAGTGACCGTTAGAGATTTTCGGTGGGACTGACATGCAACTCGGTAGGACCGATATGGTTAGGGTTTGGGCATAACGTAATCTCGGTGCGACCGATTACACAAACTCGGTGGGACCGATTTTGGTAATTAGCTAACCAGAGAGTTGGTCAGGCAAACTCGGTGGGACCGATTTGCTCTTTCGGTGAGATCGAAAAGTTACAAAAAGGAAACACTGAATTTACATTGCAATCTCGGTGGGACCGATTCGCTCTTTCGGTGAGACCGAAAAGTTACGAAAGGGAAACAGAGAGTTTGCAATCCCATCTCGGTGAGACCGAGATCCCTATCGGTAGAACCGATTTGCTAGGGTTTGGCAGTGGCTTATGACAAGTGAAACTCGGTGGCGCCGGATAGGAAGAATCGGTAGGACCGAGTTTGGCTTAGGGTTTAGGTCATATGTGGATATGGGAAAGTAGTTGAGGGTTTTGGAACATATCACTAAGCACATGAAGCAAGAGGCTCATTAAGCAACACCTCATCCCTCCTTGATAGTATTGGCTTTTCCTAAAGACTCAATGTGATCTTGGATCACTAAAATATAAAATGAAGAGTCTTGAGCTTTTGAGCTTGAGCCAATCCTTTGTCCTTAGCATTTTGAGGGTTCCACTTTCACATCCATGCCATGCCAATCATTGAGCTTTCCTGAAATAGTCATCTTGGAATAGTATTAGCTCAATGAGCTATATGTTGTTATGAATTACCAAAACCACCTAGGGATAGTTGCACTTTCAATCTCCCCCTTTTTGGTAATTGATGACAACATATAGATCAAAGCTTCGACAAATGATAATAAGCATGAAATATATCGTCGCTTTGAGAAGTATGTGATAAGTAAGAGCTCCCCCTAAATTTGTGCATATTTAAAGTTTGCTTTGGACTGCAAATGCACAAGGAGTTAGAGTCATGGGTTACTCTTCCATGTCACATACATCTTGGTGGAGCGCTTCAAATGATAAGAATGAAATACATGCACTCATCACCAAGAATAGTGAATGATCACATAATATAGATAAGATAATAGCATTCACCAAACATTAAGTGTAGCTTATGATCAAACACATGATCATCAATGTCTCACAAGCATAGTATCTCAAGCACTCAAAAGCAAACAAGGTTCGAAAAACCACCAAATAAAGCAAGAGAAAAAAAAGCAACACTCAACACTCTCTCTCTCAAAGCCTATGATCTATACATTTTTCTCCCCCTTTGGCAACAAGTTACCAAAAAGTTCCTAGAAACTGCATAGTGCTAGATCGACGCTCAGGCTTGATCTTCAGGTGGTGGTGGAGTCCGGATCACTCCAAGGACAAAGGCTTCCGTAGACGCTGAAGTAGACGCTGGAGTTGGAGCTGAAGTAGACGCTGGAGCAGGTTGGGCTGGTGCTACGGCTGGAGCTGAGGCACTTGCTCTTGTGTCAGGAACTGGCACTGTAGACGACCTCGGACCTCTTGGCACTCTGACAAAGGCATCAATGGTTGTCTTCCCTTTCCTCTCCTGCATATCATCTTGGAGCTGCTCCACTGCAGTCTGAATCTCTGTCACCTTGACATCCAAGTCATAGAACTTTTGTTCGATGATTCTCTCTAGGCTTGCCTGGTTCTGAGTTAGGGTTGCTAATCCTTTCTCAATCCGCAGGGTGGATGCAATCAGGTAACCAAGCTGCTCTTGTTTGGTTTTCAAGAAATATTCAGATGCCTCCTCTTGAGTTGGCATCTTGGCAGCTTTCTCCTTCCTTGCCTTCTCCTTCTTTGCTTGTGCTTCTGCTGATGATGGTTCATTCTCAGTCATAACCACTTGATTATCCTCAAAATCTGGACGGATGGGCAGGTGTTCCTTATCCAATGAGTATATGCATGTGCCCATCTTGGAGTTGATGAGCTCCTGAATCTGTGGGGCATATCCACAGCTCCTCTTCTGGTTTGCTGCTGTCCTCTTGATAGTCTCTACTATGAGGCTCATGACCTTGAATTTCTGTGGCACATCAAATACATGAAGCAAATTGATTGCATGGCCTCTGATCATCTTGTGATCTCCATATTTGGGCAAGAGAGTGTGCCTCAATATCCAATTTATAGTTGGCAGCCCTGACAGAAGATAATGCACAGACCCAAACTTGAAAGTATCAAGAGCTTCATTTGGAATTTCCTTGTACATATTGGACATAGAGTTGTGGTCCATCTTCTTCTTGGCATAAATGTCCAAGTCATCTGCTTGCTCCTCTGGGGCATTGATCAACTTTGCCCATTCCTCAACAGTTGATTGGTACCTCGTACCTTCAGACATCCATGTGATCCTACCATCTGGATAAAAGTGTGCTGTGGAGTAGAATTGCATAATGAGCTCCTCGTTCCACTTTGTGAGATTCTGCCCAACAAAGTCTGCAACTCCACAAGCACTAAAGCTGTCATACACTCCAGGGTAGTGTTCCTCATTTTCCTTCATGTAGGTCCAGTCGACCCATCTCATGTCACAAACAATGGGCTTCTTGTCAAGCAGTACTGTCTCATAGAAATATTGCTGCTCCTTGGTGTGAAATCTGTAGTCCATAGCAGTTCTTCTCCTTGAAGCATACGGATCTGCTTCTCTCCACTTCCTCAGCCCTGAGTCTCTTCTGAGCTTCATGTCCTTAGCCACAGGATGAGCATCATTGTGGTCTGGGATCTTGGGCTTGAGTTTTCTCAGAATGTGCTCTTCATCCTGTTCTTTAGCAGCTTCAGGCACTCGGGCCTTGTTCTTCTCAGCAGCAGGTATGCTCCTTGTATTCCTCTTTGGTGCAGACTTGGGCTTGGAGGCAGCTTTGGGTGCTTCTTTGGGCTTAGATGTGGCAGCCCCTGTCCTGATAGCATCACCCATAAGCTTAGGTGCATTAGGTGCTGGTGCAGCAACCTCTTCTTCCTCTTCGTCTTCCATGATGGAAGCCTTTCCAAGCACTCTGGCTATGGTCTTCTTGACCCTTTCCTTCCTCTTCTTGCCTTCAGCAGCAACTGGCTCTTTGGGTGCAGGCTTTTCAGTTGAAGCTCTAGCCTTTGACATAGGTTGCCTGCCTGCTGGCCTTTTGATCTTAAGTCCTGGCTTTGTGCCTTGAGCTGGCTCAACTCTCTTTGATGTGGCCTCTTCCTCTGCCACATAATCTTCATCTTCAGAATCAGAAGTTCTCTTCTTCCTTTGTCTAGTGGCAGCTTTTAGCAGATTGCTTGGGGTATTTCTACTGCCATCATCTGAAGAGCTGGAGGGACTAGTGCCCTCACTCATCACCACTTGCTGTTCTGACACATTCTGGCTGTCAATCTGATCTGACATGTTGAACAAGCTGTCTGCTGACCCTGTGAACAGTTTATAGATGAGGTAGAATAGATGAGCATCACAAAATGCAGAGATTTTTACAAAAGAATGATCCAAAAACTTAGTTTTAGTTTCCCACTGAAATCATCTCGGATCTACCGATTTTTAAACTCGGTGATACCGAAGCAGTTTTAGAACCTAAACTAGTGAACTCGGTTGGACCGAGTCACAGTTCGGTGGCACCGAGACTGCTAGGGTTTCACAAAGTTCCAAAATCGGTCACACCGATAAGTAATTCTCAGTCAGACCGAGTCTCACTTGTGCAATGGCATAAGCCAAATCGGTGGGACCGAGTTTTTCAACTTGGTGGGTCCGAGATGGTTTCAGCGGAAACCTAACCCTAAAATTTTCGAATCAAACCTAATCTACGAGCGCATTAACTGGATAGGAGTGTTTCAATCGTGGCAAGAATCATGATGATCACAATGTGCAAAGAATCAGATTGGAGAATAGCACAAAGATCGAGTCCATACCCTAGTTCGGTGGAGACTCGCTACGATGGCAACGGTGGGGTAGAATTCCCGTTGACGGCGACGGAGACCAGCAACTGGAGGTGACTGGCGGCGAGGAGACAATCCGGAGACCACGTTGGCAGAGCAGGCTATCGCGCGGGCGAAGGGGTTCGGAGAAATTTCCAAATTTTTGCCCGTGGCTATATATGGCCCGACCCTGTCGGTGTGACCGAGTGGAAAAACTCGGTGGAACCGAGATTCATAACTGCAGGCAGTTACTGAAACTCGGTGTGACCGAAAGGTTCAAATCGGTTGCACCGAGATCGAAAACCTAGATCAACTTAATGATCTCGGTAGGACCGAAAGTGGGGTATCGGTCAGACCGGGAATCATAAAGAGGTTTTGGAAGTTTAAGTCTATGACGAATCGGGGACTCCGAGCGCTCCTCACACAGAGTGGTTCGAATCTGACTTGATCAAATTTTGTGATGCAGCATGAATAGAGTTTGAGACGAGAAAAGCATAGATAGCTAGAGGAGGTTCTTAGGCACTCTTGTCCATCCACTTGGCAAAAGGAAATAAAACCAAACAATCAAAACAACAAGTGGATGTCCTCGAATGAGTAAAATATGCGACTAGCATGCTCACACAATAAGATGGCAAATGAAATATGTGACAAGGCATGTGCAACCAATTCTAGCATCTATCAAGCAATTTGCGATGACAAGGTCATCTATATATGAGTATATTGACTTGGGAGTCAATTGAGAACACTTGATCGTAGGTCATACTCATCGTTTAAGCTCAAGTGGGTTACCACTTTTACATAAAGCATTGTTGTGTTCACATCTTTAGAGTTGCTTTAGCTCAAGTCTTAGAGTAAAGCTCCCCCTAGATGTGATATCCCCCCTTAGAGGGATGAACTAACCTCGGGTTTTGTCGATGATGACTTCATGTAGATGTTGAAGATGTGGATGCTCAATGTTGATGTAGATCACTTGGAGCTATCCATTTGAGTGAATTGCACTTTCAATACCTACATGGGTTAGTCCCACAAGGAACAAACAAGGATATCCATAGACATAGAGTGATGCACACACAAGATGATGTCCATGAACACTTTTAGGTTACCTTGTCCCTTGTCTTACCAACAAGAGGGTTTGTGACTCCTTTAACTAGTGCAAGATGTGGAAGTTGATTGCACTTGTTCTTGCCAAGATGATAAGAGTGAAGTATGTTGGCGGAGTCACCCTCAAGAACTCTCTAGTTCTTCTTCTTTTGGATCCACACCATCTTGATGGGAATCCTTGTAGTTGTAGTCGTACTTGATGAAGTGGAACTTGAAGTAGTCTTGGGAATCCACTTGACTAAGGTCTTAGGAGCTTCTTCAAATGCATCAATTTCCTCTTGAAGCTTGTCCTTGCCTTTTTGCTTGTAGTCTTGTGGTGGAAGATCATCTTGAGCTTGTGTCCCCTTGAAAGAAGTATCATACTTCTCTTGTTGAGGAACAAACTTTGTCTTGGGGTATTGATCTTCTTCCCACTCAACTCCATTGGCATTGAACTTTCGTTCAAAACCAACACCTTGATTCTTCCGGTGCATTCCTTGCTTGCGCACAATTTCCTCGAATTGCTTACTCCCGGCAAGGCTTTTGTACACTCCTTTCTCTATAATTCCCTTCAATAAGCTATTTTCTTGCTCAAGTGTAACTTGGCTAAGAGAATCATTAGTGGAATCAAGAGAACTACTAGAAGCAACAATATTGGATTTAGCATGATCATTGTTACTGCTAGAGGAAGAATCTTTCTTGTTCTTGTTACTAGACTTGACTTGAGGCATGTAAGTGGATAAGAGTAAACGCTTGGCAATGTAAGAAGAACTTTTCTTGCGGAGATCATCATTGATTGCTTTTAAGAACTCATGCTCTTGCTCAAGATTGAGCTTTTCAAAGCGTAATTTCTCATGAGCTCTTAAAAGTTCTTGATGATCTTCGAAGATAGTTTCATGAGCTAACTTAAGAGTGTTTAGTTCTTTAGTTAGAGCCTCAATCTTCTCCTTATCATTGTCATTCGTTTATCTTGATTAGCATGATTAATTGACGTTTCATCATAGTATTCATCACTAGAGTTGTCAACAAGCAAATCATCACCTAACAAGTCATCTTCATTACTATTGAAATCAACATACTCGGGGTGTGTTACCTTAGGACCTTTGGCCATGAAGCATCTTCCAATTCCTTCATTTGGTGAGTCAAATATGTCATAGGAGTTGGTTGACACAAGTGCTAGACCGGCAACACCTTCATCTTGAGTATCTTCGGAGTCGAAGTGATAACTTCTCTCGGAGTGGCTGTCGGAGTCGGAGCCGGGTACCCATTCACCAACATGAGCTTGATGTCTTCGTTTTGTGTAGCTCCTTGATGATTTTTCCTTCCTTTCCGAATCCTTGCTTCTCCGTGAGTATCTTCGTTCATAACGATCATCTCTACTCCTTCTCTCTCTTGGTGGTGATTCTTTGCTTCTTCTTTTTGGAGAATCTTCTCTTCTCTTGTAGGGAGCCATACACTCATTGGAATAGTGTCCGGGTCTTCCACAACTGTAGCAGTTTCGCTCTCGACTAGAAGATCTTTTGTCATTGTAGGACCTTGACTTGAAGCTTCTATCTTTGCTTCTACTCTTGTAGAACTTGTTGAAGTTCTTCACCATTAAGCTCAAATCTTCATTGAAGTTTTGTTTCTCACTTGATGATGTAGGGACTTCACATGAGGCTTTGTAGGCACCGCTTGATTTGTTGTGCAGTTCCTCTTTATCCTTGAGTGACATCTCATGAGCAACAATTCTTCCAATTACCTCCGTTGGCTTGAGATCTTTGTAATTGGGCATCATTTGGATCAATGTGCACACGGTATCATATTTTCCATCCAAGGCTCTTAGAATCTTCTTGATGATGAATCTATCGGTCATCTCTTCGCTTCCTAAGCCGGCAATCTCATTTGTGATGAGAGCAAGCCTAGAGTACATTTCAGCGACACCTTCACCATCCTTCATTTTGAACTTGTCAAGTTGACTTTGAAGCACATCCAACTTGGATTCCTTGACGGAGTCGGTACCTTCGTGCATATCAATCAAAGTGTCCCAAATTTCCTTAGCATTCTCAAGACGGGTGATTTTGTTGAATTCTTCGGGGTACAATCCGTTGAAGAGAATATCACAAGCTTGAGCATTGTATTGCAACATCTTCAACTCATCCGCGGTAGCTTCATGGTTTGGTTCTTTCCCATCAAAGAAGTCACCTTGCAAACCAACACACACAATAGCCCAAACGGCGGGGTTATGTCCAAGAATATGCATTTTCATTTTATGCTTCCAACTAGCAAAATTAGTACCATCAAAGTAAGGACCTTTACGGTGATAATTTCCCTCGCTAGACGCCATACTCTCCTAGGTTGTGAAACCAAGGCTATGACCACCAAAAGCTATGGAGATCAAAGCAAATGGAGACCAAAGCTCTGATACCACTTGTAGGATCAAAAGTATGTCTAGAGGGGGGGTGATTAGACTACTTGACCAAATAAAAACTTAACCTTTTCCCAATTTTAGTTCTTGGCAGATTTTAGCTATTATAGGACAAGTCAAGCAATCATCACACAATTCAAGCAAGCATGCAAAGAGTATATTGGCAGCGGAAAGTAAAGCATGCAACTTGCAAGAATGTAAAGGGAAGGGTTTGGAGAATTCAAACGCAATTGGAGACACGGATGTTTTTCCCGTGGTTCGGATAGGTGGTGCTATCCTACATCCACGTTGATGGAGACTTCAACCCACAAAGGGTAACGGTTGCGCGAGTCCAAAGAGGGCTCCACCCACAAAGGGTCCACGAAGAAGCAACCAGCCACAAAGGGTCCACGAAGAAGCAACCTTGTCTATCCCACCATGGCCATCGCCCACACAGGACTTGCCTCACTAGCGGTAGATCTTCACGAAGTAGGCGATCTCCTTGCCCTTACAAACTCCTTGGTTCAACTCCACAATCTTGTCGGAGGCTCCCAAGTGACACCTAGCCAATCTAGGAGACACCACTCTCCAAGAAGTAACAAATGGTGTGTAGGTAATGAACTCCTTGCTCTTGTGCTTCAAATGATAGTCTCCCCAACACTCAACTCTCTCTCATAGGATTTGGATTTTGTGGAAAGAAGATTTGAGTGGAAAGCAACTTGGGAAGGCTAGAGATCGAGATTCATATGGAATATCTTGGCCTCAACACATGAGTAGGTGGTTCTCTCTCAGAACATATGAGTTGGAATTGTGTAGGACCGATATGGTTAGGGTTTGGGCATAACGTAATCTCGGTGCGACCGATTACACAAACTCGGTGGGACCGATTTTGGTAATTAGCTAACCAGAGAGTTGGTCAGGCAAACTCGGTGGGACCGATTTGCTCTTTCGGTGAGACCGAAAAGTTACAAAAAGGAAACACTGAATTTACATTGCAATCTCGGTGGGACCGATTCGCTCTTTCGGTGAGACCGAAAAGTTACGAAAGGGAAACAAAGAGTTTGCAATCCCATCTCGGTGAGACCGAGATCCCTATCGGTAGAACCGATTTGCTAGGGTTTGGCAGTGGCTTATGACAAGTGAAACTCGGTGGCACCGGATAGGAAGAATCGGTAGGACCGAGTTTGGCTTAGGGTTTAGGTCATATGTGGATATGGGAAAGTAGTTGAGGGTTTTGGAGCATATCACTAAGCACATGAAGCAAGAGGCTCATTAAGCAACACCTCATCCCTCCTTGATAGTATTGGCTTTTCCTAAAGACTCAATGTGATCTTGGATCACTAAAATATAAAATGAAGAGTCTTGAGCTTTTGAGCTTGAGCCAATCCTTTGTCCTTAGCATTTTGAGGGTTCCACTTTCACATCCATGCCATGCCAATCATTGATCTTTCCTGAAATAGTCATCTTGGAATAGCATTAGCTCAATGAGCTATATGTTGTTATGAATTACCAAAACGACCTAGGGATAGTTGCACTTTCAGCCGGCCCAGCTAAAGGCCCACGAAATTTTGCGGACCATAATGGGCTGGCCCAGCTAAAGTCCCACAAGATTTTGCGGGCCATAATGGGCCAGCCCAGGTAAAGGCCCACGACATTTTTTTATGCCATAATGGGTCGGCCCAGGTAAAGGCCCACAAGATTCTTGCGGGTCATAATGGGCCGGCCCAGCTAAAGGCCCACGAGATTTCACCGACATTAATGGGCCAGCCCAGCTGTAGGCCCACAAGATTTTGAGGACCCTAGTAGGCCGGC
This sequence comes from Triticum dicoccoides, assembly GCF_002162155.2. Lineage (NCBI taxonomy): Eukaryota > Viridiplantae > Streptophyta > Magnoliopsida > Poales > Poaceae > Triticum > Triticum dicoccoides. The sequence continues at coordinate 248,314,523 of NC_041386.1, read as the reverse complement.
CCATTAACTGGCTGCCATGTTTTGGGCCAAATACCGGCCCATATTTGATCCGGTCCATTAATGGCCTGCCACGCACCAGGCCTAATAGTGGCCCATATGAGATCCGACCCGTTAAAAGCCTACCACATTCTGGGCCAAATTACGGCCCAGATCAGGTCCAGCCCTTTAAGAGGCTTTGGGCTCAATTATGGCCCATATCAGATTCGGCCCGTCAACTAGACACTATGCTTTTGGGCCCACTTGCTAAAGGCCCACTTAGTAATTCGGCCTGATATTAGTTTTGGCCTGTTTAGGGCCCGTTTAACATTTCGTCTCTATATTAAATTCGGCATGTTAAAAGCTTGTCATATAATTGGGCCTAACTACGGCAGGGTTTGCATCCGGCCTGCTCGCAGCCGATATCTGATTGGGTCAAACAAGGACCCAGACAATTTTGGCCTGTTAAAAGCCCGTGATTTTATTCGCACAATCATGGGCCGGGGTTCATTTCGGGCTGCTGCGTAACTAGTAGGAATTAAGAACAAACCTACTCTATACAATAAATAAATTATGGCATAGTAACTAAGAATAAACCTACACTACACAATAAAGGATTTAAGGTATATTACATCCACTAGGCATCAAAGTTTGCCACCAGTGATCATAAAGCGCAACGAAGAAGCAGATTACAAAAACTAGGCACCATTGCAGCGTAACAAAATAATACTGAACCCAGACCACTTCCAAGATAGTTCAAGAAAGGTTAGCCTTGCGGGGGAACTGCTGCGCAAGCTGCTGAGCAAGGCTGTGAGACTGGCCTAGCAAGTCGGTCATAGCTTCCAGGTGTAGCTGTTTAGCGATGAGGTTCTCATTGGTGTTCTCCGCAATCTTTCTTAGAGATAGGACTTCAAGTCGAAGTTGAGTTATAAAATGCCTTTCTGCTAGAACTTGGGACTGAAGAAGTCGAACTGATTCAAACAACGAATTCTGTGAGCTTGTTTGACTGTTAGTCTCAAGTAACTTGAACACTGCATCAAGGCAAGACTTTGGGGTTGTCTCGCTATCTTCAAGATGTTTGCCTTCTTTGCTGCAATATATGTTGGGTTTGTCTCACAGCCTTCAGCAGACTTGTGCATGCCATCAAGCATATCACCCTGAAACAAAGTAGAGAGATGACAGGTTTTGCATGTGTATAAACAAAGATGATAACTGTTCTGTCAATTCTATCCAATTTAAAATTAGAAAATAAAGAGTATGTTCAAAATATCAATAGCATAATTTGGCATTGTTCATAATGCAGGGAGCTTCACCACACCACTGGATTACCATGTCAACATAACAAGCATAGATGAAGGGCAAAGAAAATCATTGTATCTATTTTGGATAATGTGCATGGCATGTTGTTCATATCATCAGCCACATCAGTAAGCTAAAACAGGAGATGACAAGGTGCAAACGTGGGCTGCTTCACCACACACTGGATTATAGATCCACAAAAACAAGCATACATATAGGGAGTATTAAGTAATGTGCATGGTATGAATAAGGAATTTGGTTTTACAAGTAAAACTTAGAACTTACGGTTCTTACGAACATGCATTTTGGTAGAAACAGCAAACTAAACAGCAGTAAACAATAGGGAGTATGAGCAAATTAAACAGCAGTTCAGGATAAAGGCTTTAGAAGGACTGACTTACATTAACAGTTAACACCGGCTTTATAATGCCCTTCTCCATGGCAAGGGAAGGATAACTTATGAATTTCAGCACATAATCTTCTTCATAAGCATTGCCTGTACTCTACATTTTGTAGAGAGTAATTATAGATATGATAATACTGGAAGGGATAGAGGATAATGAAGATAAGATGCAAATTGATGCTACATAATCAACTACCAATCCCTGGAAGTACAAGTGTTACAGGACAAAATGTACTGACAAGAGCAATGGGCTACACTTCTGCACTGGCATTGTCTGTGTATTCTACTTGTTGGTAAGATTAAATATAGATCTGATCTTTTTTAGTAAATGGTGGGTGAGGGAGATAAGATGCAGAATGCTACAAAATGAACCAATCCCTCTTCCCATAATACAAGAGTGTTTTGAACACTGGTGTACTGTACAAAACGTTCTTTTATTATGGGACGAAGGGAGTAGCTGTTAATGTAAGTACAGTGATAGACCACGTTCAGTCCTTACAAGAGGACTGCAGAGCTAAACCTCTTCAAAAGCATTGGGTTGATTCTAAATTTATGTAAGAGTCCATACATATCTTATAATGTCCACCAAATGGACGATTACGAGGCTAACATGTGCAGTGATGCTACATAATCAAACAGCTATGAAAGTAATTATGGTCATACAGGACAAGAGGTACTCACAAGAGCAATGCATTGTGCAGTATAGTTGCGAGATTCTGTGGTCCCTTGGAACAAATGTTCTTCTGCTAACAGTTTTCATACAAGTGAGACATTAAGGCAAATGCAGAAATGTAGTTCAAATTGTGATGTGATATCATAGACAGTACCTTATGCTGCAGCCGAGACCAATGTGTAACAAGATTATTCCAGTCACCGTCGGATAAATGCAGCACCGGAGACTTTACAGAAATTTCGTTCAGAGGCTTGCCATCGAAGTGCGCTTGCCTCAGGTAGGAACGATACTTCATCAACGAGTGCTTGAAAAGCGTAACCAACCCTTGCTCGTCATCACAATCTAGTTTGCGCCTCGCCTATTTAAAAGAATGAAATCCTGTGTCTTTTGTCAGCAGAAACATATGCAGTAATGACCATTAATAACATTAGTACATTACTTACGCGTAAGTTGCAGAGGAAGACTGGAAATTGTTCTGTGTCTGCGGTATAATATTTCCATGAAGGAAAGATGCGCACAAAGTTCCTGACAACAACATAAGCTTTGTCTTCTAAACTGGGAAGAAATGGAACAGGGGTCCTATTTGCTGCAATTGAGGCTCTCTCTGGTTCGAAAAGGGATTTGTCAACTGGATTTGGTGTACTCTTTGCTGGAATGGGGGTTTTGCGTCATACAGCTGGTGCTATGTTAACTGGCATAATCATACTGTTTGCTGCAGTTGGGGTCTGCTAAGTTGGGGCATCAGAAATGACCAGTGTAGTAGGGCTAGAGTCTGCTAGAGTTGGGGTATTTTGTGGGTCAGGTGATATTGCAACTACACCTAATGGGCTATTTGATTTATTAAGTGCCACTAGCTTTTCCAAATACTTTGCTTGTGCTCCTCCACGATCAGCAATCGCCCTCTTCCTTTTGAATGTCTGATACACAAGAACAACATTTGAATGGATAAATATGGTATGATGACAGATGGAATATGTACTGAAAATGGATAGGCAGGGCGTATTCACATACACGATGTGTAAACTAAGCTAATGGCAGTTCAACAAAGTAGAAGCAATGCAAAGCATCAGTTGCAAGATATGTGCGAGCAATGTAACCTTGGAAAGTTAGAGCAAGTACCTTGATGGGTGAATAAGATAGGGCATCTTCCTCTGAGTCCTCCACTAGGGAGCTACATTGACTTAGGTCTCCTTCTAGCTCAGAATCACTGTTAGGATCATATTCTGAGCATGAATCTGTAGGTGGAGAGTGTTTGCATTGCATTGCATCCAGACTTTATTTCAGTCCCTTAATGCCAAGTTTGACAGCCATGGCATTGTTCTGCTTTATTCTTTTCATGCGCGCAAGCTCATAATCATTATGATGTTGTTCAAAATCTAAGATTCATGAAAACATAAAAAGTAGTCAGATTATCTATGGAATGCATTGCGGTTTCAAGTCGGAGAGTGTCTCCCTATAAACCCTTGCATATGCAAAGTTCACCTCCCCAACCATGCTGACCAGACCACACACAGAGATACACACCCGAGCGGTGAACATGCATTTTTGAAACTAATTTTGGAACATTTAGCTAACCAATTAAACAACTTTGTTTTAATAATATCAGATTCGTATTTGAACAACTAAGCTTGTTTAGCTTGATGGGTGGAGCAGTGTTATTATGACACGAAGCATGTATTCTGATCGTATAGTGATCATAAAAGGGGGAAACTCTAAGCATATATTTTTTTAGCAAAAGAGGGTTTCCCCTCTGATTTCTATTAAAGAAACCACCACGGAACCAACATGATCAATTAAACCCTAAGCATGATCAATTAAACCGTATTATGGCTGTGCCATTGCAGATTTGAAGCTGCAAACAGGAGAAATGATATTTAGCATCCATTGTTTGCTTTGAACTAAGAACTAAATTCTAAGAGCTAAAAAGAAAGTAGAGTAACCAAGTTAAGATCTATTTTCTGGTTGAGATCAAAAAGTTGAGGAGATATGAAGTACCACCTCTCTTGCGGGAAAATGGAGGGAGAGGTATGGGGAACCATGTTTTCGGGACGCGCCTGTCTGAAATATGGGAAAGTTACGAACTTATCCCCCGTTTCAAATTTGGACGTCTCGTCAGTTGGGGATAGGACGGTAATCTCGCATCTCCCAAATATTTGCCGGTAACTATTTTGGGCGAGGAGAGGGTGTTTTGCCGCCCATGGTTGGCGCCCATGGTGTATGAACGGGGCTGACAGGTAGGGCGGTTGTGTCACATCTGATGGAAGTTACACATCTGCCCCTATTTAAAATATTAACCTACATCTATTTCGGACGAGGAGAGGGTGTTTTGCCGCCCACCGTGTATGAATGGGGAATGGAGGGAGAAACAGAGGTCTTTTGGACGAGCTTGAATCAAATGAGTTTTGCCGCCCATGTTTGACGCCCACCGTGTCAGAATGGGCTCAGAGGCGGTCGTGTCACGTATAATTGAAGTTACTAACCTACCCCTATTTAGAGCAGTGGAAATCGGGCCGATGGATTGTCCGTGTAATGGGTAGACAGTAATTTCCATCTCCCAAACACTTGGCTTCGGGCAGCCGATGTGGGAGTGGACATTTTGCTGTTTCTTTCGAATTTTGGGACAATAAGCATCCACGTTTACCCTTGCAACTAAATTCAAATCCATTTTGTATTCCTATATGAATCTTTATAAATCATTCTATGTGTTTTTATATATATCTTCAAAAGGACGACAAAGATTTATTCCACTGTCATATATGAATATGGTTTACAAATGCCGATACTCAAATTCAGAAACTACAATCCAGTTTAAGGTGAATTCGAATATATGGAACACTTCATGTCCAACTCAAATGTCACACGCAGCATAATGTGTACTCCCATTTAGATATGTACACAAGCGATGTATCAAGATTCAAATACCGAGTCAATCAACCAAGAATGTACGGAACTAACAGACATATAAACACTTATAGAGTATATGGATCAATAATATCAACTAACATACATAAGCCAGGCCGTTGTACTTTTTTTTGGCTACAACATCATCCTTTTTTTAGCCAGCATCTTGGCCCTTTCCGATGTGTGCCACTTAAGGTCCATCTATACTACTATTGCTGAATGCACATTCAGCCCGATGGGCATATTTGTAGGTCTGGCACAACAATCCAAATGAAATGTCTCCGAGTCTTATCAATTAATACAGACTTGTGCTCAAATAAAATTACAAACAAAAAAACAAAAAAAACAATTATTACATGATCTCTAAAACAAATGGTTTGATTGATTACATGAACAGACAACACAAAGTTTATTCAACTATGGAAAGAACATTTCACCTATGATTTACCAAGTAGGAATTTAATTTCCTTTTTTCCTTCAGGACCTTAACAATCTGGTCAGTCTCAGCTTGCTTCGTTTTGAAATCCACCAAATATTTAATGGTTGTCTTGAGTACTGCTTGTGATTGTGTTGTTTGCTTCCTCAACATGTCAACTTCATCTCTAAGTGCAGAAGCAGAATCTCTTTCTACCACTAGTTTAGCCTCTAGAGCATCAACAGCTGGCAATTCATAATGCACGATTGGGCCGGTGCCACTGCTGTGGGATGATGCAACGTCCATGGGGACCTTGCTCTTTGATCTTGGGCTAACCTGTTTTGCCATTAAAGTTCCGATTGGATTCAGAAAAGTTGAAGTTAGCAAAATATCTCAACTGGGAGTTATAACAGCAAACCAGTTAAACAAACAAGGAATTAAAGAGTTTCAATTGGATGCTGAAAAGTAGTTATTAACATCATTGTAACCCGCTGTTGCAGCAGCAAAGCAGTTAAACAAACAAGTAGATATTTAAGTTAAGGCAAACAGGTAATTCTTAACAGTAAGTATCAAACACATAGATAGGCGCAGTCTACAATATGATTAACAGGCTGTGCCATTATGTAATCAGTAGCAAACTAAATTAAGCCAAGCAACGTAATTGAACAATTTTGCAATAAGTGGCTAACTAAAATTCCAAGAAGCAGGTAACTAAACTTACGCTAGTTCTTTGTACAGGCACACTGCAACTTCTTTTTTGCTTACAAGGTTGTACGAAGGAGTCCATGGCATCAATTGCTTGGATACGCAGTCCCAATACTTCTTTCTTCCCACACTGCATGGGTAAGTCAAATAGTTAATATGGTAAGATGGTGTGTCCTTGATATGTTATATGAGGACGTGTAGTCAGACTAGTTGTAGCCAAACACATCACACTGGCTTTTACTGTATATTTCATGCGATTACTTTTGGCATATCGAGATATAAGCAATCTACAATAGGATGAAAAGACTGGCATCCTTCACATTATTGGCGAACTCAGTTCATAGAAACAAGCAATTCAATCATTCCGTGGGTAAATCAAAAGTGCCACTGGAATATTTTTCACTATCCAATCATACACACAAAAAGGGGCAACACCACCATAGGGGCTGGTATGGGCGGCTGCCTCAGGTGGCTGGAAAGTGTGCACCTAGTTTGAGTCGTCCAGGTTGGCCCACGCTAGTTTTGTTCGTCCCAACGCACGAGCTGGCAATGTAAAAAATGAAGAAAAATGTTTCAATTTGGATGGGCCAATAACATAAGTGCAAGGCAGGCCCTATAGCAGGCTCGCGGCCCAAACGAGCGCCTCCCATATTGATCCACAGCAGGAAATATCCCAATTCATTTGCTCCAGCCTCCAGTCTGGTTCGCTCCTAACCTAGCCGCCGCTGGACAGACCGACACAGCACTTCCTCGCGCCCTCGTTAGAGGGTGGTTGCCAGGCTTCAAGCGAACGGAAGGACAAGAATATGAAGATCCAACCCTGGGTGTAGCCTGCATGGGAGGCAGTGGCAGCAGCACATCATGGCATCGAGCTTGCGCAAACGGACAGTCGCAGCTTGCAAGAGTAGCATGCGCAACGAGCAGGTACATCACATCCCTGATTATATCTAATTCAACTCTTCAATTTCTGGCCAATAGTTAAACCTGACGGTGTTGTAAAACTGCTTGTATGTAGGGAATCTATGAGAAAATGAAACCAATTTCTACTTATTTTATAACTCCCCCAATCAATACTAAACTGACTGAATCTGATGTATCTAATCAAGTTTCCAGTGCAAACATACAAGCTCATGTTGTTCTTGAGCCTAAAGTGTCTAATGAACAGACTGCTAATGAAGGATTTGATGCAAACATTTTACATGCTCCTGGTGATGAACATATAGTGTCTAATGAGGGATCTAATGCAAGCATTTTGCAAGCTCATTGAAGGATTTAGTGTCTAATGATGATCTACTATGTTGAGAGAGACAAAGATTTGCAGGCATTGATGACAAGCAAATTATAGTGCATTTTCATAGCTTGAGGAAACGTCGAGGCCATCTACCAGAAAGTCCCCGTATCATGACAACATAGCATAAATACTTTTCTAATCTGTTGTTTGAAACTATTGGCATACTTGTGCAGGATAGATATATTGATATGTAGTTTGCGCACTGGTTATATGTGCAATTACACAGCCAAAGAACGAATAATTCAAGCAGGTACAGACCATGTTTGTAGTCCTTCTACACCATGTTGCATTTTGTGTTTTTTGGTGCTTGCATCATTTAGTGTTATAATCTGAACTACTTTGGATCATTAGCTGGTTTTCAAAGTGCATGTAGCTTCACATTTCTCAAGTTATGTTGATTTCCGTAGTGCAAGTGCCTTCGTATTTTTTAAGTTAAATGTTCGCCCCTGGTAACTTGAATTCGTGGATCGGCCACTGCACACAAATCATACACGAATGCTAGTACGAATTAAATGAACTGCAGGGACTTACGCTAGCTCGTTGTACAGGCTCACTGCAGCTCTGCTTGTGCTTGGGATGTTCCATGTACAAGTCCATGTTACCACTTGCTTGGATGTGCAGGCCTTGTGCTCCTTGCATCCCCCTCTGCATTTTTGACACAGTGAATGGTTGATCAAATAAGAGGAATCGACCTTGATGTTGTACCGGAGGATAGATACTTACAAGGTTATACGGGTGTGTAGGATGTGTACCAGATCCCGTAGCACCGTCATGCTTCGCTAAAATATGGATTTGCTTGTTTCAGATGATATAACCAGAAGAAATAAGAGTTAAGGTCAGAGTTGCATAGGCGGGTAAGCTAAGAGAGCAGTGAAAGGATATCCAAACATCGTCAGAACAGTGCACAAGGGAGTGATGTGTGGATACCTAGTTCGGGTCGGCGTTTGGGCATGCTCGCCTAGCTAGAGTGCGGGTCACTTCAGAGCCGTTGAGGGTGATGCACTGGCGTTGGCTGGCTACGCACGGATGCAGATCTTGAGTGGCAGCGGAGCACTACGATGCGGTGGACGAGACCGTTGGTGAAGCCCCAACAGCCTCAGGGGGCGGAGGTGCGACGATGTGCTCGGTGAAGTAGCCCCAGTGAGCTGGGAGACGGCGTCGGTGAAGTGCACTTGATGCGGTGGCACTCGGTGTCTGTGAGGCACGTCGGTTGCGGCAGCCGACATTGTCAGTGGACCACCCGGTGCGGTTGACGAGGGCGTAGATGAGGTAGCTCCGGTGCGGTGGTGAAGTGCGACCGTCGTCTTCGTCATCGTCGTCCGACACAGAGGTGGGGAACGGTGAGGAAAGAGATGAGACGAGGGGCGATTCGAGGGTTGGCGGAGGATTAGGGATTTGAGCAATCTGAGCGCGGAAGGGGACGGTGGAAAAGAGAGATTTTACAGGGCTCGAATTGGGGCCGCCAGATATTTCAATCTGAAACGTGGAAGCGAGAACTTATATTGTCGTCGTACTTTTGGGGGGGTGGCTGGGTGCTACGCGTCCGTCCGACACACGCGACCACCCCGACAGGACTATGCTTCGGTGCCTTAAGGCACCTGCCTTTGTGTCCATGACATCTGGGCCCAACAGGTGGCTGGCCCACATGTCAGTGACCCAAAGGCAGTTGACTTTAAGGCACCGAAGCAGCGTCCACCCCGACACGACCCTGGTTTGCCTGGTGCGCCTACATTTGAGAATGCAAACGAATATTCTTTCATTTGCAAACAAATCAGTATGTATTGCCATGCCCGTGTTTTCCTTGCAATAATTAGTCATTCGAAACGAGATACTCCATCCGTTCACTTTTGTAAGTCATTTCAGACAACTTAAAATGAAATGTTTTGCACATTGTCTGAAATGTCTTCAAGGTCTTATAAAAGTGAACAGAGGGAGTACTATAAATTAATTAATGAGGTGTTATTTGAAAATCGAAATGGTACCCACGCTAACGTGGATTAGAGTGTGTGTCACATAATTAGTTATTTGAATTAGAGTGTGTGTCACGTAGTTAGTTATTTGAATTAGAGTGTGTGTCACGTAGCGATCTCCAATTCTAACGTGGATTTCACATTTCACTGTACCCACGCTACTTTTTTAATACAAATTCATATGTATATGATGAACACCATGGTAGTGAGAAAACTTTTGGATGGATTCAAACATATGACCTACAAAATAGCATAACAAACTGAGTCAATGTCAACTTTTCGAAACTTAGTATGGCACGAATTCGAAATAATTACCCGTATGCCTGGTCCTTGGTTCAAATCTTACAATGTACACCGAATTGAAACATCGATATTAAGTCTTGTACTATGTACATTCAAATGTTGTTTTTAGCCCCCCCGCCCCCCGCACAAACCCTACATACTTCCTATATCGGTCAATCTTCCTCTCCTAACCACCTTAGGAAGCTATCGGTTTCCAACACACGTTCATTCTTTCTCTCCATGTTTTGATCTCTTAGTCTCTCAACTACACAACCCCTTTTTCCACTCTGTTACCAAATGTATTTACCTCACACACCCGCCATTGCACCCCATGCCGAGCTCTCTCTCCCCCCTCTCCCTCTCACCCTCTCGCGCTAAATACATGCATTGCCTATCTAGCCCCCCAACCTCTCGTGCATGCGCACACACGCACATTGTATATCTAGGTCACTCCCTCGATACTGTCTCACTCTTTCTTCCACACGGCGGGTCACACTCGCTCAATATCGCTCTCTTTATCTGAGTCTCGTTTAACCTCGTTTTCTTTCACACACAAATGATATATCTCCCTGTTCGGGCATCGATCGACATACTCTATACTCTCTCACGCAGATTTTCTATCTAGGTCAGTCCATCCAAGCCGCCACCACTCTTTCGACCTCATGGTGGGCCACGCTCACTCAATCTCTCTCTCTCTCCGTATGTCTCGATTGACCTCGCTCTTTCTCGGAAAAAACGATATATCACCATGTTGACCCCAATTCGACCTATTCACATTGTATACTCTCTCACGCACATCGCCTATCTAGGTCACTCTCTCCAACCCGTCTCACTCTTTCGATCGCACCGCGACCCTATGTGATCGGTTGACCTTGCTTCCTCTCACGCACAAAATATATCTACACGTCTGTGACTGGATCATCTCTCAAGCTCTATCTTACAGCCCTCTCCCTTGCCAAAAAGCTCAATCGGACAATATCTCTCCAGAGCATATATATTTGTTCAATGAATGTCAGACCACACTCACTTTGTCTCTCTATCTATATGTCTCTCGATTGACCTCGCTTTCTCACACGTATCTTCCACGGGTTGAAGGTACTACCTCTCCATCCCTTGCAAAGCCGGAGCTATTTACATTGCGAGGGGCATTCCAACCTTGGATTAATTTGTGTAGGCATTTATTCCGGCCTGTTTAGATTATATTTTCGTAGCATTCGACCCACAACTACTCCAATCACCATTGCGGGTAATTAAGCTACGGGGAGCACCTAATATGAGCACCGGGGAGCCGTTGGATCGAAGATGCAGCGGCACACACGAAGCCTGCATGTTTTATTTGCAAAAAACCTTAGGAGAGTTAGGAAATTGCGCATAATTACAAAGACTACTCCCAAGCCATTGGATCTCACTTCCAATAGTGTAAAAACTCGTATCACCATAGTATCTAAGCTGCGGGGTGGATGTGATATTCTATGCCGCTATCATTTTTGTTCGTAAACTTGCAAAAAACGGGTAACTCGTGCCATTACTTGTCTAACCGCGCAAAGTATTTGTTTGAAAAAACCATCCTACACTGAAATATCAGAACAACACACGGGGGTCCCACTTGTCATTAATCAAATTTGGACCTAAAACTAACAAATCTGAAAGACGAGATTCAAACTGGCAACCTGGACTACAAAGCGTAAGTTGATAGCCTGAAAAAACGAACGGTTGTTGGCTTTGTCCCATAACTTGATTTTATACAGTACTTGCGTTGAGTAGAGTAGAGGGAGTGCCTCGTCAACACGCGCATGACCGTTATCTCACTTACTGGTGGGTCCCAGGTCTGCGATCTCAATCTCTCTTCTCTCCATCGTCTAACCTTTGCACGGGCACACACGAAGAGCGGCGCTAGCTTGCCGTGGTGTTGTTACAACTAAAAAAACTTGGAAAATGGAAGAATCGCCTAGAACAAGAGACGTTGTGGCTAGTCGAGACGGAGCTAACCACATCTATCATCCGTGCCACGTTTGCATGATGAAGCTGTGTGGCTAGTGGGATGTTTTCAACTGACTGGCTAGGTCCCGAGGTCGAACCATAGGTACTCTACTACGTCTGATATAGTATATTTTTACACGCACATTTTTCCTCCGTGCCGAGACGTGGCACACCCTACCGCGCGGTTTCGGGGTCCTCCCGGGTGGTGCACGCATATATTCTTCCTGACGTGGGACGCCCTACCGCGCATTTTTTGGGTCCTCCTCGGTCGTAGCGCCGAAGCAAGTAAATGAGTCGTCAAATCACAAAAGACCACCTTTCCCGCTGAGTACATCAGTGAAGCACGGTGACTAGCTAGTTGGGCTAGTTCGACCGATTAGCTAGGCCACCGCCACATTTGTTTGTTCACCCCTTTTTTTATGTACTTGCCGGCAGGTAAATTTAAATATCCACCGCGGCATTTCTCTGGTGTTTGGGTGCGGCAGGATTGTTAATTCTTTGATTGACGGGAGCAGGCGCGGCAGGATTTTTAATTTTTTGATTGACGGGAGCAGGCGCGGCAACAATTAGTCACGATGACTCCTCCTGTACCCACTGCTCCCTGATGTGAGAAGTCGTCGGCTGGTGTTTTACCGTGGTGAAAACTAAAAGATTCCCTGCTCCCTCCGCCTTCCCGTAGATTGCATTGCCTTTCAGCCGTTTCGTCCCCTTTGTTTCCTCTCCCCATTGCTTCTACCTGGTGCCATGGCGGCGCAGCAGATCACGGAGTCCATGGTGAGGCTCTTGACACAGGAGCTCCATGCGAAAGATGTGGAGCTCAGGGCCAAGGACGTGGAGCTCCGTGAGCTCAAGGAGGAGAGGAGTGCCATGCTCCTCCTTTATGTGCGGGAGTTCACGGAGCTTCAAAAGCGGCAGGCATCCACTACAAAGATGCTCAAGGCATCGACGGTGTTGCTACAGAAAGCGGGAGATACGATAGGCCGTCAGGGGAGCTGGCTGGAGCGTGAGTGGGCCGATCGTGATGAGGTCCAGGATCGCCTCAGCCACTTAGTGAACCATGTTGCCACGCACGTGTTGCGGCTGCGTGATGCCTACCGTCGTGCCAGCGCGACGATGCCGGCCGTCGGGCTAAACCCTCTGCATGGGCATGTCCATGTCTCGGCGCAACATGACCGTTGGATCAAACTCAGACGATGCAGATCAGTCATTGTAGCACAAAGCGTGTGGGTGTGTTTGGTTGCATTCTCATCTCAATATAGTTGTTTCCTCTTCGTGTTTTTTTGTCAACCTACTAGTGTGGACTCATGCACCCTTTATGCACTCTGCCAAACATCCAAAAGTGGGTCGAGAAGGGAACTTTTGCTCCCATCCCGTGCACCCTTCATACACCCTGCCTAACACTATTCGTGCTTCATGTGGTTCATGTTTCGTGGAGTACTGTAGCACCATACTCTCCGTGCGCTGTGGACCTAGTTCTGTTAACATTGATCTCACCGTCCATTCTCATCCGGACAGTCGAAAAAGCGGTACTATGTTACATATAGGAGTAGTTGACATGCGCACAACATCATTTGTTATCGTCATATCTTACTACACTAGCAACAAGATTGTGTAGTATTGACGTATGAACCACTCCACATGCCTAGTAGTAGGAGCACTATGTATGTTCAAGTGGCTGCCGTGTTTCGCACTGCTCCATCGTAAGAGTGGAAACGCTTGCTGTAATCATTTTTTTCTTCTGAAAAACAGTGGACACGCTCTACCATGCGGATCCTCCTCCAGCCATGCACTAAATTACTCACTTTCACCGATGTGTGGGACAGCCAGCATCAGGGTCCACCAGCCATGCACTAAATTACTCCGTAGTAGAGTGACGGTAGACTACCTCGATCGAAGTGCCACAGTAATGCCCAATGAGCCGTCAAATCACAAAACCCCCTCCTTTCTAGCAGTAAGTTGGACGGACGAAGCAACCATCATTTCACTCTTCTCTCTTAGCTTCGTCTCTACCCAACCCTCGCTTCTACCTCATCTTTTTCCTCATTTCTTGAAGAAAACCCCGACCTACTTCTGCCATTGTTCTTCTCTCCCAAAGAAGGAAAGGTGAGCGCATCAATGGTGTTGATTCTGGCCAAGGCCCGGTCTTGCGACCCCGAGACTGATCCTATAACTCCCTCTCTTTTCTTCTTTTGGGTTTGTGATTATGGTTTCTTTTCTTTTATTTCTATTTGACAGTTTCTTGATGGACGCTGGACCACCGGCCGAAGTGATGTCTATGTCTCCGGCCAAAACCGTCGAGGCTCATGGTACGAAGAAGCGCAAGCACCCTACCGAGACTACCGTAGACAAGCTCAAAACCATCGCACTATCCAAGCCCCCCTCTCCGGGATCCCTCATTAAGCAAGTCCAGGTAATATCTCTTCTTGATGATCTTTTTCTCGATCTTGATCGTGTTTTTCATCTAACACGCAGTACTAGTACTAGTAGTACAACTTTCTGGGTGATCTTGCATGTGATTTTTGTGTGCCAAATGACGGTTCTAAATTCCTCTTTTGACCAAAACATGCGAGAGGTTGACACTAATTTCTTATAGATTACTTTCAACTACTCCCTTTGTCCCAAATTTCTTGTCTTAGATTTGTCTATATACGGATGTATCTAATACTAAAATGTGACTTGATACATCCGTATGTAGAAAAATCTAAGACAAGAATTTTGGGACGGAGGGAGTACTTTATGAACATCAATGCTACCTTTTAAGAGGGTATATTTGCCTCAGTAACTTGTGTTATGGATATTGCATGTAATCCCTCTGCTCTCATGCCTTTGAAGACATGTTCTAGTGTCTTTGTTCACTCATTTCTGTGCGTATATGTAGTCATATATGGAGTATAATATCAAAAATCATCTTATATTTCTGAACGGAGGTAGTAATAAAATATGGTTTCTGTTTGAATTAGAACCAGGTCCGCGGTGGATATGAAGTTCTCAAAGTCATGCCGTGTGAACTAAAGACCTGATGATGAGTTCTAATGCTGAACTATCCAACTGTTGTTTCCTTGTTGCCACGTGTCCTGAACTAGTGTTTTCCTGTAGCATTGTTGTCAGGTGTGTTCTCGAGGTTGTACTTGACCACAACAATTTCCTGGCTATGCCTTCGATTATGAAGGGTGTGGTTCTTGTAAAGCTTCCCAACAACTCTGATGCGGCATGTCTTCATCATCATGTTTATGAGTGGAAAGACCACTCTGTTAGGTTCTCCAAGGTTGACAAGATGGTGATGGTGCATGTAGACATCTCACACAAAGTCCATGGCCTAGTCAGTTATGCGGGGTTCATCCCATAGGTCGGTGGCAAAAAATAGTCTGCAAAGTTTAGTTAGTGCAACTTTGCTTGTCTGTAGTAAGTACTATTGTTCAGTACTTGATTTGTGTTTGTGAACCCTGTATTGTTTATTAGTACTGCCGCTTTTGGTTTGTGATCAGTCCTGACAATGGTCTATGTTAATGTCTGTCCACTCAATTCAGTCTGTATATTTTGAAGTATCCATATCATATTTTTGTGAGGACGGTCTATCAATTATGGTTACACTCCAATATCTGTATGCATTACAGGGTTTATCGCACCCACCAGGATTTCCAGCCCCATGGATGTTCGGGCCATACGATTTTTCACGACCTTTGGACTGTCCTGCTTGTGGGAGTAGGTGGGGCCCCTGCATGCCACGCGTAGTTGAACGATCAATCTTCTGTTTAGTACTTCAACATAGTGATTTCCTGGTGAGTATTCACTCGTGTCACATCAAGTAAATCTTATTGATTTACTGTCTAAATCTTATTGATTTAATGTCATGTTTTCTTTCTTTTCCTGCAATTTTACGATGCAAGTTTTGCCATGTAACATTCATCACAGAATAAACCGTTTGGTTTGCTCTACGATGGCTATTTTTGTA
This sequence comes from Triticum dicoccoides, assembly GCF_002162155.2. Classification (NCBI taxonomy): domain Eukaryota; kingdom Viridiplantae; phylum Streptophyta; class Magnoliopsida; order Poales; family Poaceae; genus Triticum; species Triticum dicoccoides. The sequence goes on along the minus strand of NC_041386.1, from coordinate 248,298,676 downwards.
CGTTTCACTTCTTATGTCGTGTCAGTAACGAAGGCACTGTCCATCACTTATATTACCGGAAAAAATTGGATCAGTCTGTTGTCTGAGTACAAGCTGAATCCCTATGATGAACTGCAGTTTGGTTTAACAAAAACGCCACAATTAGTCCTTCTCACGTTTAAAAGAAATGAAGAAAAAGACTGGATCGCGGTCACGGATCCTAGTCAAGTTAGAAAGCTGATCATAGCAGACTAGACACGATCGCCGCTGTCTCGCATAGATCGAGCACCGACAGTTGCTCCAGCACTGACAGAGGTAGCAGCTTAGTCTGATCCAGCTGAGGATTGGGCACCAACCGCGTCAGCGGATCAGTCTGATCTACCGGAGGATTGGGCATCGACACCGGCACCTACTCCGACACCGGCACCAACTCTACAAGGAGCACCATCTCCGGCAGCAGCATCGGCTTCGGCACCTGCACCAACACTTGCACTTGCATCTGCTCCGGCCCGTGCAGTTGCACCGGCAATAGACTGGGCTGCAGTTCGCACTTCATATACCAAAGTCCTTACAAAAACCAACATGTCCACCTTCTTGGTAAGCATTGGCCGCCCAAGTGCTTCATTCTTTTTTATTTCCATGTTCTTTCACATGATTCATTGTGTTGATCTAACTGTTTGGGTATGTCTTCTTGTTTGCAAATAAAGAATTCCTAGAGCAACGAGGGAGTTGTTCAACAATCCGGGTGACCGCGGCCAAGTTTCTCTTACCATGCGCAACCTTGGTGTGAATGAACCTGCTCAATATATCGTAAGTACAAAGGATGGTCGCATGATGATTGATGCTAAAGGATGGTTAAGGTTCAAATCTAAATCATATCTTGCGGTAGGGGATGATGTCAAAATCGAACATTCTCGGCAAGGAGAGCTGGTCCAAATCAACTTTGAAATTCTTCAGTAGCAGCACGCAACTGCCTAACTGATCTATCCTCCGAGAGATTTTGATGTAATATTCTGGCATGGTGAAACAAGTGTCATGTGTGTATAAGTAGTACGATAGTATTATTTATCACGTGGTATATCGTTGATAGAATTGCAACTCTGATTGCTGGTTAGGAACTATCGTTCGATTTCATTCCAATAGCTATCGTGCTTTATTCAATTTTGTGTATTCGCCTTGTGGCAGCATCTAAAACCAGCGCCGTACCAATCACTTGCAATATGAAAAGCGCTGAGGTAGAACACATGGGCCCCCAAACATGCAGGGTCGGCCTGCGGCCCAAAGTCCAGAACCTGGTTTCGAGAAGCACTAGCTCAGTGCAGAAGTGGCGTCCTCCTCCTTTTGTGGGTTGGGCGAAGATGAATGTTGATGCTGCGTTATCTCGCAATGGTGAAAGGGGAGCCCTGGCAGTTGTGAGCCGGGATCATACAGGCTTCTTCCTTGGAGCATCGGCACTGGTGTGCGAAAGTGTTACTGATCCAGAGATCCTAGAGGCAATGGAATGTTGTGAGGGGCTATCTCTGGCTCTTGACTTAAACCTGCAACAAGTTCAGATTAGCACCGATTGTTCAGCAACAGTCAAGCATATTGGAGAGGCATACTTGGGGCCCAGCAAAGTTATTATGGACAAGATCAAGATGAAGAAGAATATGTTCCAAACCATGGAGATCATACATGAAAAACACAAGTGTAATGTTGAAGCGCATGTGCTCGCAAAAGCTGCTACTTCTTTGCCCTGTGGACGCCATCTTTGGCTCACAGGAACCCCCGAAATTATTTGTATACCTATGACTGTTAATCTTCAATAAAGCAGTTTTTATCCCTCAAAAAAAACATCTGAGTATTATATTCTCAGGTGAACCCCCATAATGCCCGTGCGTTGCAGAGGGAGTATTTTTCTCGGCAAGGTGAGCCTGTGATATAAAATATTTGTTTATTTCTTTACAGAGGGAGTATCTCTCTGTCAAAATATATATTTATGTGTAACTAGTTACTCTTGTCTTTCTACTTCCTTTCGCTGATATGTGGGGCAACCGGCAATAGGGTCCACGTGCCATATGCACAAATTAGAGTGCACAACCTCACGGTTGACACACCCCGGTCGTAGCACCGCAGTAATGCCCAATGAGCCGTCAAATCACAACCCCCCTTTCCAGCTTTAGCAGTAAGCTGGACGGATGAAGCGACAATATTTCACTAGCCTGAATCCCTTTCTCCCTCGTCTGCTTGTTTAGAGAAAACCCCCTCTCGGTGATTGCATAGGGTTTTCTCATGGAGAACCAGGTATGAATTCTTCATCCATCCCCGATAAACCCAAGTCCCTTGGTCGCAGGTAATCCTAGGATGGCAGCCGCCGCCGTTGATGCATTTTTCTTCCTACTGAATCTAGTGTGTTTCATTTGTAGTGCCCAAAGTGCGAGTACCCTACAGGTTTCTGCGCCCTCGACGAGATGCCACACTTGTTCCTTCTCATCCTAACACAGCATTTTGAAACATGCACAGTATGTTCCTAGAATCCTCTTTTCTATCCGGGAGGGTAGGGGTTTTTTGAACATGCTATGTTCTCATATTATTTTTCCTGCAGTATATTATTTGCTCTGCCAGAACACATGTACTCAAGATGCTCGGCCTTGCCATAACAGAATACACTAGTTTAATGGTCACAGTGAAGACAAGCCATGGATATAAGTTCCGAGTTGGGTTCATGAACCAAGAAGATCGCTGCTTTTTTATGGCCGGACTTGGATAAACTTTCTCAAGTGTTACAGACTGAAAGTTGGCGCACGAATGTTGATGGAAATAGCAGAACCTGGTCTCATCTTCACTGTGATCTTCCACGCCGACGTCGTTCCAATTGTTCATCCATGTTAGTTTTGTATCTGGTTCTTGCTTGTTGCCTCGATTACTTCTTAATCCACCTATTCTGTCTAACTAATCACAATTTAACTTTATAAGTAGCAACGAATCTCTCACGAAGATGATACTTCTAACTAATATTTTGTTATAATTGGTGGCACGTGTAGGTTTTTCAGAGTAAAGCAGTCTGCTCGTTTGTTACTCTGTAATAACTCGGCTATTACTAATGGCACTGAAGTTGACTGGATCGACATCCACAAGTTCCTACACTTTATTGATCGTCTTGAGGTCCTTGTGGGGCGTTTCAATGGTGGAAGGCCACGTGGGACATGTGTGCCACTGCTGCACTTGTTGAACATGTCCAACTGTGTCGAGAAACTTATGGTACGAGCTGTTTTATGTTATATAGGTTGTTCATAAACTATTGCTTATACAAAGTTTTACAGCTGTGATCCTCTTGAAACAGAAACTGCCAAGTTCTATTGTTCCTAAACAGATGCCTGACCATGGTCGGGTCAGACTTGCGCTTGGTCACAACATGATGTTTATGTCGACCTACTCAATTCCCCTTGGAGGTGAAAAGATACTTATTCATGGGTGGTCTCAAATAATGAAGGCCCGTCCATCTTGGAGAATAGGACAGAAGATTATGTTCATGCTTTTCCATGGCTCTAAAGGGAATATCCTGTTTATTGACCATGTTGCGAGATGAAGCCGCTTTCAGAAGGTTGTGGATGCGCGGGGTGGCATCTGGGCCTTGTCCTGGGGCTTGGCGGCCTCACCCTTGGTTAACTGTAGGCGAAGTAGCACTGTTCGAGGCGTGCTTTATACGGTTGAACCTGTATAAGTACTCATACTGCTTTCAGCTTTGGTTGTTAAGTGCCCCTGCTGGTTTCAGTTAAGGTTGTTAAGTACTACAGTCTCTCGTGTTTCTTCAGTCCTGTCTTCCTCCAGCTGCCAAAACCAAACCAGCGTCGGCGGGGCCGCCTGCTTCCGCCTCCCATGGCTGGCTGCGCCTCAGCGCATGCATCGCCGCCCCGCCGTCTCCTAAATCGTTAATGCCGACGTCCTTCGCGTGCTTTGGTGCGCTCGCCGCGGCGCCGCCCTCTCGCGTTGTCAACATGGTCAACAAACAACAAGAATCGGCAGAAGTACGTGGAGAGGATGGCAGTAGGGGCCCACCACGTCAGCGTATGGAAAAATAAAATGCTTCCTCCTAGTGTTTTCCTGACATCTGGGACCCACGACATTGGGAGCGTATATAGTCAATAGACAAGAGAACAACACAAGATCGGCTGACACTTGGGACGTAGCTACTCGAGCAGTATTTTTTATTTGGTATTGTTGAGGCGGAGGAGGGTTTGAACTGGGCTGTGGCCGGTCTAGCCCAGGCTTATATTTTATGTTCACCATGTGACCATCCCAGCTATTTTTTCTTTGTGAAAATGAGCCCAATTTATTTTCTCTGAAGAATACCCAATCCAGGCCTACTTATTTTTCTACGCCCTGATGGGCTGGAACACTTTCAAGGCGCCTGCAAATCTTGAAAATAATATGAGATGGGTTGTAAATATAAAAATAGATGACAAATTGGCAATTACTTTGTAATTTCTGAATTTTATTACATTTTCAGATTCCTTTTCACTGGGCATTAACCTAATTTAAATATATCTTCAAAGTACTTTAAATATGGCTGGACATTTCGGTATTAAAAATAGTTTGGAACCCATAGAAATATGCAAAATCGGCCCTGGCCAACCAAAAAAACGACTGTAATAAATTGCATAAGAAGTTGCCATGAGCTATATATAAATTATTAAAAAAAGAGGGAGTGGTCTGACTTGTGGGCCTGTTTAGTTGACGTGTATGCAAGATTTTTTAGTTATTATATACGTCAACAAACCATTGTAGCAGACGTAACCGTTGGATGTCAATCCAACGGCCGTCGTGTTTCTTCAATCTCTGATCTTCTTGCTCCAGCCGCCAAAGCAGCGCCGGCGGGACCGCCTACTCCCGCCTCCCGTGGCCGGCTGTGCTGCCGCGCAGACCTCAGCGCCCCCTACTACTCCCACCGTTGGCCAGGGCATCCCTCTACTCACCCACACCCCCTATTATTCTGCAGCGACGGCAGCCTCACACCACAGTCGAACCGGTGAGCGCTCGTACTCCTCTCCACGTGGGCATCCACTGCCGCGTCTTCCCTGGCTCCGCGTCATCCCCTTCCTATGCCTCGCCATCGTACACTGCCGTGGTGCTCTCAGCGCAGCGTCGTCAATGTGGTCAACGACCGACTTCCATCGGAACAATACTGTACGTGTAGAGGCTGACAACTGGGTCCACGGCAGCCGCAAGGAAGTGCCTCCTTATTACGTGCAAAATAATTATTCCTCCACCTGACAGCAGGGACCCACCGGACGGGTCACCAGTATTTTGCGAAAAAATCGTTTCCCCCTGACTGCTGGGACCCACCGGACGGGTCACCGTATTTCGCGAAAAAAACGTTCCCCCCGCTGTCGGCTCGGACCCACCGGAAGTGCCTCTTTATTACGCACAAAAAAATGAATACTCCCCCACCTAGCTGGGACCCACCTTGGTGGGAGGCTGACTTGTGGGCCTACTAAGTTGACGGGGACGAAGGGCTTTGTCAACTTAGTCAATATGAACGATTCTAGCTCCAGTGACCGTACGATGTCCATCCAACGGCCGTAATGCTTCTTCAACCTCTAGTCTTCTTGCTCCAGCCGCCCAAAGCAGCGTCGGTCGTGCCGCATGCTCCTGCCTCCCGTGGCCGGCTATGCTGCCGCGGAGGCCTCACCGCCCCCTACTATTCCCACCGCTGGCCAGGCCCTGCGGCGACGGCAGCCTCACACCGCAGCCGAACCAGTGAACCCTCGCACTCCTCTCCGCGCGGGCTTCCACTTCCGCGTCTTCCCCGGCTCCACGTCATCCCCTTCCTAGGCCTTGCCGTCGTCCACCGCCGTGGTGCTCTCGGCGCGGCGTGGTCAATGTGGTCAATGACCGACTTCCATCGGAAGAGTACTGTGCGTGGAGACGCTGACAGCTGGGTCCACGGCCGCAGCAAGGAAGTGCCTCCTTATTACGCGCAAAATAATTATTCCTCCACCTGACAGCGGGGACCCACCAGATGGGCCACCGTATTTCGCAAAAAAAAACGTTTGCCCCTGACTGCTGGGACCCACCAGCTACATCTTCGCACGCAAGGAAGTGCCTGACAGTTGGGACCCACCTGGTCGAAGCGTACGTAGCGTTGTCATTCTGGTCGCGAACGTGTACGTACATATATACTGGTCGATGTAGAGGCGCGCACATGTCGTAGTAGAGGCACACACGTAGCATGTACACGTACGTACAGCGGCCAGGGTGCAAGAAAGAAAATACGGCCACATATGTGTACATACAGGCAGGGTCTCGAACACCTACTCGCGCATACGTACGGCTAGGGCTCATGTACATAGCCAGGTCGGAACGGAGAAACAGCATCGCCGTCGTGTTCATGGGGAGGCAACGGAATGCGTCGTGTTCATGGGAGGCAACGGAATGCGTCATGTTCATGGGGAGGCAACGGAATGCGTCGTGTTCATCGGGAGGCAACGGAACACGTCGTGTTCATCAGGAGGCCTTGGACGGAATAGGCGATGGAAACGAGGCCTGGCGTACCGCAGAACGGAGGAAACGGCCTTGTGTTCGACCGGTCACGTTTGAAACGGGATCATGTTCATCGAGGGGTCTGGCGTACCGCAAAATGGAGGAAACGGACCTCCTACGGTCGAAACCGGGGTCCTGTTGATCGGGAGGGGTGTGGCGTACCGCAAAACGGACAAAACGGACTTGTGTTGGACTGCTACGGTCGAAACGGGGGTCCTGTTTAGCGGGAGGGGTGTGGCGTACTGCAAAATGGGACTCCACGGGATACTGTTCATCTCCACCGTTAACCCCCTCCGGCCTCCACGAGCTACTGTTCATCCACCGTCGACCTCCTCCAGCCTCCACCTGCGACTGTTCATCCACGGGCTCCTGTTCATCCAGCCTCCACCGCGCGCTACTCCACCGGCTACTATTCAACCAACCCTCTCCACGGGCTCCTGTTCAACCACCCCTCCATGGGCTACTGTTCATCCTGCCCTCCACCGTCTATTGTTCATCCTGCCCTCCACGGGGTGGTCCTGTTCATCCAGCCCTCCACGGGGTTCTGTTCATCTAGCCCCAACTGGCTCGATCGATCAGGGTCCTATTCATCCAGAGGCAACACCACGGGGTCCTGTTCATCCACCCCCACTGGGAACTGTTCATCCA
>NC_041386.1:248286721-248291234 GCF_002162155.2 Triticum dicoccoides | reverse complement strand
TGTTCATCCAAAGGCAGCATCGATCGGCTTCAGTTAGCAGCAGTAGCAAAGAAATCGCTCGATCGGGTTCAGTTAACAACCATCGATCGATCGCTCGGGTTCAGTAACGCGTAGCCTGCAGTGCAATCGCTCGGGTTCAGTTAGAGCCCAACGCCTCGCTCGGGTTCAGTTAGAGCCAACACCTCGCACACACGCGCGTACATGTATGAGAGAAACGCGCATCGCTCGGCCCCCGACCTCCCATCGTAACCGGGAACTCCCTGAAATTTTCCTCCCCCTCGCTTCTACCATGGTTTTTTCTGTCTTGGACGGCCCAAAGAATGTCATGCAGCTGCGTCTCCGGCCTGCCCAGGATGAAAAGCCCATTTTCTGTCATCATTGTTGGTCATAGAACTAGGAGCCCACCACATCTATGATGATACCGGGTTTTGTCACAATTATCGTCATAGAAGTGTCATATGTATGACAGAAAAAAATTCTGTTCGGCCCAAAATGTCACTGATGTGTCTTTTTTTTAGTGCCCCTCCACAGTTTTACACCTCGGTCATATTGTCGTAGTGCTTAGGCGAAGCCCTGCATCGGTAACTTCATCATCACCGTCACCACGCCATCGTGCTGATGGAACTCACCCTCGGCCTTAGCTGGATCAAGAGTATGAGGGACGTCACCGAGCTGAACGTGTGCAGATCACAGAGGTGTCGTGCGTTCGGTACTTGATCAGTTGGATCGCGAAGAAGTTCGACTACATCAACCGTGTTACTAAACTCTTCGGCTTTAGGTCTACGAGGGTACATAGACACACTCTCCCCTCTCGTTGCTATGCATCTCGAAGATAGATCTTGCGTGATCGTAGGAAATTTTTTTGAAATACTGCGTTCCTCAACAAATCATGCATATAAGAGATTGAAAGACTCAAATAACTTTCATGGATAAAAACTTAGATCTGATCATAAACTCAAAGTTCATCGGATCCCAACAAACACACCGCAAAAAAGAGTTACATCAAATAGAGCTCCAAGAGACCATTGTATTGAGAATCAAGAGAGAGAGAGAGGAAGCCATCTAGCTACTAAGACCCGTAGGTCTACAACAAACTACCCACGCATCATCGGAGAGGCACCAATGAGGATGATGAACCCCTCCGTGATGGTGTCTAGATTGGATCTGTGGTTTCTGGAACTTGCGGTGTCTATAATTGTTTTTTGTTGACTCCCCTAGGGTTTCTAGAATATTGGGGTATTTATAGAGCAAAGAGGCAGTGTAGGAGGCCACCGAGGTGGGCACAACCCACCAGGGCACGCCTGGGCATCCAGGCGCACCCAAGTGGGTTGTGCTCCCCTCGGGGCACCCCTCTGGTACTTCTTTGGCCCATCTCGTGTCTTCTGGCCCAGAAAAATTCTCCAAAAAGTTTCGCTGCCTTTGGACTCCGTTTGGTATTGATTTTCTATGAAGTAAAAAGCAAGCAAAAAATAACAATAGGCACTGGGCACTATGTCAATAGGTTAGTCCCAAAAAATGATATAAAGGCTCTACAAAATGATTGTAAAACTTCCAAGAATGATAATATAACAGCTTGGAACAATAAAACAATTATAGATACGTTGGAGACATATCAAGGACACGCGAGGAATTACTCTGAGGGAGTATCTTCTGAGTCAGAATTGAAACCACTTGAAGAATCAGAGTCAGAAGAATGTGGAATAATCAAGGCAGAAGCAGGAGTAGTAGCCTTGGATTTGATGGGCTTCGAAGGATGGGCATCTAGCTTGTAGACACAAGTGCCGGCAGTGTCCGTGATTTCATCATCATGGTTGACAAACAGCAAATCCGTTGAAGCAGATCGTTGTGAGAGCTCTGGAGTTTGTCTTCAGACACGCGGTACTGCAAGCAAGTCCAGATAGTCATAGTCTTTGAAGAGGCCCTTCTTGGCTAGATCCTTGCGAGAGAAATGCCTTCGCAGCAAGGTCCATGATATCTTCCTTGCATCCTTCTCATGCAGAAGAATTTGATGGGTGTGATTATGAATCAGATTCAGTTCAGCCAGCAATTCCATCTTTTCCTTTCTATCTATTCTGACGTGTCTTTCTAGAGTCTGCTGTGTGCGAATGCAAATCTCATAGAGTGATGGATTTTCCTCATGAGGAACTTCAATCTTGGCTTCTTTAACCTTCGGTACATTCTTAGATGCATAAGCAGTTGCATCAGCAGTATCAACAGGTTCCTTCCCTTTTCTATATTCTTTCACAATACACAGAGTGTCACGGACAGGTGGCATGAATACCTTTGGTGCATAGGCCCATAAGAATTTTTCATTTGTGAGTTGTTCAATGGAAAACATGATTCCAGGAGCATAGGGCTTCAATGACTGAGGGTTGTCTGCAGCACATGCCAATTTCTGAATGAAAAGGTCAGGAATGTCAAATTTGATTCCCTGCGATATTGACACAAGAGCATTTCCTGCGATGCCTTTGATGGAGTTGAGCCTGTTAGTTGGCGTGATGGTATTGCATAGAATGTGGAACATCACTTTGTTGTCGTAGGCCAACTTCTTCGGATCAACATCGATGCATTCATCGCCCACCAAGGTGGGATTCATCAGGATGTGGAGTTGTTCATCGGACACTTCCTGGAAATGTAGTCTGTGTTCTCAGTCGTTCTCAAATTCACATCGAGGCAAATTTATCAGGGCCAGAAAATGATATGCTGAACATTTGATTCTCTCTCTGCCAGTCATCCATTCCAGCGTCCATGTTGAAGTATTCAATTTGCCCTTTGATGTACAACATGGCGTAAAACTGAAGAATAATCTCTTTGTCCCAGCCATGATTGAATCGCATAAAGCCCTTCATAAGAGCATGTTCGATATGGTCAAGTGTATTGTGGAAGCAGTGCATTTCTTCGAGCATGGCAAAGTTCAGTATCTTGTGATTGAAAATTCTGTGCTTGCCAAACAAGATCCGAGCATAATAGATAGCATGTTCCTCTATCCAAAACCTCAATGATAATTAAGTTCTTTCTCCTTCATAGGGGCTCACCCCAAAGAATGCAAGCTTCGATGAGTGATGCTATTCATTGAATGATGGGCCATTGGGACCATACTCAACTGAAAATAGCGGAAATGATTCCTGAGGGTTTTTCCGATATTCTTCCTCGCTAATTTCTATCGGCTGAATATCATCAAAGGCAGGCGCGTTCTCATCAGTGGGTTGCAATGGAGCATGAGGTATCATAACCTTTTCTGAAGCAGATGGCATGGGATCATTGGACTGACGATCATTTCCCTTCGCTAGAACTCCTTCAACGACTTTCTCAGATTCAGGCTCAAGGGCCTTTTCTTTCGGTGAGACATCAACTAGGGGTGGTACGATAACTTATTGAGACACAAGTGTCTCATCTTGTTCTCCTTAAGCATGTTGCGGCAATACTGGTGGTATGGCTTGGTGTGGCAGAACTGGTGGTGCAACTACTTCAACTTTCTCTTTGGGATCCATGGGCTCTTCAAGTTTCTTCTCTTCCTGTTCTAGCTGTGAAGCCAAGGAACCAGGAGCAGGGTCAACCTCCATCGGGGCAGGAACACCAGATGAGGAGACCATAGGGGTAGTATCTTGGGCAGCAACTTGCTCCCCCTCAACCTTTTATCCCTCCTTTGTGGATCCGGAGGGTTCAGCTAGAATATTCTTCAAAGGAGACAGGACTGCCTTTCCATCTCAATCTCTTCGTCGATCTTTCCTTCGGGGGCATTTTTCTCGGGCATGACATTCACTTCATCAGGATTGACAAGATACATATCCATGACATCATATTCTTGTTCAACTAGGGTAGGAATGACAACTACCTCATGCTCAGCTTGTTTCTTGGTAACTTCCTCGGGACGAGGGGATGGTGGAATCTATTGCAGCGGGACACTTGCATCAATAGGTCCATCAGAGGTTGCAGATTTCATATGACGATCCTTAATCTCTTTTGGTTTACTGGCTCTAGCCTGAGCTCTCTGACGTTTTTCTTCTTTCTCTCTATGTCGAGCAAGATCTGCTTGACACCTTATCTCATTGTTTCTACGATCACACAACTGAGAGACATACATTTTCATCTTGGAGTGCCAATAAATCTTGTTATTCCTCATGAATGTGAGTGATGTGGTGATATCGACAATTTCTTTGTTCACGTCCTTTCTTTTACACTCATATTTGGATTCCATTCTCATTTTCTCAAGAAGCTCCTTGTCATCGACAACTTGATTGAGTTCTCTCGTGTTTTCCTAGCTCCTCCTGTGCCTACATATAGACCCCCTCTTCTAAATTCGCGGATCCCCACTCTCAAACCCTAAAAATTGGATCTCCGCCACCGCCGGACACGTCCGGACGGAGCCAGACGCGTCCGCCGCCACCGCCTTCCCAACCGGGAGATGCCACGTGTCCCCGGCCGGCCTCCTCCGCCGCGGCCCGCGGGAGCCTGCATCCGGCCCCCCCCGGCCCATCCGGCCAGCGCCGCCGCCCGCACCCGCGCACCCGAG
>NC_041386.1:248276944-248286462 GCF_002162155.2 Triticum dicoccoides | reverse complement strand
TCCTTCGCCGTCTCCGGCGGCCGGACGCCGCCGGCCGCCGCGGCCACCATCGCCGGTCACCGCCCCCTCTTTCCGGCGCCGCCCCGACACCGGTGGATCTCACCGCGCGCGCGCCACCCAATGCGGGGCCCGTCCAGCGCCGCCGCGCGCATCTCCGACGAGGTCTCCGGCCACCTCGCCTGGAGCCCCGGTCGTTTTTCCCCGCCTCTATCGAACTCATCTCTGGCGACCTTCGATTCGGCTACAGTAGCCGGTCGAACGCTATAGTGTTCTCAGATCTGAAAATCTGGACGGTTGACTTTTGTTCCTAACCCTAGTTCATGTGCTCATGTTCATCATGCTATATCTCCGCATCCGTAGCTCCGTTTTTGGCATATAGCATACCAAAATGTTCGTCTCAGAGAGTACATCATTTAATCTCATTGCATCATTTTCATTTGAGCTCATCTTGATGCCCGAAATGATGTTAGAAGAGTGCTACTTGAGATAATTGTCAGATCTGCTACTTCATTTAGATATTTGTCATTTTTACCATGATTATTGTGTGCATGATATGCCCATGAGTTCTACATATGTTTTGTTAAGGGTTTTGTCATCTTTCCAGAGGTGCAACCCATGTATTTTTGTGATGTGTGTGGTGACTAGCACAAGCTTGCAAAGTGAGGCACTTGGTAATGCTGATTTCAGGGACTTAGCATTTCCACTAAGTCCTTGAGCTGTTTATCTCATATGGCCATATGTTCATGTTGTTTCCTAGTGATCCATGCCTCTTTTGAGGATGATCAGTAAGGATGTTTTGTTAATCTTGTAGTGCTCTATCCATCCATGTCTTTGTTTGCAATTATGGAGCACCCTAGCTTGAGTCAATCGAGCTCTACTTTTGCTACTTTGTGAATCTGGGCAGATTGTCTACTTGTTAGCGATTTTGCCGAGGATGTTGTACTTGATCCGTGCATGCTATGCTATTGTTCTTGCCATGTTTAGCTTGCATTTTGTGTATTCTTGATGGGTGTATGCTTAGTTGGTCATGACTTGCTCCGTAGTGAGTGCATCGAGCTCGTAAACATGCCTACTTGATATCTGTTTTCAGCATGCCCCAGTTTTCACTATGTCTGACAACTGATTATGCTTTTGCTATGTTCACATGCTTGCAATTGTATTTTCTAATCCCTTTTGGCTCAAGGTCACTAAGGGACTTTTGTTAAGCTCTTTGAGTAGCTCCATGCCATGTTTTACTTTGCCATGTTCAGGTCCTGTAGCATATAGTTTTGTTGCCCCAAAGAGTGCTACCTGATCTGAAATTCCAAACAAGTGTTAATTTCACTAAGTCTGAAATCTGTTTACCATATGCATTTTTGCCATGCTTGTTTGAACCTGTTAATGGAGGAATTGGCCGTAGCTCAGTGCTAGAGTTTTGTTAATATTCTTGAATGCATCCCTGCCATGTATTTTGTTGCCATGTTTGGGTGCTGTAGCATGTTCATCTCATTGCATTTAGATGGCTACTTGCTGTAAATCGCAGACCGGTGTCATATTTGAATTGCTTGCCATTTCCAAACCGTAACTCCGATTCCGGCGTTCTTTATATCGTTTTCAAGCGATTTCATCTCATCTTTCCAGTGGCACACTTGGATTTCCAAGTTGAGGCCAGGCTCATGCATCCCTTGTTAAATCTTGCATATGCATCCCACATCGCATCCCGCATAGCATACCATGTTTGCATCATATTGTTTGATCCTTGCATGTGGTTGATTGAGTTCCGTTTGCTTGTTTGTCTTGTTTGGGTAGAGCCGGGAGATGATTTCGCTAACGAGGAGCCCGTTGAGTTTGCTTTCGAGGATCCATTCAACTCTGACAACTTTGCAGGCAAGATGATCATACCCTCGAAATCACTACTATCTTTGCTATGCTAGATTGCTCACTCTTTTGCTATGCCAATGCTACGATGCCTACCACTTGCTTTCAAGCCTCCCAAATTGCCATGTCAAACCTCTAACCCACCATGTCCTAGCAAACCGTTGATTCGCTATGTTACCGCTTTGCTCAGCCCCTCTTATAGCGCTACTAGTTGCACATGAAGATTGGAGACCGTTCCTTGTTGGAACATGTATTTACTTGTTGGGATATCATTATATTGCCATGTTATCTTGATGCATCTATATACTTGGTAAAGGGTGGAAGGCTCGGCCTCTCGCCTAGTGTTTTCTTCCACTCTTGTCGCCCTAGTTTCCGTCATATCGGTGTTATGTTCCTGGATTTTTGCGTTCCTTACGCGGTTGGGTTATAATGGGAACCCCTTGATAGTTCGCCTTGATTAAAGCTTTTCCAGCAATGCCCAACCTTGGTTTTACCATTTGCCACCTAGCCTCTTTTTCCCTTGGGTTTCCGGAGCCTGAGGGTCATCTTATTTAAACCCCCCCGGGCCAGTGCTCCTCTGAGTGTTGGTCCACCTGTCAGCTGCCGGTGGCCACCAGGGGCAACTCTGGGCTGGCCTACCCGTACCTAGGACAATCTGAGTGTGCCCTGAGAAAGAGATATGTGCAGCTCCTATCGGGATTTGTCGGCACATTTGGGCGGTGTTGCTGGATTAGTTTTAACCTGTCGAAGTGTCTTGAAGAACCGAGGTACCAAGTCTGATCAGAACGTCTCGGGAGGAGGTCTATTCCTTCGTTGACCGTGAGAGCTTGTCATGGGCTAAGTTGGGACTCCCCTGCAGGGCTTTGAACTTTCGAAAGTCGTGCCTGCGGTTATGGCTAGATGGGAATTTTTTAATGTCCGGTTGTAGATAACTTGAACCTTAATTTAATTAAAATGAATCAACCGTGTGAGTTACCGTGATGGCCTCTTATCGGCGGAGTCCGGGAAGTGGACACGGTGTTGGAGTAATGTTTGCGCAGTTTGTCCTCTAGTTTCTCGCTCACGCTTTGCCTCCTCTTCCCGCTCTCTTTTGCGAACAGGATAGCCACCATATATGCTAGTCGCTTGCTGCAGCTCCACCATATTTTACCTTGCCTTACCCATAAGCTTAAATAGTCTTGATCGCGAGGGTGCGAGATTGCTGAGTCCCTGTGGCTCACAGATTACTATTACACCAGATGCAGGGCCTGATGATTCCGCTCCAGGTGATGCGCTTGAGCTCAAGTGGGAGTTCGACGAGGACTCTCAATGATACTATGTTTCCTTTCCTGATGATCGGTAGTGGTGCCCAGTTGGGGGTGATCGGGACCGTGTCGCATGTTGGGTTATCTTTTATTTTGGCACCGTAGTCGGGCCATGAGTGTTTGGATGATGTAATGTTATTTATGTACTTGATTGACGTGGCGAGTGTAAGCCAACTATGTTATCTCCCCTTTTATTAATTATATTACATGGGATGTTTGTGAAGATTGCCTAACTTGCGACATATGCCTTCAATGCGATTATGCCTCTAAGTCATGCCCCGACACATGGGAGATATAGTCGCATCGAGGGTGTTATAAGTTGGTAATCAGAGCCTTCCCCGACCTTAGGAGCCCCATTGCTTGATCGTTTTTAGCGGCCGAGTTGTGTCTAGAAAAATGTTTTGAGTCATTTAGGAATTATATATCGGAGAGTTTAGGAATTATTTTTACTTCCCAGTCTCCTCATCGCTCCGGTAAGGCATCTTGACGTAGAGTTTTGACTCTTCTCTTCTCAAATTTCACTAAAAAAATTTAGGATCACGCGGGTATCTTGGAATCGTTCCGATGGTTTTATGATGAGAACATTGTCTTGGTGCCTCCTGTCAGGGGTTTTGTGGAAGTGTCCCGGGGAGTTGAGCTCTGAGGTGTTGTCATCATAATTTTATTTTTGCAGTTCTGGAATACCTGAGTCTAGTACGCCGACATCGAAAATCTCTTTTATGCAGTTCGTTGGTGAGATAACCTCGACGCCACCCACTACCGGGGCGGGAGTTCAGGAGTATCGCCATAACTTGTATAACGGATGCTTTTCGAAGGTTGAGGTAGATGGTTTCCGAAGTTTTTCTCGGTTATGTGTTGAAGGATGGATACAGCTGGATGTAGGATTTGCTAGATTTGGGTGAGATATTATGCTTCCCCTGTATCCCCAACACCTGATTGCATAACCGGAAAGGTTCGGGAGTTTCATAGGTGGGAATTCTCGTAGCTCTAGTTCTTCTTCCACGGATATTTGGTTTGAGATTGGGATTTCTTACCGAGTATTCGTTCTTGATCCGTACCTTATTGATTTATTTCTCTACCTAAATTCTACGTGGCTTCTCAATTTATGGATATGTGACCATTTCAAGAGGAATGCATTCGTTCATTTTATTCGGATGTGAAGACTTTATGTTGCAATTTTCATTCCGTTGGATTCAGCTTCATTTTATCTGTCTATGTGCTAATGGATGTCAACCTCTTCAGGATGGCTCCTCCAACGCGCACGACTCCGAATCCTGAACCGCCACCACCTCCACCTCCTCCGGAGGCATGGCAAGCTGTGATGGCCGCAACCAATGCAAACACACAGTTGATCATGCAAATTCTCCAAGAGCGCAATCAAGGCAACTAAGGGAACCAAGGCAACAATCAGAATCACTTTGCTACACTCAACCAGTTCCTTGCTAACGGGCCAAAGACTTTCAGCAATTGTGTTGAGGCAACTGATGGTGACGATTGGCTTGTGGATCTGTGCAAGCATTTCGAGTGCAGTAACGTCAGGCCTGAGGACTTCGTCAAGTTCGCTTCCTTCCAACTCAAAGATCAAGCTGCAGAATGGTTCCAGCAATACAAGGACTCCAGAGGTGGACGTGTGATCACTTGGGATGAATTCCGTCAAGATTTCCGAGCTCACCATATCCCTCAGAGCGTGGTTGAAAGCAAGCGTGAGGAATTCCGCAACCTGAAGCAAGGCTCTTTGTCTGTCTATGACTACAACAAGTTGTTTCAGAAGCTCGCCCGCTTTGCCAAGCAGGACGTCCCTGATGAGAAGAGCATGATATACCAGTTCAGGGGTGGTCTCAGAGAAGAAATTCAGCTAGCTCTTGTTCTCTTTGAGCCCTTGAGGTACGATGAGTTCTACAACATGGCATTGAAGCAAGAGGCCGCTCAACTGAGGTGTGATGCTTCCAAGAAGCGAGTCGGAGATGCTACTCCTTCTTCCTCTACTCAAGTGGCCAAGCAGCAGAAGTATTGGCTTCCTCCTCCTCCGTTTCGTCAGCCGTATCAGCAGAAGAGCAAAGGTGGCAGTGGATCTTCCCACCCACACAACCCTGGCTTTCAGAACAAGACTTCGTCTCAAGCTCCAAGATCGAGTGCTCCGTATCACCGTCCGCTTTTAGAGGTCACGTGTAACAAGTGCCAACAGAAGGGTCACTATGCCAACAAGTGTCTCAATCAGAGGCGCCTTCCTCCTCCTCCTCCTGTGAGATCGGCAAGTACAGCTGTGGTCAAGCATAACCCCAAGCATGCCAAGGTCAATTTGATGAATGCAGCTCAGGCAGAGGACTCGTCAGATGTCATCATGGGTAACCTTCCTATTAACAATATTCCCGCAAGAGTTCTTTTTGGCACTGGTGCATCGCATTGTTTCATCTCGAGACCATTTACTTCTAGGCATGAATTGGTTTCGCAAGTTTTGCCTAATCCATTAGCAGTTGTCTCTCCCAGTAAGCGCATGCATGCTAACTCTATCATTCCGGATGTTACTATCACCTTGGGTGACTACAAGTTTCTGGCTTCTCCAACGGTTCTTGGTGACTCGGATATTGATCTTATTCTCGGGATGGATTGGCTTTCTAAGCACAAGGCGCATCTTGATTGTGCTGCAAGGCAGATTCAATTGACTCATTTGTCTGAGGATGTAATTGTCTTTGCCGCTCGTGATGATACCATCCGTCTATTTTCTCTCAGTGAGAAGGGTGAACTCGATGCCATGTCGCAAATTCCAGTCGTTTGCGAATATCAAGATGTCTTTCCAGAAGAGCTTCCAGGAATGCCTCCGCACCGGCCAGTTGAATTCGTCATTGATCTTGAGCCCGGCACGGAACCAGTGTGCAAGCGTCCTTACAAGCTCGGACCTGAAGAGTTGAAGGAGCTGAAGAAGCAACTCGATATTCAAGAGCGTATGGGTCTTATCCGGCCTAGTTCTTCTCCGTGGGGTTGTGGTGTTCTTTTTGTGAAGAAGAAGGATGGAACGGACCGACTTTGTGTTGATTACCGTCCATTGAACAAGAAGACCATCAAGAATAAATACCCACTTCCCAACATCAACGAGTTGTTCGAACAACTCAAAGGTGCCCAAGTATTCTCCAAGCTTGATCTCCGTATGGGTTATCATCAGATTCGAATCCGTGAGCAAGATATTCCCAAGACGGCCTTCAGGACAAGCTATGGTTCATATGAATACACTGTTATATCTTTTGGCCTCGTCAACGCTCCTCCGACTTTCTCACGCATGATGAACTTCATCTTCAACGCCTACACCAATGACTTCGTTTTGGTCTATCTCGACGACATTCTGGTTTTCTTGAAGAACAAGGAAGATCATGCCAAGCACTTGCGTTTGGTACTCGATAAGCTAAGGGAACACAAGTTCTACGCCAAGTTCTCCAAGTGCGAATTTTGGCTCGATGAGGTTCTTTATCTTGGTCATATCATCTCTGCCAAGGGCATCGCGGTGAATCCTGAGAAGGTGTCTGCAATTGTGAATTGGGAACCTCCTCAGAACGTGAAGCAACTCCGTAGCTTCCTCGGTCTCGCAAGCTACTATCAAAGATTCGTTGAAAACTTTTCCAAGATCGCCAAGCCTCTATGAAATCTTCTCCAGAAGCACGTCAAGTATGTTTGGTCTCCGGAGTGTGACATTGCTTTCAACACTTTGAAAGAGAAATTGATCACTGCTCCAGTTCTGACTCCGCCTGATGAATCCAAGCCGTATGAGGTCTTTTGTGATGCCTCTTTCCAAGGTCTTGGCGCAGTGTTGATGCAAGAGAAGAAAGTTGTTTCTTATACCTCTCGCCAGTTGAAGCCTAATGAGAAGAACTACCCCACTCATGATCTCGAGTTGGCGGCAGTTGTGCATGCTCTTTTGACTTGCAGACATCTCTTATTGGGAAGAAAAGTGGACATTTTCACTGATCACAAGAGTCTCAAGTACATCTTCACTCAGCCTAATCTCAACCTCAGGCAAACTCGATGGGTCGAGATGATTCAAGAGTATAATCCCCGAGTATCGAGTATACTCCAGGCAAGGCCAATGTGATTGCTGACACATTGAGCAGGAAGGCTTATTGCAACAGTCTGATTCTCAAGCCTTACCAACCCGAGCTTTGTGAAGCTTTTCGCAAACTTAATCTGCAAGTTGTTCCTCAAGGTTTCCTCGCCAACCTTCAAGTCTCTCCTACCTTGGAAGACCAGATTCGCCAAGCTCAGCTTCTTGATGCTATGGTGAAAAAGGTGAAGATTGGGATTGACAAGAGTCAACCCAAGTACAAGTGCTACCGCCTTGATGACAAGGATACTCTCTTCTTCGAGGATCGTATTGTTGTACCCAAAGGTGACCTCCGTAAAGTGATCATGAACGAGGCTTGCAATTCTCTCCTCTCCATCCACCCTGGGAGCACGAAGATGTATCAAGACCTCAAGCAGGCTTATTGGTGGACTCGAATGAAGCACGAGATTGCTCAATTCGTGAATGAATGTGATGTCTGCAGAAGAGTGAAGGCAGAACACCAAAGGCCAGCTGGTCTCCTCCAACCTCTTGCCATTCCAGAATGGAAGTTTGACCACATTGAGATGGACTTCGTGACTGGGTTTCCAAAGTCCAAGCGTGGCAATGATGCTATATTCGTTGTCATCGACAAACTCACCAAAGTGGCTCACTTTCTGCCTATCAAAGAGTCAATCACTGCAGCTCAATTGGCGGAACTCTATACCTCTCGAATTGTCTCTCTACATGGTATTCCACAAGTGATCTCTTCATACCGTGGCAGCATCTTTACCTCCAAGTTTTGGGATTCTTTTCAGAAGGCCATGGGCACCAACATCCGCTTCAGCACAGCTTTCCATCCTCAAACTAGCGGTCAAGTCGAGCGTGTCAACCAGATTCTTGAAGATATGCTCAGGGCTTGTGTGATCTCCTTCGGCATGAAGTGGGAGGATTGTCTTCCTTATGCTGAATTCTCCTACAACAACAGTTTTCAGGCAAGTTCGGGCAAGGCCCCCATTTGAAATTCTGTATGGCAGGAAGTGTCGTACCCCTCTCAACTGGTCTGAAATCGGTGAATGTCAGCTTTTGGGAAATGACTTAATCACAAAGGCAGAAGAAATGTGCAAAGTCATTCGAGATAACCTCAAAGCAGCCCAATCCCGCCAGAAGAGCTATTATGACAGTAAACACCGTGATTTGGCTTTCGAGATTGGAGGTCATGTTTACCTCCGCGTCTCTCCTATGAAAGGTACTCGTCGCTTCGGTATCAAAGGGAAGCTTGCCCCCAGATACGTGGGACCTTTCAAGATTGTCAACAAGAGAGGCGATCTCGCCTATCAACTTGAGCTTCCTTCAAACTTTGCAAATGTTCATGATGTGTTCCATGTCTCTCAGCTCCGAAAGTGCTTCAAGACTCCAGAACGCACCGTCAACTTCGAGGACATTGAGCTCCAAGAAGATCTCTCTTATCGTGAGCACCCAGTTGCTATTCTTGAAGAGACTGAACGCAAGACTCGCAACAAGTCAATCAAATTCCTCAAAGTCAAGTGGTCACACCATTCCGACCGTGAAGCTACCTGGGAACGCGAGGATCACCTCCGTTTTGAGTACCCGGCGTTCTTTCAGTCCTAGATCTCGGTACGAGATCCTTTCGTAGTGGTGGAGTGTTGTAACACCCCGGATGTAACTTTCCCAATATGTACTCCAACTCTTGCCGTTTTCGGCCTAAAGTTATTTTATTTTCTCGGGTTCGGGTTTTTGTCTCTGTGTGTTGTTGTTGTCATGCATCTCATATCATGTCATCATGTGCATTGCATTTGCATACGTGTTCATCTCATGCATTCGAGCATTTTCCCCGTTGTCCGTTTTGCATTCCGGCGCTTCGTTCTCCTCCGGTGGTCATTTCTACCTTTCTTTTGTGTGTGGGGATTAAACATTTCCGGATTGGACCGAGACTTGACAAGCGGCCTTGGTTTACTACCGGTAGACCGCCTGTCAAGTTTCGTATCATTTGGACTTCGTTTGATACTCCAACGGTTAACCGAGGGACCGAAAAGGCCTCGTGTGTGTTGCAGCCCAACACCCCTCCAAGTTGGCCCAAAACACACCAAAACCCTCTCCATCATCTAGAGCGTTCGATCACGATCGCGTGGCCGAAAACCACACCTCATTTGGACTCTCCTAGCTCCTCCTATGCCTATATATAGACCCCCTCCTCTAAATTCGCGGATCCCCTCTCTCAAACCCTAAAAATCGGATCTCCGCCGCCGCCGGACACGTCCAGACGGAGCCGGACGCGTCCGCCGCCACCGCCTGCCCAACCGGGAGAC
>NC_041386.1:248271828-248276472 GCF_002162155.2 Triticum dicoccoides | reverse complement strand
GCGCCGCCGCGCGCATCTCCGGCGAGGTCTCCGGCCACCTCGCCCGGAGCCCCGGCTGTTTTTCTCTGCCGCCGTCGAACTCATCTCCGGTGACCTTCGATTCGGCTACAGTACCCGGTCGAATGCTACAGTGTTCTCAGATCTGAAAATCCGGACGGTTGACTTTTGTTCCTAACCCTAGTTCATGTGCTCATGTTCATCATGCTATATCTCCGCATCCGTAGCTCCGTTTTTGGCATATAGCATATCAAAATGTACGTCTCAGGGAGTACATCATTTCATCTCATTGCATCATTTTCGTTTGAGCTCATCTTGATGCCCGAAATGCTGTTAGAAGAGTGCTAGTTGAGATAATTATCTGATCTGCTACTTCATTTAGATATTTATCATTTTTGCCATGATTATTGTGTGCATGATATGCCCATGAGTTCTACATATGTTTTGTTAAGGGTTTTGTCATGTTTCTAGAGGTGCAACCCATGTATTTTTGCGATGTGTGTGGTGACTAGCACAAGCTTGCAAAGTGAGGCACTTGGTAATGCTGATTTCAGGGACTTAGCATTTCCACTAAGTCCTTGAGCTGTTTATCTCATATGGCCATATGTTCATGTTGTTTCCTAGTGATCTGTGCCTCTTTTGAGGATGATCAGTAAGGATGTTTTGTTAATCTTGTAGTGCTCTATCCATCCATGTCTTTGTTTTCAATTATGGAGCACTCTAGCTTGAGTCAATCAAGCTCTACTTTTGCTACTTCGTGAATCTGGGCAGATTGTCTACTTGTTAGCGATTTTGCCGAGGATGTTGTAGTTGATCCGTGCATGCTATGCTATTGTTCTTGCCATGTCTAGCTTGCATTTTGTGTATTCTTGATGGGTGTATGCTTAGTTGGTCATGACTTGCTCCGTAGTGAGTGCATCGAGCTCGTAAACATGCGTACTTGATATCTGTTTTCAGCATGCCCCAGTTTTCACTAAGTCTGAAAACTGATTATGCTTTTGCTATGTTCACATGCTTGCAATTGTATTTTCTGATCCCTTTTGGCTCAAGGTCACTAAGGGACTTTTGTTAAGCTCTTTGAGTTGACCCATGCCATGTTTTACTTTGCCATTTTCAGGTCCTGTAGCATGTAGTTTTGTTGCCCCAAAGAGTCCTACCTGATCTGAAATTCCAAACAAGTGTTAATTTCACTAAGTCTGAAATCTGTTTACCATATGCATTTGTGCCATGCTTGTTTGAACCTGTTAATGGAGGAATTGGCCGTAGCTCAGTGCTAGACTTTTGTTAATCTTCTTGAATGCATCCCTGCCATTTATTTTGTTGCCATGTTTGGGTGCTATAGCATGTTCATCTCATTGCATTTAGATGGCTACTTGCTGTAAATCGCAGACCGGTGTCATATTTGAATTGCTTGCCATTTCCAAACCGTAACTCCGATTCCGGCGTTCTTTATATCGTTTTCAAGCGATTTCATCTCATCTTTCTAGTGGCACACTTGTATTTCCAAGTTGAGGCCAGGATCATGCATCCCTTGTTAAATCTTGCATATGCATCCCGCATCGCATCCCGCATAGCATACCATGTTTGCATCATATTGTTTGATCCTTGCACGTGGTTGATTGTGTTCCTTTTGCTTGTTTGTCTTGTTTGGGTAGAGCCGGGAGACGAGTTCGCTAACAAGGAGCCCGTTGAGTTTGCTTTCGAGGATCCAGTCAACTCTGACAACTTTGCAGGCAAAATGATCATACCCTCGAAATAACTACTATCTTTGCTATGCTAGATTGCTCGCTCTTTTGCTATGCCAATGCTACGATGCCTACCACTTGCTTTCAAGCCTCCCAAATTGCCATGTCAAACCTCTAACCCACCATGTCCTAGCAAA
Organism: Triticum dicoccoides; assembly: GCF_002162155.2. Taxonomy (NCBI): domain Eukaryota; kingdom Viridiplantae; phylum Streptophyta; class Magnoliopsida; order Poales; family Poaceae; genus Triticum; species Triticum dicoccoides. The sequence continues at coordinate 248,274,593 of NC_041386.1, read as the reverse complement.
CCGTTGATTGGCTATGTTACCGCTTTGCTCAGCCCCTCTTATAGCGCTGCTAGTTGCAGATGAAGATTGGAGACCGTTCCTTGTTGGAACATTTATTTACTTGTTGGGATATCATTATATTGCCATGTTATCTTAATGCATCTATATACTTGGTAAAGGGTGGAAGGCTCGGCCTCTCTCCTAGTGTTTTGTTCCACTCTTGCCGCCCTAGTTTCCGTCATATCGGTGTTATGTTCCCGGAATTTTGCGTTCCTTACGCGGTTGGGTTATAATGGGAACCCCTTGATAGTTCGCCTTGATTAAAGCTTTTCCAGCAATGCCCAACCTTGGTTTTACCATTTTCCACCTAGCCTCTTTTTCCCTTGGGTTTCCGGAGCCCGAGGGTCATCTTATTTAAACCCCCCGGGCCAGTGCTCCTCTGAGTGTTGGTCCACCTGTCAGCTGTCGGTGGCCACCAGGGGCAACTCTGGGCTGGCCTAATAACTACTATCTTTGCTATGCTAGATTGCTCGCTCTTTTGCTATGCCAATGCTACGATGCCTACCACTTGCTTTCAAGCCTCCCAAATTGCCATGTCAAACCTCTAACCCACCATGTCCTAGCAAACCGTTGATTGGCTATGTTACCGCTTTGCTCAGCCCCTCTTATAGCGCTGCTAGTTGCAGATGAAGATTGGAGACCGTTCCTTGTTGGAACATTTATTTACTTGTTGGGATATCATTATATTGCCATGTTATCTTAATGCATCTATATACTTGGTAAAGGGTGGAAGGCTCGGCCTCTCGCCTAGTGTTTTGTTCCACTCTTGCCGCCCTAGTTTCCGTCATATCGGTGTTATGTTCCCGGAATTTTGCGTTCCTTACGCGGTTGGGTTATAATGGGAACCCCTTGATAGTTCGCCTTGATTAAAGCTTTTCCAGCAATGCCCAACCTTGGTTTTACCATTTTCCACCTAGCCTCTTTTTCCCTTGGGTTTCCGGAGCCCGAGGGTCATCTTATTTAAACCCCCCGGGCCAGTGCTCCTCTGAGTGTTGGTCCACCTGTCAGCTGTCGGTGGCCACCAGGGGCAACTCTGGGCTGGCCTACCCGTACCTAGGACAATCTGAGTGTGACCTGAGAAAGAGATATGTGCAGCTCCTATCGGGATTTGTCGGCACATTCGGGCGGTGTTGCTGGATTAGTTTGAACCTGCCGAAGTGTCTTGAAGAACCGAGGTACCGAGTCTGATCGGAACGTCTCGGGAGGAGGTCTATTCCTTTGTTGATCGTGAGAGCTTGTCATGGGCTAAGTTGGGATTCCCCTGCAGAGATTTGAACTTTCGAAAGTCGTGCCTGCGGTTATGGGCAGATGGGAATTTGTTAATGTCCGGTTGTAGATAACTTGAACCTTAATTTAATTAAAATGAATCAACCGTGTGAGTTACCGTGATGGCCTCATCTCGGCGGAGTCCGGGAAGTGGACACGGTGTTGGAGTAATGTTTGCGTAGTTTGTCCTCTAGTTTCTCGCTCGCGCTTTGCCTCCTCTTCCCGCTCTCTTTTGCGAACAGGATAGCCACCATATATGCTAGTCGCTTGCTGCAGCTCCACCATATTTTACCTTGCCTTACCCATAAGCTTAAATAGTCTTGATCACGAGGGTGCGAGATTGCTGAGTCCCTGTGGCTCACAGATTACTATTACACCAGATGCAGGGCCTGATCATTCCACTCCAGGTGATGCGCTTGAGCTCAAGTGGGAGTTCGACGAGGACTCTCAACGATACTATGTTTCCTTTCCTGATGATCGGTAGTGGTGCCCAGTTGGGGGTGATCGGGACCGTGTCGCATGTTGGGTTATCTTTTATTTTGGCACCGTAGTCGGGCCATGAGTGTTTGGACGATGTAATGTTATTTATGTACTTGATTGACGTGGCGAGTGTAAGCCAACTATGTTATCTCCCCTTTTATTAATTATATTACATGGGATGTTTGTGAAGATTGCCTAACTTGCGACATATGCCTTCAATGTGATTATGCCTCTAAGTCGTGCCCCGACACGTGGGAGATATAGTCGCATCGAGGGTGTTACACATATAATGACACAATGCGAAGGTTTCCCAATTTTTTTTATTTTTTTTTTGCATTTTTTATGCCCGTTTCAAAATGCGGTCAAAACGGCGGGAATGACCGTTCCTAGCTAGTGGTTGAATCTTGGAATTTTTTTGGTGTTTCTCTGATTAAATAGATACTTATGTACCTAGAAATGATTTTTGGAAAAAATAAATAGCAAACTACAAGGCAGCTATAGTTCAAATTTGACCCGCTTCCAGCTGAATTGGCGGAAATTTGTCTTTTTCACGAGAGGTGGATCAAAACTTTTTACACCCAACCATTTGGTCAATTGTGCGTTAAATATGTCCTAGTATTTTTTTAAAAATGATTTGGTCCAATTTTGCAACAATTATTTGGGAGGTCCTTCACAAAAAAGCTCATTTTGGGCACTCAAAAAATGGAAAATTATTATTTGTGCAAGGAACATGAAAGCCCCCCAAACCAACATTGTTTGTCATCCCAAGATACACACATGTGCACAATATTGACTCATGTTAACAAAGTATAAAAGGGTGCCATGTTAAATGTTTATCTGGAATAAGAGTTTAAAAAAACAATAGTACATAAGCTTCATTCTGATTGGTGCAATCAGTCATGGCATGGATTGATGACATGGCAAACATCTGTCCATCCATACATCATCCATCGGTCCATCGATCCATCCAACCAACCGCA
>NC_041386.1:248002899-248271632 GCF_002162155.2 Triticum dicoccoides | reverse complement strand
TCTCTCTCTCTCTCTCTCGCTCTCCCCACCCAACCCGCCGTCGTGCCCTCCTCTCTCTCTCGAACCGATTGTGACGCCCGGATAGTTAAGCTACAGTAATTCCCTGTTAATGCTGACACGCCACCGCGATTATTGTTGTTAAACTCACGACGATTCAATCCCGTTCGAAATCAAAAGTCAAAAACAAGTCAAATGGTAAGAGTTTTCAAACTTTAAAACTAAAATGTCCCGGTTGTACCAAATAATGCAAAGTTAATTGTGGTGGAGAAACCAACATTTTATAAATTGATTAAAGGCCTTGACCTGGTTAAAGCAGTGCCCAAACAACATTTAAATTGTTTTATAATTTATGAAAATTCCAAATTGATTCAAATCACTCCCAAACTGTTTGAGGCAGTGAAGTATATTGCAAACTGATTTTGTAGACCAGCCACACATTTTAAAAAAATGGTTCAATGCTAAGAGAAAATATAGAACAAAAAAAGGAAAACAAAAGAGAAAAGAATAGAAAGGGATTTCAAAAAAAAGGCCCCCGAGCTTCCCCGGGCCATAACCGCCAGGCCGGCCCAGTTACCACCTTTCACGCTCCCCTGTTCATCAGGGGGGATCGTGGCCACGCATCCATGGCGCCATGGCCGACTGTGGACATGCGTCGGGCATCCATGCCCCCCGTCGCCTACTAGTCCCTCGGACGCCCCTCTCTCCCTCACCAAAAACCCTAGCGCCCACTTTCCCCTTCCCCTTGCTCCCCCTCTCATTCGTGAGCTCACCCGGGCGGATCCATCGCTACCGCTCACCATTGCCATGGCCACCAGCCAAGCCTCGCCGTCCTGAGGTGTCCAGGAGGACCCTCGTCGTCATCGGCTTCGCGTGCACCCATTAGATGGACCCAAGACGCCGCAGTCGCCGATCCCCTTCGCCGGTCATCCGCCTCATCCACCGCGTCGATCCGCCGCCGCGCTACATCATCGTCTTCACCGAGACCTCCCTAAGCTCGCATTCGCACGACTACAGGGCCCCGTGAGCTTCCCCTCCTCCCCTGACCCCCTGTGCTTCCGTTCGTCCGCGAATCCCTGACACCCGAGCTCACCGCAAGCACGCAGTCGCCGAAGCACCTCTGCTGCCCCGCCGGGCTCCCTGCCCCCTGGGCCGTTCTGGCCGCGCGCCCGCTGGCACCCGCCCACGCCCGTCGCTCCTCCTCGCCGCCGCAACGCCGCCCTGCGCGCCCGTCGCTCTGCTCCCCCTCACGTGAGCTTGCGCTGTCCCAGCTCGCGCCAACCGGCTCCGCCGCCCGCGGCCACGCGCCCGACGTAGCCGCCCCTGCCGCGCGCTCCCGCAGCCGCCCCCCTCCTCCGGCCGGCCGCGCTCGCCACACCGCCTACCACTGGCCGCCGCCCACGCCTAGTCCTGACCGGCCTTGCCGGCCCCGCTGCCCGCTGCTGCCGCCGGCCATGGCCACGGCCATGTCCATGTGCCCGAGCGCCCGTGTGTGTTGTGTGCGCGCGCGTGTCTGGATCAGCTGAGCCACTGTTTAGTGGGGCCACCCCTTTTAGTTAGTGCTAACTAGTTTTAGTTAGTTTAGTTAGGACCTAATTTGCCCAATGATCGTATGGCAGAAGGGCCCCACTATGGTTAAACAAAAATGATTGTTATAATAAAGCCAGAGACAATGACAAGTGGGACCTAAACACTATTCACCTTTTGACCAATCAAATGTTTACTGGGTCAACTCTGCTGACTGGACCACTCCTGGACCCCACTGGTCATACACTCAGGCTAGTATAGAGCTAGGTGACAAATGTTTATTGTGTTTTTAATTCAAATTAATAATAAATCTAGAAAACATTAAACTTTAGAAATTAATATAAAATAAACCGTAGCTCGAATGAAAAAACTTTATACATGAAAGTTGCTCAGAACGACGAGACGAATCCGGGTACGTAGCCCGTTCATCCGCCACACATCCCTAGCATAACGAACAGGCAACTTTCCCCCTCCGGTTCGTCTGTCCGAAAACGCGAAACACCGGGGATAATTTCCCGGATGTTTCCCCCCTTCACCGGTACCACCTCGTACCGCGTTAGGGCACACCTAGCATCACGCTCTGTCATGTCATGAATCGTCATGCATTTGTTTGCATTATATTTATTGTTTCTTCCCCCTCTTCTCTCGCTAGACACCGAGACCGACGCCGCTGCTACCCAGTACGACGACGGTGTTGACGACCCCTCTCTCTTGCCAGAGAAACCAGGCAAGCCCCCCCCCCTTTGATCACCAGATATCGCCTATTCTTCTCTATACTGCTTGCATTAGAGTAGTGTAGCATGCTACTACTTTCTGTTATCCTATCCTGATGCATAGCCTGTCCTTGCTACTACTGTTGTTACCTTTACCTGCAATCCTAAATGCTTAGTATAGGATGCTAGTGTTCCATCAGTGGCTCTACACTCTTGTCTGTCTGCCATGCTATACTACTGGGCCGTGAACACTTCGGGAGGTGATCACGGGCATATTCTATATACTTTACATTGTTACATAACAGTGGTACTGTTCGAAGATGGGGGCTGAAGGGCAGGTGGTTCCACCCAGGTAGTGGTGGGCCTGGGTTCCCGATGGCCCCCGACTGTTACTTTGTGGCGGAGCGACAGGGCAGGTTGAGCCACCTAGGAGAGAGGTGGGCCTGGCCCTGGTCGGCGTTCGTAGATACTTAACACGCTTAACGAGATCTTGGTATTTGATCTGAGTCTGGCTACTGGCCTATACGCACTAACCATCTAGCGGGGAAAGTTATGGGCACTCGATGTCGTGGTATCAGCCTAAGCCTTCGTGACGTCAGCGACTGAGCGGCGCGCGCCGGGTTGGACTGGAACGCCTACTCTTGTATAAGGGAGGCTAGGTCTGCTCACCGGACGCGTACGCAACGTGCAGGTGTGCAATGGGTGATGGGCCCAGACCCCTGCGCCATAGGATTTAGACCGGCGTGCTGACCTCTCTGTTGTGCCTAGGTAGGGCTGCAACATGTTGATCTTCTGAGGCCGGGCATGACCCAGGAAAGTGTGTCTGGCCAAATGGGATCGAGCTTGTTGGGTTATGTGGTGCACCCCTGCAGGGAAGTTAATCTATTCGAATAGCCGTGATCTTCGGTAACAGGACGACTTGGAGTTGTACCTTGACCTTATGACAACTAGAACCAGATACTTAATAAAACACCCCCTTCCAAGTGCCAGATACAACCCGGTGGTCGCTCTCTAACAGGGTGACAAGGAGAGGATCGCCGGGTAGGATTATGTTATGCGATGATACTGGATGAACTTACCCATCTACTCTCTTCTTCTGCTGCAAGATGGAGGTTACCAGAAGCGTAGTCTTCGATAGGACTAGCTATCCCCCTTTTATTCCGGCTTTCTGCAGTTCAGTCCATATATGATAACCTTTTTCCATTTGATACCAATGCATACATATGTAGTGTAGCTCCTTGCTTGTGAGTACTTTGGATGAGTACTCACGGTTGCTTTACTCCCCCTTTCCCCCCCTTCCTATACCTGATTGCTGCAACCAGACGACAGAGCCCAGGAGCCAGACGCGACTGTCGATGACGACTACTACTACTCGGGAGGTGCCTACTACTACATGCAACCTGCTGACGACGACCAGGAGTGGTTTAGGAGGATCCCAGGCAGGAGGCCTGCGCCTCTTTCGATCTGTATCCCAGTTTGTGCTAGCCTTCTTAAGGCAAACTTGTTTAACTTATGTATGTACTCAGATATTGTTGCTTTCGCTGTCTCGTCTATGATCGAGCTCTTATATTCGAGCCCTCGAGGCCCCTGGCTTGTACTATGATGCTTGTATGACTTATTTTATTTGTAGAGTTGTGTTGTGATATCTTCCCGTGAGTCCCTGATCTTGATCGTACACATTTGCGTGTATGATTAGTGTACGATTGAATCGGGGGCGTCACACCGAACCCTAGCGCTCCACCCCTCACTGCCTGCCGCCGCCTCCATCGACCTCAGGCGGGAATCGACGACCAGCGAGATCTAGCGCGTGTGGCGAGATCCATCTCTCTGTCACACGAGAGGGAAAATCCCCACGACTCCTCCTCCTCCTCCTCCTCGTCTCTAGACCGATCCCCTCCAACCCACATCTTCCCCCTCTCTGGATCGATCCCCTCCAACCCAGCCACCGCAGACCTCCCCCAACCCCGGCCTCCTCCACCGTCGGCGATCCCTTCTCTTCCTCCCCCAACCCAGCCACCTCCAGCAGCAGATCCATGCAGGAAGATCTGAGCTCCCCTGCCTCCGTTGCTCCCTTTCCCCCGACCAGATCTTCCTCTTGCATTCTTGCACCTCGCCGGCGTGGCTCCGGTGACTCTGGTGAGTCCCTCCATTTGTCCTAGTCGCATATCTCCCTCCATCTCTTCCTCACCTCATCTTGTCTCCCTTGCAGATCCAACACGCCGTTGTTGCTCGAGCACCGGGACGCCATTGATGGGAAGTCTTCCTCCTCACCTCATCTTGTCTCCCTCACATGAACGATGCAGCTTCACCGCTACCCTGACGCCATCAAGGTTAGACCTCCAATCCTCTCCTCTCCTTTTCATTTTCTTCTTCCCCCTTACCTTCCATTCCCCTCCCCGATGTGCAGGAGCAGCTACACGCCTGCAAGGCTGCAACATCACCAACTCGACTTGGATGCAGGGAGAGGAGATGCCCAACCATGGGCAAGCTCTACGTCGGCATATGCCTTTGTAGCTTGGCCTAGGGTTAGCTGAATGCTCAAGACATGGGTAGTTCTGGGAGATGGTGATTAGGGACTATTTTACAACACATCGTCCTCTGTTTTTACACATAGTTGTAGAAGAAAATACTTTTACTTATTGCAAGTCGTGACTGTCATGCGTATGTTATGAATTCAGAAACTATAACATGTTTTTTTGCCATGGTGAAGGAGTAAACTGAACAATTAAGTTGCTAGTTCAGTATGTGAGTTGCATCATACTATACATGAATGCTATCTGAATATCAGTTCTGTATGTTACTTGGTGCATAACTTTTACTTATTTGCAAGTCGTAGCTGCCATGCACCCGTTATGAATTCAGAAACTATAACATCAATTCGTCAGCAGCTTTTTCTTAGTGGAGTTGCTAATTTGGCACTGGAAAGTTTGCTTTGCACATATCCCATTGTACATAATTAATACTGGATTAGTTACTTGCTTTTGTACACATGCCAGTGGGATGTTCTCTAGTTTCTCTAAATCCAGTGATTCGAAACTTCAGTGTAGTCATTTTACAATGCACCATGGTTTCTTGTTTCTGTTGTGAAAGTAATGTCAATGGTGTTGCACGGTTCTGAATAAAAATGCAAATGGATTGTGAATGTCAATGAACTTACAATATTAGTCTCTTAGAGTTGTTTTTGCAACTTAATATTGTTGTAAAATCCTTTCCTTGAGCTGCGGTTGATGTGGTGGTCTGCTGTTGTGGATGATACATGCAGGGGCTGCTGTAGAACACAGAGAAGGACAGGTCCGGAGGCTGATAGGCTCAAGCCTCCCGCGGAGCCATGATTTTCCCATATGATGGATCTTCCCTGTGCACGCCGGCATCCAGGTCGGCAACGCGTGTTGGGAACTTTACTTCCTCAAGCACGGCATCCAGGTTCGTCATACCCCATCTCCCGCCTCTCGCCCCTTCTCATGTCGACTCGTATGCGGTTGCTCGGATGTGTTGATTGGTTGGAGAGGGTTTCCTGTCGTGGATCTTTTCTGGTTTGGAATATTTAGGCTGTAATTGATGTGCGATTTGAGCTACGATGGGATTACTGGATTACCTTTCCGTGTAGGTCTAGTTGTTTTCACGCGAGGATGCGCCAATTAGTGTTCGATCCGCCCCTTCTGAATTGGTCAGGAACATGAACTGTGACAAGACCATCCGGTGATTCGCTACTTGCACACAACAACTAGTGAATCGGTCACCGTGGGGGCGGGGACATGAGATTCAGAGAAGAGATGCTGCTGCCTGCCTATACTAGTTCATATGTATCCAGCCGCCTAGATCTACCATACTCACCTCGTTTCACTGTGCTACTAGTAGTTCCTAGGCCATTAGCTCCTGCTTGCTTTTTTTTGCTGCACAATGCTCATTTTGCTGCTAGTGTCCATTTAGCAGGGTTTTTTACTATGTTTTGGCCTAGTTTTGTTCACGTGTATAATAAGCATCCTGAATGCTCATTTAGCAGTGTATTAATAACACTACTAGTTTTGTTCACGTGTATTCAGATTAATACACTGTGTTATTAAACTGCACAATGCTCATCATGTTGGCTACTTGTCGATGTTCTCCGCATAACTATAGGCTGCCATGTCTTTTCCACTTTCCTTTTTGCTTTCTGTAATGCTAACTTGACGGTAACCCTAAAGTTTGTTGGCTGTTGCAACCCAGCAGCGGCGCTTCCATTTTAATGCATGTACTAGTGTGCTAAAACTTGCAAAAGACACAAATCTTGAGCTTTCTTTATCGGCTTGTTGCTACTGCTCCTTGTGTACAATGATTGATGTTGCTCTAGTTAGTGTTGTAGAGGAAGAAAGAGGATGTATTTATATTACTTGCTTCTGCTGCTTATATATGACATGTATGTATGTTTACTTCATTTCTTCCTTGTCTCTCTGATCCCCTCCTAATGAATTTGTTTGTTTGATTTGGATTAGCAGGCTCATCCCTGGACCAGATGTTCAAGTACAGCCCCATCCACCGCATCGACCTGGAGTCAGGTATGTACTTGTCTTGTTGAACAAATCTGACAGATGCTTCATGGCCTAATGCTTGATGCTAAGCGTCAATACATGGATCTTTAGCGGTCCAGATGAAGAGCATGATTTGATTTGTTTGGGTTTGAATTGATCGTGTGCGTGCGTGTGTGTGTGTCTACAGGGGAGCATGCTTAAGTTACTACTGTACTGTTCTTTTATGTCCTGCTACAGTTTGACACTATTAATTAGGCTTGCTGGACATGTCATGGTACAAGCCTTTGTCTTTTTTAGCATCAACAAATGTTTATCTACTATAAAGTACTATTAATTAGGATACAACAGTAACTATAACAGCAGTAATTGTTTGGATAAATGACTCCAAACAGAGTTGCATAATTACCAATGATACTTTTTTTCTAATTTTTGCATGAGAGCAAACTGGTGTAGCTAGCTGGACTATGCAGCCATGAATCAGGAAGTAGCATATTCAGATTTACTAATAGAAAAAATGTATTAAAAACTTTAAATTTGTCTGTTAGAGATAGTAGTATCGATTGTACCTGTCAAACAAGCATCAGTTCTTCCTGGAATGTTTGTCTATCAGCTAGTATGATTGTACCTTTTAAACAAGCATAATTAACATCTTTCTTAGGGTGCTAGAGTCACATACTCTTGGGTTCCATGTTAAAACAAACTAATGGCTATATATCTTAGTAATATTAAACAAAGCTATATGGCCGTTGATGATATATCTTAGTAATTTTAGTTTTGCCTTCCTGTGATGATGCAGGTGCCCAGTTTGTGCTCGCTATCGAAGGAGCTCCATGTTGAAGAAGATTGAAGACACTTGTAGAGCTATAGGGTTAACACCAGGGCACTGTATCACATGTAGAGCTTGTATATGTTAGAGCTTATTATGTGTAGAGCTTGTAAAGTATATGTTATTTGTACAATAGGAGCTCTGTACTGAATCTGGCTGATAATATTTGGATTATTATGTGTGTGTTTTGTTTGTGCCAATTTAAATACTGGTTATTTATTTACTGTTAAATTGAAATATGAAGAATATGAACTTGCTAGCTAGGACCCACGTACCTGAACCTGACATCTGGGACCCATTTGACTAGTGGACCTTTTTTATATTACAAAAAACTAAACTTTCTAGCGGAAAAGGCCACGGCCCAAAAATGAGAAGGCTTAATTGTTGGGCTTGGCCCATCTACCTAGCCAAAATTAATATGAGAAAAAAACACTAATAGGCTGAATTAATGGGCTAGGCCCATGTAGAATACCGAATTGGACCGGGCAGAATCTTGTGCCACATCAGCTTGCCACGCTGGATGCCTACGTGGCCTGGGGAGGTTTCTAGTGACCAAAACAAAACAATAGGCATATTTTGGTCGTAAACGTCTACGACCTTCTCACAGAGAAGGTTGTTAATTTCAGTTTACGACCGCCAGCTTTTGACCTTCTATTTTTGGTCACAAAAATGTCGCAAATTAAAAACAATGACCTTTCAGTGACCAATAGTCAAGGTCACAAGTTGACATATTTCTTGTAGTGTTTAAGTGCATAGAGAGGAAATTTGATATTATTGCAATTCCTACAAGCATATATTCCTCCCTCATAATAATTTTCAGTAACATCATGAATGAATTCAACAATATAACTATCACATAAAGCATTCTTTTCATGATCTACAAGCATATAATTTTTATTACTCTCCACATAAGCAAAATTCTTCTCATTCGGAATAGTGGGAGTATCATAAGAAACTCGAATACTATAAATTGTTTCCATATTAAAAGAGTAATGTTCAGAAAAAGGGGAATCATAATCATGACAAGTTTTATAAATATAATCATCACTACTTTTATAGCATAAGTATCATCACAATAATCATCGTAAGTAGGAGGCATGCTATCATCATTATAAATCTGCATATCAAAACTTGGGAGACTAAAAATATCATCTTCATTAAACATAGCCTCCCCAAGCTTGCGACTGACATTAATTGCAGCAAATATATTCTCAAAAACATCATCTTCATCAAACATAGCATCCCCAAGCTTGGGCCCTTTAATATCATAAGCATAATCACTCTCATCATTAATAGTACAGATAGCACCAATAGTATAGCAATTATCATATGCTTCCAAGCAAGTGCCAAAAGATTTTCAAGATCATAAGAAGTATCATTATCTTCCACAATTATATTTTCATTAGGCACAATAATAATAGGAGCAACATTATTTGGGGGAGATATATTTTTACCTCTCTTTCTTTTTCTTTTCTTCTTCTTCACCACATCATGTGTGGGCTCAATCCTCTTTTTGGAGCTCCTTATTAATGAGATTGGTTGAATAGGAGGCTCCTCCTTGTTACCTGATTCATCATAAGAAATAATAGGAGGATATTGGGAAGTCTCTTCCCTTTCATTAGTATTCTCTTCATCTTCTATTTGTTTTCTTTTCTTTATGTAGTTGGCAATATAAGGATTTTCAATACAATTCACCGCAAAATACATATAAATTTCCTCTAGATCAAATCCAAGAAGTTTATAATAGGCAAATTCTGGAAGATAATTAGTTATATGTTTCATTTGTTCATAACCCATAAGCAAACTAAGTTCATTATGATGTGCAAGGGAAATCAAGTCGTCACAATTTTTGGACATGATACGATCATGAAACAATTTGCATTGGGTATTGAAATGATCATGTTCATTGCAAAGCTCACAAGTATGGCCAAAATAATTTAAATTTTCAGCACAATCATCAGGACTATCTTGCAACAATTTAGTTTCTAAATACTTATGCCTCTTGCAATATATATCTTCCCTATTTGGTGTATACTTGCAAACCCAATGCACTCCACAAAAATTGACATGTTTATAGGAGACATTTTCATCATAACTAGTGCAATCATCATTAGTATCATGGATATTCAAAGAATTCGTACTAACAACATTGCAATCATGCTCATCATTCAAATATTTAGTGCCAAACATTTTATAGATTTCTTCTTCTAGCACTTGAGCACAATTATCCTTTCCATCACACTCACGAAAGATATTAAAAAGGTGAAGCGTATGAGACAAACTTAATTCCATTTTTTATAGTTTTCTTTTATAAACTAAACTAGTGATAAAACAAGAAACTAAAATACTTGATTGCAAGATCTAAAGATATACCTTCAAGGGCTAATCTCTGATGACCCACAAGTATAGGGGATCTACCGTAGTCCTTTCGATAAGTAAGAGTGTCGAACCCAATGAGGAGCAGAAGGAAATGATAAACGGTTTTCAGCAAGGTATTCTCTGCAAGTACTGAAATAAGTGGTAACAGATAGTTTTGTAATGAGATAATTTGTAACGAGCAACAAGTAACAAAAGTAAATAAAGTGCAGCAAGGTGGCCCAATCCTTTTTGTAGCAAAGGACAAGCCTGGACAAACTCTTATATAAGGAAAAGCGCTCCCGAGGACACATGGGAATATCGTCAAGCTAGTTTTCATCACGTTCATATGATTCGCGTTCGGTACTTTGATAATTTGATATGTGGGTGGACCGGTGCTTGGGTGCTGCTCTTACTTGAACAAGCATCCCACTTATGATTAACATCTATTGCAAGCATCCGCAACTACAACAAAAGTATTAAGGTAAACCTAACCATAGCATGAAACATATGGATCCAAATCAGCCCCTTACGAAGCAACGCATCAACTAGGGTTTAAGCTTCTGTCACTCTAGCAACCCATCATCTACTTATTACTTCCCAATGCCTTCCTCTAGGCCCAAATAATGGTGAAGTGTTATGTAGTCGACGTTCACATAACACCACTAGAGGCTAGACAACATACATCTCATCAAAATATCGAATGAATACCAAATTCACATGACTACTAATAGCAAGACTTCTCCCTTGTCCTCAGGAACAAACGTAACTACTCACAAAGCATAAACATGTTCATAATCATAGGGTTACTAATATGCATAAAGGATCTGAACATATGATCTTCCACCAATTAAACCAACTGGCATCAACTACAAGGAGTAATTAACACTACTAGCAACCTACTAGCACCAATCCCGGACTTGAAGACAAGAATCGGATACATGAGATGAACTAGGGTTTTGAGATGAGATGGTGCTGATGAAGATGTTGATGGAGATTGCCCTCTCCCGATGAGAGGAGCGTTGGTGATGACGATGGCGATGATTTCCCCCTCTGGGAGGGAAGTTTCCCTGGCAGAACAGCTCTATGGGAGCTTTAGATTGGATCCGCCAAGGTTCTGCCTCGTGGCGGCGGAGTTTCGTCCCGAAAGGTTGCTTCTTACTTTTTTCTCGATGAAAGACTTCATATAGGAGAAGATGGTCATCAGAGAGCCACCAGGGGGCCCACGAGGTAGGGGGCGCGCCCTAGGGGGGCGCCCCCCACCCTTGTGAGAAGGGTGTGGGCCCCCTGGTCTTCATCTTTGGCGAGGATTTTTCATTATTTATTATAAGGTGTTCCATGAAGTTTCAGGACTTTTGGAGTTGTGCAGAATAGGTCTCTAATATTTGCTCCTTTTCCAGTCCAGAATTCCAGCTGCCGACATTCTCCCTCCTTATGTAAACCTTGTAAAATAAGAGAGAATAGCCATAAGTATTGTGACATAATGTGAAATAACAGCCCATAATGCAATAAATATCGATATAAAAGCATGCTGCAAAATGGACGTATCAACTCGCCCAAGCTTAGACCTCGCTTGTCCTCAAGCGAAAAGCCGAAATTGAAAAATATGTCCACATGTTTAGAGATGAAGGTGTCGATAAAAATAAAATACGGACATGAGGGCATCATGATCATTCTTATAACAGCAACTTATATATTTTTTGTCATATGATCTCTAATGCTAGAGTAATAATTCAATCACAATATCAGGTATGAATCGTAAACTTCATTGAAAACTAACAAACTACAATCTCGGTCATTGAAGCAATTGCAATTTATCATAACATAGGAAAGAGTCAATGTATAAGAGCTTTTTAGCAAGTCCACATACTCAACTATCATATAATCTTTCACAATTGCTGACACTCACGCAATACTTATGGGTGTGGAGTTTTAATCGGACACAGAGAAAGATAGGGGCTTATAGTCTTGCCTCCCAACGTTTTGCCTCAAGGGTAATGTCAACAGTAATAGTTCATGAAAACTCACATCCAATTAGCCATATTACCAGGATCTTTCCAACATACTGTGCTTGCCAAAGGATAAAGTGTAAAAAAGGAAGGGTGAAAATCACCATGACTCTTGCATAAGGTAGAAGATAATGATAAAAGATAGGCCCTTCGCAGAGGGAAGAAGAGGTTGCCATGCGCTTTTATGGTTAGATGCACAAAATCTTAATGCGAAAGAACGTCACTTTATATTGCCCCTTGTGATATGAACCTTTATTATGCAGTCCGTCGCTTTTATTACTTCCACATCACAAGATCGTATAAAGTTTATTTCTCCCACACCAATCAATCATACATATTTAGAGAGCAATTTTTATTGCTTTGCACCGATGACAACTTACTTGAAGGATCTTATTCAATCCATATGTAGATATGGTGGACTCTCATGGCAAAACTGGTTTAAGGGTATTTGGAAGCACAAGTAGTATCTCTACTTGGTGCAATGAATTTGGCTAGCATGAGGGGGAAAGGCAAGCTCATCATGTTGGAAGATCCAAGACAATATAATTTATCTCAGATGTAAGAAAACATAACCCATTACGTTGTCTTCCTTGTCCAATGTCAACTCTTTAGCATGTCATATTTTAATGAGTGCTCACAATCATAAAAGATGTCCAAGATAGTATATCTATATGTGAAGACCTCTCTTTCTTTATTACTTCATATTAATTGCAACGATGACCAAAACTATGCTTGTTAACTCTCAACAACTTTTATTCATCATACTTTTTCTATGTGAGCTTATTACTCTCCATGAGATCCATATGATCTCGTTGTTTCTTTTTATTTCTTTCTCTTTTCTTTTATTCACTTAGGATCATAGCAAAACAATCAAGCCCTTGACTCAACACTTATCTTTATTATATAGCTCACAGACTCGATTACATAGAAGGATAATAAAGCAAAACTCACAACTAGATCATGCCACAAACTTTATTCTACTAGATCAAAATACTACTAATAGGATCGAACTAAGGAAAACGGTAAAGATAAAAGTGATGGTGATATGATACAGGGGCACTCCCCCAAGCTTGGCAGTTGCCAAGTGGAGTGCCCATACCCAGGTGATTATGTCTCTCTTTTCAGGGATGGTGATGTGATGTTTTTGGCGATGATGCCCTTCAAAATACGATTCTCCTCCTCAAGCTTGTTGACGTGCTGCTTGAGATCCATTATTTCCTTTCGGAGTTTTCCTGTAACAGCCAAAGCTCCCTGCACCCAAGGGTGTTGCATAGCCGTGGGAGAACCAGTGACACTCTTTTTCATATTCTCATAAGAAAGAAATCTAACATTGGAAGGGATAACCGAGTTTGGAATAGTTGAGCTCTGCAGTTCTCCCAATGTGAATCCAGCTTGGAAGCGAGAGGTCACTTCTTGATCCTCCACGGCATCTACCCTCATTAGGTCAGCCTCCATCTCTTCCTCCGTTGCTGGCCCAAAGTGGTCAGGGTCGCTGTTTGCCCTTGGTTCCGGTGCCGGAATAGATACTCGGCTCTCCCTGACTGACTCTTGAAAAGACATCTTGCTCTAATCTGCAGCAGCAACACCTCAAAACAAAAACAGAGGATTTTTGCGTGATATGGGAGTCAAAACCCCCAGGAGATTATATAATGAATTTTTACCGACCGAAATACGTATTGTGCAAGAAAATGGAGTCCGGAAGGCACATGAGGTGCTCACGAGGTAGGGGGCGTGCCCAGGAGGGTAGGGCGCGCCCTCCACCCTTGTGAGGCTCTCGTGTCCTTCCCGGACTGCTACTTAATTTTCTATTTTTCTAAATATTCCAAAACGGAGAAATATTGCCTTAAAAATTGTTTTGGAGTCGGTTTACTTACTGTACCACATACCTATTCCTTTTCGGAGTCTAAAACGTTCTAGAAAGTGTCCCTTATGTATTCCTCCGGGGTTATGGTTTCAATAATATTGGTTTCAACATTTATGGGATTACCTGAGATATAATGTTTGATTCTTTGACCGTTTACCACCTTCAGATTTGTGCCTTCGAAGGTGTTGATTTTTATGGCACCGGAACGATAGACCTCCTCAATAACATAGGGGCCTTCCCATTTAGAGAGAAGTTTCCCTGCAAAAAATCTTAAACGAGAGTTGTATAGCAATACATAATCACCTACATTAAACTCACGCTTTTGTATCCTTTTGTCATGCCATCTTTTAACCTTCTCTTTAAACAACTTGGCATTTTCATAAGCTTGGGTTCTCCATTCATCAAGTGAGCTAATATCAAATAACCTCTTTTCACCGGCAAGTTTGAAATCATAGTTGAGCTCTTTAATAGCCCAATATGCCTTATGTTCTAGTTCGAGAGGTAGGTGACATGCTTTTCCATATACCTTTTTATAAGGAGACATACCCATAGGATTTTTATATGCAGTTCTATAGGCCCATAATGCATCATCAAGTTTCATGGACCAATTCTTTCTAGACCTATTGAATGTCTTTTGCAAAATTAAGTTGAGTTCTCTATTACTCGATTCTACTTGACCACTAAACTGTGGGTGATACGGAGATGCAATTCTATGATTGACGTCATATTTAGCAAGCATTTTACGGAAATCACCATGAATAAAATGTGAACCACCATCAGTCATTAAATATCTAGGGACTCCAAACCTCAGAAACATAACTTCTTTAAGCATTTTAATAGAAGTGTTATGATCAACACTACTAGTTGGAATAGCTTCTACCCACTTAGTAATGTAATCAACAGCAACTAAAATATGTGTATATCCATTAGAGGCAGGAAAAGGTCCCATATAATCAAAGCCCCAAACATCAAACGGTTCAATAACAAGTGAATAATTCATAGGCATTTCTTGACGTCTACTAATATTACCAATTATTTGACATTCATCACAAGATAGTACAAACTTATGGGCATCCTTGAAGAGAGTAGGCCAATAATAACCGGATTGCAATACCTTATGTGCAGTTCTATCTCCTGCGTGGTGTCCTCCCTAAGTTTCGGAGTGGCACTTGCGTAGGGTCTGTTCCTGTTCATGCTCAGGTACACAACGTCTAAAAATACCATCTACTCCTTTATAAAGATGTGGGTCATCCCAAAAGTAATGTCTCAAATCATAGAAGTACTTTTTCTTTTGTTGGTATGTGAAGCTAGGTGGCATAAATTTAGCAACTATGTAATTAGCATAATGTAACGCCCCGGACACACCCGCCGGTGGTCGTTACTCCTGGCGGGATCTAGACTGGCCCCATAGATCAATACTAGTCTTTTCTGCGCACTTTGTCCTCACTCATGCGCACCCGGGAGCAACTTCCCGGTTGGTCACCCATCCTGACACTACTCCAAGCTGAGCACGCTTAACTTTGGAGTTCTGTTCGAATGAGCTCCCGGAAAAGAAGGAATTCCTTATTGATATGAGTAGTCTATCATCCCTAATAAGCCAGACCATCACATACACCCCCACTCAGAGGAACCGACGTCCTCGTCGGGCCACAGGAACGTTCCCTCTTGGCACATACATCTGTGCTTCCAGTCCAGTACATGTGCCATGCCGTGTGCCACAACGGGTCACAAACGTCATGAACAACATGACCATGCACCTGTCCGCAACCATCCATGTAACCGCGAGGGTCGGCTTTGATACCAACTTGTAACGCCCCGGACACACCCGCCGGTGGTCGTTACTCCTGGCGGGATCTAGACTGGCCCCACAGATCAATACTAGTCTTTTCTGCGCACTTTGTCCTCACTCATGCACACTTGGGAGAAACTTGCCGGTCGGTCACCCATCCTGACACTACTCCAAGATGAGCACGCTTAACTTTGGAGTTCTGTTCGAATGAGCTCCCGGAAAAGAAGGAATTCCTTATTGATATGAGTAGTCTATCATCCCTAATAAGCCAGACCATCACACATAATCAGCATACCAAGGGGTACTACAAGAAGTACTTATGACATTTAATTGTTCATCAGGAAAGCTATCATCAATAGGTAGTGGGTCATCAAGAACATTCTCTAACCTAGATAAGTTGTCTACAACGGGGTTCTCAGCTCCTTTTCTATCAACAATATGCAAATCAAATTCTTGTAGCAAGAGAACCCATCTAATAAGTCTAGGTTTAGCATCTTTCTTTTCCATCAGATATTTAATAGCAGCATGATCAGTGTGGATAGTTACTTTAGAATCAACAATATAAGGTATGAACTTATCACAAGCAAATACAACTGCTAAAAGTTCCTTTTCAGTAGTAGCATAATTTCTTTGAGCATTGTCTAGAGTCTTACTAGCATAATGGATAACATTTAATTTATTATCAACTCTTTGCCCTAGAACATCACCTACAGCATAATCACTAGCATCACACATAATTTCAAAGGGTAAATTCCAATCAGGTGGTTGAACAATAGGTGCAGAGACTAATGCTTTCTTAAGTATTTCAAATGCTTCTACACAATCAACATCAAAGACAAATGGTATATATTTTTGTAATAAATTAGTCAGAGGCCGAGAAATTTTTGAGAAGTCCTTGATGAACCTCCTATAAAATCCGGCGTGACCAAGGAAACTTCTTATACCTTTGATGTCCTTAGGACATGGCATCTTTTCAATAGCATCAACCTTGGCTTTATCAACTTCAATACCTCTTTCAGAAACTTTATGCCCCAAGACAATACCTTCATTAACCATAAAGTGGCACTTTTCCCAATTCAAGACAATATTAGTTTCTTCACATCTCTGCAAAACTCGATCAAGATTGCTCAAGCAATCATAAAAAGAAGATCCATAGACAGAAAAGTCGTCCATGAAAACCTCACAAATCTTTTCACAAAAGTCAGAGAATATAGCCATCATGCATCTTTGAAAGGTAGGAGGTGCATTACATAAACCAAAAGGCATACGTCTATAAGCAAAAGTACCGAAAGGGCATGTAAAAGTAGTCTTTGATTGATCTTTAGCCGACACAGGTATTTGAGAGAAACCAGAATAACCATCTAGAAAGGAGTAATGTGTATGTTTGCATAATCTTTCTAGCATTTGATCGATAAAATGTAAGGGGTAATGATCTTTCTTAGTAGCCTTATTTAATTTGCGGAAATCGGTTACCATCCTATAACTGGTAATAATTCTTTGTGGAATCAATTCATCTTTGTCATTAGGAACAACAATAATGCCTCCCTTCTTAGGGACACAATGAACATGACTTGTCCACTGAGTATCAGCAATGGTATAAATTATACCTGCCTCTAGAAGCTTTAGTATTTCTTTTCTTACCACTTCTTTCATTTTAGGATTCAGACGTCGTTGAGGATCACGAACTGGTTTGGCATCTGCTTCCAAATTTATTTTATGTTGACATAGGGTGGGACTAATGCCCTTAAGATCATCAAGAGTATATCCAATAGCAGCACGGTGCTTCTTCAGAGTTTTCAATAATCTTTATTCTTCATGCTCTGAAAGGTTAGCACTAATAATAAAAGGATATATCTTCTTTTCATCAAGATAAGCATATATAAGATTATCAGGCAACGGTTTAAGCTCAAACACGGGATCACCCTTAGGTGGAGGGGGATCCCCTAGGATTTCAATAGGAAAATTGTGTTTTAGCATAGGTTCTTGTTTAAAGAATACTTCATCTATTTCCCTTCTTTCATTCATAAACATATCATTCTCATGGTCTAGCAAATATTGTTCTAAAGGATCATTAGGAGGTACGGCAATAGAAGCAAGACCAATAATTTCATCCTTACTAGGCAATTCTTCTTCACGGTGTTGTTTACTAAATTTAGAGAAATTAAACTCATGAGTCATATCATCCAAGCCAATAGTAACAACATTCCTTTCGCAGTCTATCCTAGCATTAACTGTATTCAAGAAGGGTCTACCAAATATAATGGGACAAAAGGTATCTTGTGGAGAACTAAGAACAAGAAAATCAGCAGGATATTTAGTTTTCCCGCACAAGACTTCAACATCTCTAACAATTCCCATTGCTGAAATAGTATCTCTATTAGCAAGTTTAATTGTGACATCAATATCTTCTAACTCAGCAGGTGCAATTTCATGCTTGATTTCTTTATACAAGTCATAAGGTATAACACTAGCACTAGCACCCATATCACATAAGCCATGATAACAATGATCTCCTATTTTAACAGAAATAACAGGCATGTCTACCACAGGTCTATGTTTAACTTTAGCACAAGGTTTAGCAATTCTAGCAGTTTCATCGCATAACTGAATGTCATGCCCATCAATATTATCAGACAAGAGCTCTTTAACAATAGCAATATTAGGTTCAACTTTAACTTGCTCAGGAGGTGTATATGTTTTAATATTGCTTTTACGAACTACAGTTGAAGCTTTAGCATGATCCTTTATCCTAACAGGGAAAGGTGGTTTCTCAACATAAGAAGTAGGAACAATAGGATCATTATAAGTGATAGTCGTTTCTTTAACTTTAATAGGTGCAGCTACTTTTACTTCTATGGGAGGATGATATTTAAACCACTTCTCCTTAGGGAGATCAACATAAGTAGCCAAAGATTCATAGAAATAAGCTACTATCAAAGAATCAAATCCATATTTAGTGCTAAACTTACGGAAAACATCGGTATCCATGGAAGATTTAACACAATCAAACTTAGGTGTCATACCTGACTCCTTACCATTGTCGAGGTCCCAATCTTCAGAGTTGCGTCTAATTCTATCCAATAAATCCCATTTGAATTCAATAGTCTTCATCACAAAAGAGCCAGCACAAGAAGTATCAAGCATGGTGGAATTGTTATCAGAAAGCCAAGCATAAATTTTTTGAAGAATTGTTTCTCTTGGAAGCTCATGATTGGGGCATGAATATAACATTGATTTAAGCGTCCCCCAAGCTTGAGCGATGCTTTCTCCTTCGTGAGGCCAAAAATTATATATATATAATTGCGATCACGATGAACAAGATGCATAGGGTAATACTTTTGATGAAATTCCAATTTCAATCTTCTATAGTTCCATGATCCCATATAATCACATAGCCTATACCATGTCAATGCGTCTCCCTTCAAAGATAAAGGGAAGACCTTCTTCTTAGCAACATCATCGGAAATACCTGCAAGCTTAAATAATCCACAAACTTCATCCACATATATTAGGTGTTCATCAGGATGCTTTGTTCCATCTCCTGTAAAAGGATTAGCTAGCAGTTTTTCTATTATACTCGAAGGATAATCATAAGGAATTTCATTTTCAATAGGTTCAGTAGGTTGAGGAGCAACTCGTTGCTCTACTGGTCGGGGTGAAGATGCCTCGAACAATCCCCTCAGAGAATTACTTTCCATAGTAACAAGTGAAAGTAAATTTCAGCACACTATATAAATTTTTCCTTACCAAATTCCACCTACCAAAGGCGCTTCACTCCCTAGCAACGGCGCCAGAAAAGAGTCTTGATGACCCACAAGTATAGGGGATCTATCGTAGTCCTTTCGATAAGTAAGAGTGTCGAACCCAACAAGGAGCAGAAGGAAATGATAAACGGTTTTCAGCAATGTATTCTCTACAAGTACTGAAATAAGTGGTAACAGATAGTTTTGTAATGAGATAATTTGTAACGAGCAACAACTAACAAAAGTAAATAAAGTGCAGGAAGGTGGCCCAATCCTTTTTGTAGCAAAGGACAAGCTTGTACAAACTCTTATATAAGGAAAAGCGCTCCCGAGGACACATGGGAATATCGTTAAGCTAGTTTTCATCACGTTCATATGATTCGCGTTCGGTACTTTGATAATTTGATATGTGGGTGGACCGGTGCTTGGGTGCTGCTCTTACTTGAACAAGCATCCCACTTATGATTAACCTCTATTGCAAGCATCCCCAACTACAACAAAAGTATTAAGGTAAACCTAACCATAGCATGAAACATATGGATCCAAATCAGCCCCTTACGAAGCAACGCATAAACTAGGGTTTAAGCTTCTGTCACTCTAGCAACCCATCATCTACTTATTACTTCCCAATGCCTTCCTCTAGGCCCAAATAATGGTGAAGTGTTATGTAGTCGACGTTCACATAACACCGCTAGAGGCTAGACAACATACATCTCATCAAAATATCGAACGAATACCAAATTCACATGACTACTAATAGCAAGACTTCTCCCTTGTCCTCAGGAACAAACGTAACTACTCACAAAGCATAAACATGTTCATAATCAGAGGGGTATTAATATGCATAAAGGATCTAAACATATGATCTTCCACCAATTAAACCAACTAGCATCAACTACAAGGAGTAATTAACACTACTAGCAACCTACTAGCACCAATCCCGGACTTGAAGATAAGAATCGGATACAAGAGATGAACTAGGGTTTTGAGATGAGATGGTGCTGATGAAGATGTTGATGGAGATTGCCATCTCCCGATGAGAGGAGCGTTGGTGATGACGATGGCGATGATTTCCCCCTCCGGGAGGGAAGTTTCCCCGGCAGAACAGCTCTGCCGGAGCTCTAGATTGGATCCGCCAAGGTTCCGCCTCGTCGCGGCAGAGTTTCGTCCCGAAAGGTTGCTTCTTTTTTTTCTCGACGAAAGACTTCATATAAGAGATGATGGTCATCAGAGAGTCACCAGGGGGCCCACGAGGCAGGGGGCGCGCCCTAGGGGGGGCGCGCCCCCCACCCTCGTGAGAAGGGTGTGGGCCCCCTGGTCTTCATCTTTGGCGAGGATTTTTCATTATTTATTATAAGGTGTTCCGTGGAGTTTCAGGACTTTTGGAGTTGTGCGGAATTGGTCTCTAATATTTGCTCCTTTTCCAGTCCAGAATTCTAGCTGCCGGCATTCTCCCTCCTTATGTAAACCTTGTAAAATAAGAGAGAATAGCCATAAGTGTTGTGACATAATGTGAAATAACAGCCCATAATGCAATAAATATTGATATAAAAGCATGATGCAAAATGGACGTATCAACCTCCCTGGCAACGGTGCCAGAAAAGAGCTTGATGTCTACTACACAACCTTCTTCTTGTAGACGTTGTTGGGCCTCCAAGTGCAGAGGTTTGTAGGACAGTAGCAAATTTCCCTCAGGTGGATGACCTAAGGTTTATCAATCCGTAGGAGGCGTAGGATGAAGATGGTCTCTCTCAAGCAACCCTGCAACCAAATAACAAAGAGTCTCTTGTGTCCCCAACACACCCAATACAATGGTAAATTGTATAGGTGCACTAGTTCGGCGAAGAGATGGTGATACAAGTGGTATATGGATGTTAGATAATAGTTTTTTGTAATCTGAAAATATAAAAACAGCAAGGTAACGAATGATAAAAGTGAGTGTAAACGGTATTGCAATGCGTTGAAACAAGGCCTAGGGTTCATAATTTCACTAGTGCAAGTTCCCCCCAACAATACTAACATAATTGGATCACATAACTATCCCTCAACATGCAACAAAGAGTCACTCCAAAGTCACTAATAGCGGAGAACAAACAAAGAGATTACGGTAGGGTACGAAACCACCTCAAAGTTATTCTTTCCAATCAATCCGTTGGGCTATTCCTATAAGTGTCACAAACAACCCTAGAGTTCGTACTAGAATATCACCTTAAGACACAAATCAACCAAAATCCTAATGTCACCTAGATACTCCAATGTCACCTCAAGTATCCGTGGGTATGATTATACGATATGCATCACACAATCTCAGATTCATCTATTCAACCAACACAAAGGACCTCCAAGAGTGCCCCAAAGTTCTACCGGAGAATCACGACAAAAACGTGTGCCAACCCCTATGCATAGGTTCATGGGCGAAACCCGCAAGTTGATCACCAAAACATACATCAAGTGAATCACGTGGTATCCCATTGTCACCACAGGTACGCACGACAAGACATACATCAAGTGTTCTCAAATCTTTAAAGACTCAATCCGATAAGATTACTTCAAGGGGAAAACTCAATCCACTACAAGATAGTAGAGGGGGAGGAGAAACATAAGATCCAGCTATAATAGCAAAGCTCGCGATACATCAAGATCGTGCCAAATCAAGAACACGAGAGAGAGAGAGAGATCAAACACATAGCTACTGGTACATACCCTCAGCCCCGAGAGAGAACTACTCCCTCCTCGTCATGGAGAGCACCGGGATGATGAAGATGGCCACCGGAGAGGGGTTCCCCCTCCGACAGGGTGCCGGAACGGGTCTAGATTGGCTTTCGGTGGCTACGGAGGCTTCTGGCAGCGGAACTCCCAATCTATTGTGATCCCCGATCGTTTTAGGGTATATGGAGATATATAGGCGGAAGAAGTACGTCAAAGGGGGCACGAGGGGCCTATGAGGGTGGAGGGCGCGCCCTAGGGGGTTGGGCGCACCCCCCTACGTCGTGGCCTCCTCGAAGCTTCCTTGACATAGACTCCAAGTCTCCCTGGTTGCATCTGATCCAAAAATAAGTTCCGTGAAGTTTTAGGTCAATTGGACTCCGTTTGGTTTTCCTTTTCTGCAATATTCTAAAACAAGGTAAAAACAGAAACTGGCACTGGCCTCTAGGTTAATAGGTTAGTCCCAAAAATCATATAAAATAGCATATAAATGCATATAAAACATCCAAGGTTGATAATATAATAGCATGGAACAATCAAAAATTATAGATATGTTGGAGACGTATCAAGCACTTCATGTCTTTCGAAGGCAATCGTCTTCTTGATGATTCCTGTGCATGACATTCTTCATCATTGATGAGACAGAGACTGTGTCGTTTTAGATCACTTAAGCTTTGAGTGAGCATTTCAAGTTCTTGAGTGACAGTGTGTTGATTTTCAACTTCTTCTTCCTCTTCTTCTTCTTCTTCTTCTTCAAAACTGCCATAATGTGAGATAATTTCTTCTTTGTTTTCTGAAGAAGATTCTTGACTAGCATTTTCCAGCTCCATCTTTTCTTCATGAATAGACATCAGTGTCATGACCTCAACATGGTGAAGCTCTTCATAGTCAGGTCTTTGCTTAATTTTAGACATAATGGAGTCGAAAGATTCAGCGGCTGCACCCAGAAGCTTGTTGACAACATCTCTATCAGTGATATCAGTTACTCCTCGCTGATGTAGTCTTTCGACAATGTTTGTCAATCGATTAGTGATTCCATAACACTTTCCTTGTGCAGGCTTCTGAATCCAATGAACATGACACAAAGCATTTGAATGTGAGGATCTGATCATGCGACAAAATCTATGTGAGCACTATTGAGAGCATCCCAAATTTGCTTTGCAGTGTTGAGCCTGTGGAACCAAAACAAAATGTCTTTTGATAGACTGCCATAGATGATATCTTTCGCTTGAGCATCCAACTGCAGATTTGCTTTATCATCGGAGGTCAAATTGTTTTGTTACTGAATGGTGTAGCCATCTTCTACAATCTACCACAGATCATAGTTGACAACTTGAATTCTAATTCTCATTTTTCCTTCCAGTATAGATAGTCATTTCTATTGAAGGTGGGAAACCTTTTAGAGTGCGAGGATCTACCTGCAAGTGACATACTGAAAACTCTAAGGACGTTAGACCTTTAATAAACAGAGACATTGAGAACCTGCTCTGATACCAATTGTTAGGACTGAGAGTATATCGACCAGAGGGGTGATGGGAGATTCAAATTTTCTTTTGAAGGCTTTCAAACTTAATCCAAACATAGCAGCAGAATAGATTATTGAGAGAAATGCACTGAATCAATTATCCTCATCAGAGGCATATTCATTGAGGGAAGCATTTACAACAGAACGAGCTTGATAAATTATAGGTTTAACAACAATGTGTGTTATGCAGCAGGCAAACATATGTAGCAGAATGAGACATAACATAGCTGAACCTGAGAGAAATACAACTGAAAGGTTACACAAGTAAAACAAAGGCACTGACTGGCAACGAAGGAATGTAGATGAGGACAATCATAGGAATGAACATAGATACACATGATGAGGTCCACCGGACAAGATAAATGACCAGGTAATCTATTGACATAGAGCACGAATGATAACTACTGAATGAAATGCAGTAGCAAAGATATAACCAATGGTGCTCGATGGCGACCAAAGATTTGGTAGACCAGTTAACCCTTCTACCAAAGGGCTACGTCTGGTTGGAGGGGCTATGACTTAACATGGAAGATAAAACCTCTTCACCCTATTCTCCTTCAATGTAGAGCTGATCAGACTCAGGTTGATTTCACTCATGGTAGATCCTTGTCGGCGATCTCCAAACCTTCGGTCGACCTTCATGAAACACAATCACTCTTGGTTGCTGAAGATCAGGCTCGGTGAAGAGAAGACCTCTTCAACACTTGAAGCCAAACCTATCCGTCTAGAGAGTGCACAGCTCTCAAGAGTAATAGGTACAAGAACTCTCACTCGGAACTGCTGTGATGCTAAACCACTGTCTAAGTCTGGGCTCTTGGTTTTCTCTCAGTGGATCTTAAACTCAAATCACTCGAAGAGGGGCTGCTCAAATCAATCTTCTCAGAAATCTCAAACGGAGCAGCCAATGGACAACATTAGAGCGGGGTGGCTATTTATAGCCGCAACCTTCCCATATGGAAAATGACCAAATTGGACATCGGCCTCAGTCAATGGCTGAAAGACACGATTCCAACGGTCGGATTTGAGAACAATAGTAACATTTCTTGCGGAGCAAGAAATGCTAACTTCTCGGTCTAAGGCAAATCTCTTGCTATGAAGAAGATCACAGGCTCTTGCTGACAAGTATTTGCTCGGAGCACAAAGATATTTCTCTCGCATCTTTCAAAGCTTGTGGCTAAGCATCACAGCTGAGCTAAGCATCGAGAACCTATACCCCTCTTAATAACACGGAGGTCCTATGACTCGAAAGATTGACAGAAGGTAAACGAAATGAATGCTACGTCTTCACTTTGTCTTCGACTTCAATCGCTGCTGTCAATTTCTTCAGACGGCAGTACCGAAACAAAAGCTTCGTTTCAGTAGTAAACATTCAAGGGCTCGATTTCTTCACACTAATCTTCTCGTCTCTATCGGTTCAACAAATATAGCTGGTTCTTCTCTGCAGCACAGACATGCTTCGATGAAGTTCCTTGAACTCCGCACTGGAGACAACATTCTCTTTGATTGTGTATGGACTATGCTCTCTGTATGCCTCACAAACAAATTAGTCCATACATGTTTCTGTCAACAATCTCCAAAACACAGTGTAGGTAGATATTGCACCAATAATATACATCTGAAAGTGCAACTATCCCTAGGTTGTTTTGGTAATTCATAACAACATATAGCTCATTGAGCTAATACTATTCCAAGATGATTATTTCAGGAAAAGCTCAATGATTGGCATGGCATGGATGTGAAAGTGGAACCCTCAAAATGCTAAGGAAAATGGATTGGCCCAAGCTCAAAAGCTCAAGACTCTTCATTTCATATTTTAGTGATCCAAGATCACATTGAGTCCATAAGAAAAGCCAATGCTATTAAGGAGGGATGAGGTGTTGCTTAATGAGCCTCTTGCTTCATGTGCTTAGTGATATGCTCCAAAAACCCTCAACTACTTTCCCACATCCACATATGACCTAAACTCTAAGCCAAACTCGGTCCTACCGATTCTTCCTATCCGGCGCCACCGAGTTTCACTTGTCATTAGCCACTGCCAAACCCTAGCAATTCGGTTCTACCGATAAGGATCTCGGTCCCACCGAGATGGGGTTGCAAACTCTCTGTTTCCCTTTCGTAACTTTTCGGTCCCACCGAAAGAGTGAATTGGTCCCACCGAGATTGCAATGTAAACTCAGTTTTCCCCTTTGTAACTTTTCGGTCTCACCGAGTTACACTCAGTCTCACCGAAAGAGCAAATCGGTCCCACCGAGTTTGCCTGACCAACTCTCTGGTTAGCTAATTACCAAATTTGGTCTCACCGAGTTTGTGTAATCGGTCTCACCAAGATTACGTTATGCCCAAACCCTAACCGAATCGGTCCTACCGAGTTGCATGTCAGTCCCACCGAAATTCCTAACGGTCACTAGGTTTACTATTTCGGTGAGACCGAGTTTTCTGATTCGGTCCCACCGAGATTGGTAAATTGTGTGTAATGGTTGGATTTTGTGTGGAGGCTATATATACCCCTCCACCTCTTTCTCATTTAGTGAGAGAGCCATCAGAACACACACATCATTCCAACTCATTTGTTCTGAGAGAGAACCACCTACTCATGTGTTGAGATCAAGACATTCCATTCCTACCATATGAATCTTGATCTCTAGCCTTTCCAAGTTGCTTTCCACTCCAATCTTCTTTCCACCAAATCCAAATCCTATGAGAGAGAGTTGAGTGTTGGGGAGACTATCATTTGAAGCACAAGAGCAAGGAGTTCATTACCTACACACCATTTGTTACTTCTTGGAGAGTGGTGTCTCCTAGATTGGCTAGGTGTCACTTGGGAGCCTCCGACAAGATTGTGGAGTGAACCAAGGAGTTTGTAAGGGCAAGGAGATCGCCTACTTCATGAAGATCTACCACTAGCGAGGCAAGTCCTTCATGGGCGATGGCCATGGTGGGATAGACAAGGTTGCTTCTTCGTGGACCCTTTGTGGGTGGTTGCTTCTTTGTGGACCCTTCGTGGGTGGAGCCCTTCGTGGACTCGCGCAACCGTTGCCCTTGGGTGGAGCCCTGTGTGGACTCACGCAACCGTTACCCTTCGTGGGTTGAAGTCTCCATCAACGTGGATGTAGGATAGCACCACCTATCCGAACCACGGGAAAAACATCCGTGTCTCCAATAGCGTTTTAATTCTCCAAACCCTTCCCTTTATATTCTTGCGAGTTGCATGCTTTACTTTTCGCTGCCCATAAACTCTTTGCATGCTTGCTTGAATTGTGTGATGATTGCTTGACTTGTCCTAAAATAGCTAAAATCTGCCAAGAACTAAAATTGGGAAAAGGTTAAGTTTTTATTTGGTCAAGTAGTCTAATCACCCCCCCTCTAGACATACTTTCGATCCTACAAGTGGTATCAGAGCTTTGGTCTCCATTTTCTTGATCTCCATAGCTTTTGGTGGTCATAGCCTTGGTTTCACAACCTAGGAGAGTATGGCGTCTAGCGAGGGAAATTATCACCGTAGAGGTCCTTACTTTGATGGTACTAATTTTGCTAGTTGGAAGCATAAAATGAAAATGCATATTCTTGGACATAACCCCGCTGTTTGGGCTATTGTGTGTGTTGGTTTGCAAGGTGACTTCTTTGATGGGAGAGAACCAAACTGTGAAGCTACCGCGGATGAGTTGAAGATGTTGCAATACAATGCTCAAGCTTGTGATATTCTCTTCAACGGATTATGCCCCGAAGAATTCAACAAAATCAGCCGCCTTGAGAATGCAAAGGAAATTTGGGACACTTTGATTGATATGCACGAAGGTACCGACTCCGTCAAGGAATCCAAGTTGGATGTGCTTCAAAGCCAACTTGACAAGTTCAAGATGAAGGATGGTGAAGGTGTCGCTGAAATGTACTCTAGGCTTGCTCTCATCACAAATGAGATTGCCGGCTTAGGAAGTGAAGAGATGACCGATAAATTCATCATCAAGAAGATCCTAAGAGCCTTGGATGGAAAATATGATACCGTGTGCACATTAATCCAAATGATGCCCAATTACAAAGATCTCAAGCCAACGGAAGTGATTGGAAGAATTGTTGCTCATGAGATGTCACTTAAGGATAAAGAGGAACTTCACAACAAGTCAAGTGGTGCCTATAAAGCCTCATGTGAAGCCCCTACATCATCAAGTGAGAAACAACACTTCAATGAAGAATTGAGCTTAATAGTGAAGAACTTCAACAAGTTCTACAAGAGTAGAAGCAAAGATAGAAGCTCCAAGTCAAGGTCCTACAATGACAAAAGATCTTCTAGTCGAGAGCGAAACTGTTACAATTGTGGAAGACCCGGACACTATTCCAATGAGTGTACGGCTCCCTACAAGAGAAGAGAAGATTCTCCAAAAAGAAGAAGCAAAGGATCACCACCAAGAGAGAGAAGGAGTAGAGATGATCGTTATGAACGAAGATACTCACGGAGAAGCAAGGATTCGGAAAGGAAGGAAAAATCATCAATGAGCTACACAAGACGAAGACATCAAGCTCATGTTGGTGAATGGGTATCCGGCTCCGACTCCGACAGCCACTCCGAGAGAAGTTATCACTCCGACTCCAAAGATACTCAAGATGAAGGTGTTGCCGGTCTAGCACTTGTGTCAACCAACTCCTACGACATATTTGACTCACCAAATGAAGGAATTGGAAGATGCTTCATGGCCAAAGGTCCTAAGG
Organism: Triticum dicoccoides; assembly: GCF_002162155.2. Lineage (NCBI taxonomy): Eukaryota > Viridiplantae > Streptophyta > Magnoliopsida > Poales > Poaceae > Triticum > Triticum dicoccoides. Next base: position 248,243,366 of record NC_041386.1, on the reverse strand, counting down.
TAACACACCCCGAGTATGTTGATTTCAATAGTGATGAAGATGACTTGTTAGGTGATGATTTGCTTGGTGACAACTCTAGTGATGAATACTATGATGAAAGACCAATTAATCATGCTAATCAAGATAAAACGAATGACAATGATAAGGAGAAGATTGAGGCTCTAACTAAAGAACTAAAAACTCTTAAGTTAGCTCATGACACTATCTTCGAAGATCATCGAGAACTTTTAAGAGCTCATGAGAAGCTACGCTTTGAAAAGCTCAATCTTGAGCAAGAGCATGAGTTCTTAAAGGCAATCAATGATGATCTCCGCAAGAAATGTTCTTCTTACATTGCCAAGCGTTTACTCTTATCCACTTACATGCCTCAAGTCAAGTCTAACAAGAAAGATTCTTCCTCTAGTAGTAACAATGATCATGCTAAATCCAATATTGTTGCTTCTAGTAGTTCTCTTGATTCCACTAATGATTCTCTTAGCCAAGTTACACTTGAGCAAGAAAATAGCTTATTGAAGGGAATTATAAAGAAAGGAGTGTACAAAAGCCTTGCCGGGAGTAAGCAATTCGAGGAAATTGTGCGCAAGCAAGGAATGCACCGGAAGAATCAAGGTGTTGGTTTTGAACGAAAGTTCAATGCCAATGGAGTTGAATGGGAAGAAGATCAATACCCCAAGACAAAGTTTGTCCCTCAACAAGAGAAGTATACTTCTTTCAAGGGGGCACAAGCTCAAGATGATCTTCCACCACAAGACTACGAGCAAAAAGGCAAGGACAAGCTTCAAGAGGAAATTGATGCATTTGAAGAAGCTCCTAAGACCTTAGTCAAGTGGATTCCCAAGACTACCTCAAGTTCCACTTCATCAAGTATGACTACAACTCCAAGGATTCCCATCAAGATGATGTGGATCCAAAAGAAGAAGAACTAGAGAGTTCTTGAGGGTGACTCCGCCAACATACTTCACTCTTATCATTTTGGCAAGAACAAGTGCAATCAACTTCCACATCTTGCACTAGTTCAAGGAGTCACAAACCCTCTTGTTGGTAAGACAAGGGACAAGGTAACCTAAAAGTTTTCATGGACATCATCTTTTGTGTGCATCACTCTATGTCTATGGATATCCTTGTTTGTTCCTTGTGGGACTAAACCATGAAGGTATTGAAAGTGCAATTCACTCAAATGGATAGCTCCAAGAGATCTACATCAACATTGAGCATCCACATCTTCAATGTCTACATGAAGTCATCATCGACAAAACCCAAGGTTAGTTCATCCCTCTTAGGGGGGATATCACATCTAGGGGGAGCTTTACTCTAAGACTTGAGCTAAAGCAACTCTAAAGATGTGAACAAAACAACACTTTATGTAAAAGTGGTAACCCCACTTGAGCTTAAACGATGAGTATGACCTACGATCGAGTGTTCTCACTTGACTCCTAAGTCAATATACTCTAATATAGATGACCTAGTCATCGCAAATTGCTTGATAGATGCTAGAATTGGTTGTGCATGCCTTGCCACATATTTCATTTGCTATCTTATTGTGTGAGCATGCTGATTGCATATTTTACTCATTAGAGGACATCCACTTGTTGTTTTGATTGTTCGGCTTTATCTTCTTTTGCCAAGTGGATGGACAAGAATGCCTAAGAACCTCCTCTAGCTATCTATGCTTTTCTCGTCTCAAACTCTATTCATGCTGCATCACAAAATTTGATCAAGTTAGATTCGAACCACTCTGTGTGAGGAGCGCTCGGAGTCCCCGATTCGTCATAGACTTAAACTTCCAAAACCTCTTTTTGAATCTTGGTCTGACCGATACTCCATTTTGGTCCTACCGAGATCATTAAGTTGATCTAGGTTTTCGATCTCGATGCAACCGATTTGAACATTTCGGTCACACCGAGTTTCAGTAACTGCACGCAGTTATGAATCTCGGTGCCACCGAGTTGTTCCACTCGGTCACACCAACAGGGTCGGGCTATATATAGTCACGGGCAGAATTTTGGAAATTTCTCCGAAACCTCTTCGCCCGTGCATAGCTCGCTCTGCCTCCTGGGTCTCCGGATCGTCCTCCTCGCCGCCAGCAGCCTCAAGTCGCTGGTCTCCGCCGCCGTCAATGGATTTCTGCCCCGCCGTTGCCGCCGTAGCAAGTCCACGCCAAACTAGGGTATGGACTTGATCTTTGTGTTATTCCTCAATCTGATTCCTAGCACATTGTGATGATCATGATTCTTGCCACGATTGAAACACTTCTATCCAGTCAAAACGCTTGTAGATTAGGTTTAATTCGAAAAATTTAGGGTTAGGTTTCCGTCGAAACCATCTCGGACCCACCGAGTTGAAAAACTCGGTCCCACCGATCTGGCTTTTGCCATTGCACAAGTGAAACTCGGTCTGACCGAGAATAACTTATCGGTGCGACCGATTTTGGAATTCTGTGAAACCCTAGCAGTCTCGGTGCCACCGAACTGTGACTCGGTCCTACCGAGTTCACCAGTTCTGGTGCCAAAACTGCTTCGGTGTCACCGAGTTTGAAAGACGGTAGATCTGAGATGCTTTCTGTGGAAAACTAAAACTAAGCTTTTGAATTAATCTGTTGCAAAAATCTCTGCTTTTTGTGATGCTCATCCAATCTATCTCTTCTATAATCTATTCACAGGGTCAGCAGTCAGTTTGCAACATGTCTGATCAAAGTGACAGCCAGAACCTCTCAGAGCAGCAAGTTGTGATGAGTGAGGGCACTAGCCCCTCAAGTTCTTCTGATGATGGCAGCAGAAGCACCCCCAGCAATCTGCCTAAGGCTGCCACACGTCAAAAGAAGAAGAGAACGTCTGATTTTGAAGATGAGGACTATGTGGCAGAGGAAGAGGCCACTTCCAAGAGAGTTGAGCCAGCTCAAGGCTCAAAGCCAGGACTGAAAGTCAAGAGGCCGGCAGGCAAGCAGCCAATGTCAAAGGCTAGAGCTTCAACTGAGAAGCCGGCACCTGCTCCCATTGAGCCCATTGCTGCTGAGAGCAAGAAAAGGAAAGAGAGGGTAAAGAAGACTGTAGCCAAAGTGCTTGGGAGAGCCTCCATCATGGTAGAAGAGGAGGAGGAAGAAGAGGCAGCTGCACCAGCGCCCAAGGCACCCAAAGTTATGGGAGATGCCATAAGGCCAGGGGGAGCTGCATCCAAGCCCAAGGAAGCTCCTAAGGCTGCATCAAGCCTAAGACAGCTCCAAAGAGAAACACACGAAGCATCCCAGCTGCAGAAAAGAACAAGGCCCCAGTGCCTGAGACAGTTGCAGAAGAAGAAGAAGAGAGTGTCCTTCAGAAGCTCAAGCCTAAGATCCCAGACCACAACAATGCTCATCCTGTGGCTGAGGATATGAAGCTCAGGAGAGACTCAGGGCTCAGGAAATGGAGAGAAGCAGATCCATATGCTTCTAGGAGAAGGACTACCGTGGATTACAGGTTTCACACCAAGGAGCAACAGGATTTCTATGAGACGGTGCTGCTAGATAAGAAGCCCATTGTCTGTGATATGCGATGGGTTGATTGGACATATATCAAGGAGAATGAGGAGCACTATCCTGGAGTATTTGACAACTTTAGTGCTTGTGGAGTAGCTGACTTTGTTGGGCAGAAGCTCACAAAGTGGAATGAGGAACTTATCATGCAGTTCTACTCCACAGCACACTTTTATCCGGATGGCAGGATTACTTGGATGTCAGATGGTACAAGGTACTAATCTACAGTGGCTGAGTGGGCACAGATCATCAATGCCCCAAAAGAGCAAGATGAGGACTTAGATATCTATGCCAAGAAGAAAATGGATCATAACTCAATGTCCAACATGTACAAGGAGATCCCCAATGAAGCACTTGACACATTCAAGTTTGGCTCAGTGCATTATCTGCTCTCAGGATTGCCTACTATCAATTGGATAGCAAGGCACACTCTATTGCCTAAGTCTGGAGATCACAAGATGATCAGAGGTCACGTGATCAATTTGCTACATGTGTTTGATGTGCCTCAGAAATTCAAGGTCATGAGTCTCATTGTGGAAACCGTTAAGAGGACAGCTGTAGATCAGAAGAGGAGCTGTGGATATGCCCCTCAGATTCAGGAGCTCATGAATTCCAAGATGGGCACGGGCGTATATTTGTTGGATAAGGAACACCTGCCCATCCGTCCAGATTTCGAGGACAATGAAGTAGTGATGACAGAGAATGAGCCATCGTCTGCACAAGCATTTGCAAAGAAGGAGAAGGCGAAGAAGGAAAAAGCTGCCAGGATGCCTACTCAAGAGGAGGCATCTGACTATTTCTTGAAGACCAAGCAAGAGCAGCTCAGTTACTTGATTGCATCCACGCTGAGAATTGAGCAAAGTTTGGCAAACCTCACTAAAAATCAGCAGAGCCTAGAGAGGATCATGGAACAGAAGTTCTATGACTTGGATGTCAAGGTAACAGAAGTACAGTCTGCAGTGGAGCGGCTCTAGGAGGACATGAATTAGAGGAGAGGCAGGACCACGACTCAAGCATTTTCTAGAGTGCCACGAGGTCCGAGGTCGTCTGCACTGCCAGTTGCTGACACCAGAGCCACTACTTCAGCACCAGCTACGACCTCAGCTCCAGCGTCTACTTCAGCTCCAACTCCAGCGACTACTTCAACATCTACAGAAGCCTTCGTCCTTGGAGTGATCCGGACTCCACCACCACCTGAAGATCAAGCCTGAGCGTCGATTTAGCACTATGCATTCTCTAGGAACTTTTTGGTAACTTGTTGCCAACGGGGGAGAAGATGTATAGATCATAGGCTTCGAGAGAGAGAGTGTTGCTTTTCTCTCCTGCTTTATTTGGTGGGTTTTTTCGAACCTTTTCTGCTTTTGAGTGCTTGATATTATGTCCTTATGCTTGTGAGACATCGATGATCATGTGTTTGATCATAAGCTACACTTAATGTTTGCTTAATGCTTGCTTAAATATTACCATTCTATCTATCATTTGTGATCATTCACTATTCTTGGTGATGAGTGCATGTATTTCAATCTTATCATTTTGAGCGCTCCACCAAGATGTATGTGACATGGAACAGTAACCCATGACTCTAACTCTTTGTGCATTTGCAGTCCAAAGCAAATTTTAAATATGAACAAATTTAGGGGGAGCTCTTACTTATCACATACTTCTCAAAGCGATGATATACTTCATGCTTATTATCATTTGTCGAAGCTTTGATCTATATGTTGTCATCAATTACCAAAAAGGGGGAGATTGAAAGTGCAACTATCCCTAGGTGGTTTTGGTAATTCATAACAACATATAGCTCATTGAGCTAATACTATTCCAAGATGATTATTTCAGGAAAAGCTCAATGATTGGCATGGCATGGATGTGAAAGTGGAACCCTCAAAATGCTAAGGAAAATGGATTGGCCCAAGCTCAAAAGCTCAAGACTCTTCATTTCATATTTTAGTGATCCAAGATCACATTGAGTCCATAAGAAAAGCCAATACTATTAAGGAGGGATGAGGTGTTGCTTAATGAGCCTCTTGCTTCATGTGCTTAGTGATATGCTCCAAAAACCCTCAACTACTTTCCGACATCCACATATGACCTAAACTCTAAGCCAAACTCGGTCCTACCGATTCTTCCTATCCGGCGCCACCGAGTTTCACTTGTCATTAGCCACTGCCAAACCCTAGCAATTCGGTTCTACCGATAAGGATCTCGGTCCCACCGAGATGGGGTTGCAAACTCTCTGTTTCCCTTTCGTAACTTTTCGGTCCCACCGAAAGAGCGAATCGGTCCCACCGAGATTGCAATGTAAACTCAGTGTTTCCCCTTTGTAACTTTTCGGTCTCACCGAGTTACACTCGGTCTCACCGAAAGAGCAAATCGGTCCCACCGAGTTTTCTTGACCAACTCTCTGGTTAGCTAATTACCAAATTCGGTCTCACCGAGTTTGTGTAATCGGTCTCGCCGAGATTACGTTATGCCCAAACCCTAACCGAATCGGTCCTACCGAGTTGCATGTCAGTCCCACCGAAATTCCTAACGGTCACTAGGTTTACTATTTCGGTCAGACCGAGTTTTCTGATTCGGTCCCACCAAGATTGGTAAATTGTGTGTAACGGTTGGATTTTGTGTGGAGGCTATATATACCCCTCCACCTCTTTCTCATTTAGTGAGAGAGCCATCAGAACACACACATCATTCCAACTCATTTGTTCTGAGAGAGAACCACCTACTCATGTGTTGAGATCAAGACATTCCATTCCTACCATATGAATCTTGATCTCTAGCCTTCCCAAGTTGCTTTCCACTCAAATCTTCTTTCCACCAAATCCAAATCCTATGAGAGAGAGTTGAGTGTTGGGGAATCTATCATTTGAAGCACAAGAGCAAGGAGTTCATTACCTACACACCATTCATTACTTCTTGGAGAGTGGTGTCTCCTAGATTGGCTAGGTGTCACTTGGGAGCGTCTGACAAGATTGTGGAGTGAACCAAGGAGTTTGTAAGGGCAAGGAGATCGCCTACTTCGTGAAGATCTACCGCTAGTGAGGCAAGTCCTTCGTGGGCGATGGCCATGGTGGGATAGACAAGGTTGCTTCTTCGTGGACTCTTTGTGGGTGGTTGCTTCTTCGTGGACCCTTCGTTGGTGGAGCCCTCCGTGGACTCGCGCAACCGTTTCCCTTGGGTGGAGCCATGTGTGGACTCGCGCAACCATTACCCTTCGTGGGTTGAAGTCTCAATCAACGTGGATGTAGCATAGCACCACCTATCCGAACCACGGGAAAAACATCCGTGTCTCCAATAGCGTTTGAATTCTCCAAACCCTTCCCTTTATATCCTTGCAAGTTGCATGCTTTACTTTCCGCTCCCTATAAACTCTTTGCATGCTTGCTTGAATTGTGTGATGATTGCTTGACTTGTCCTAAAATAGCTAAAATCTGCCAAGAACTAAAATTGGGAAAAGGTTAAGTTTTTATTTGGTCAAGTAGTCTAATCACCCCCCCCCCTCTAGACATACTTTCGATCCTACAACATCATTGAACTAATTCCTGCTTAAGGAATGTTTCAGGAAAGTTCAGTTTTGGTATGACAATGGGATGTGAATGTGGACCCCTCCAAACGCAAATGACATGTGTTGGCAAATCTTCAAGACTCTACATTTTTTGTTAAGTGATCCAAGATCACATTGAGTCCATAGGAATGCCAATACTATTAAAAGGGGATGAGGTTTTGATCATGGTCTAACTGCTCTAGTGCTTACAGATATCGCTCCAAAACACTCAGTCACACTATCACATTCATATGTGTCCAAACCCCTAAAGTCTTTCTTGGTCCCACCGAAACACATACAACTGGACTCACTGAGATACACTTGCATAGACACTCCCTAAACCCTAGCGTCGCGGTCTCACCGAGATGACCATTTACTATTTGTGCACCTTGTGTAACCAATTGATTTCACTTCAGAATTTTCGAGTGGTTTCAATCAATGACACTGAAGTGCGGAAAGTGATTAGGTCATCCTCATTCAGTTCCATCGAGAGGTTTCAGCTGATCTTACTGAAAAGCCTAAAGTTCAGATCTTTTGCACTAGTCGGTCTCACCGAGTGGTTTCACCAGGTCCCACCGAATAGTGCATAAAGGTGTGTAACGGTTGGATTTTTGGTGCTACCTACATATACCCCCATCCATTCCACCAACTCTTAGAGAGCAACCAATTCGAAGCTACTACTTCTTATATCCATTTCCGAGAGAGAACCACCTACCCTTGTGTTGAGATCAAGAGGATTTCACTCCAACCTTTTATCCTTGATCTCTAGCCTCCCCAAGGTGCTTTCTGCTTCAATCCCTCTCCTACCACATAGCCAAAATATGTGATAGAGTGTTTGAGTGTTGAGGAGACTGTCTTTTGAAGTGCGAGATCAAGGAGTTCATCATCAAAAACAATATCTATTACCTTTTGGAGAGTGGTGTCTTCTAGATTGGTTAGGTGTCACTTGGGAGCCTCCAAGCTTGTGGAGTTGAACCAAGGAGTTTGTAAGGGCAATGCGATCGCCTAGTTCGTGAAGATCTACCTAAGTGAGGCTAGTTCTTCATGGGCGTAAGCCATGGTGACATAGACAAGGTTGCTTCTTTGTGGGCCCTTTGTGGACGCAACCGTTACTCCCGTGAGTTGAAGTCTCCATAAACATAGATGTAAGATAGCACCACCTATGGGAACCACGAGAAAAACCATCATGTCTTCATTGTGTTTGATTATCTCCAAAACCCTTCCTCTACTTTCATATGTGAAGTCTTTACTTTTCGTTTCCACTATATTAGAATTGCATGGGTAGGGTTCTAGTAGACTTGATAGAATTGCTAAAATCCGTCGGAAATTAAATTGGGAAATGCTAGGTTTTTATTGGTTAAGTAGTCTAATCACTTCCCCTTTAGACCTACTTGTGATCCTAGACAATGCATCATGAATGGATCATATGCTTTGAATTGCGACAAATCGCTCTCTTGTGGACCAACATGAACTAGACCTGAATCATAACTATGAGCTTTGATGCCTGAACAAGAAACTTCATCAACTCGTCCTAGTGAAATCAATGTTGCGGTAAGTAAGGGCGAAATTGACTCGACACCTTCACCAATGACATAACAGTGGAGGGTGTATGTATGCTGGTTACCATCATTGGAGTCGATGACGCGCCCATGCCGGAGACGAGCCAGACGAGATGGAGACAAAGATGAAGTGGACAAGCAGCCAACGGAGGGGAGGAGCACGTCCTAGGGCCGGATTTACATGTCATCGTCGTCATTGATACCACGAATCTAAGTCGCCGCTGGTGCCAAGAACTAAGTTTCGATTTAATTTGTTGGTATAGGTGAGAGAGTAAAGGAGGTGGGGAAGGCTGATGCTAGATTTTTCCCCATACCGTGTTTCATATTTTGGTCTCCTACCATCTCCATGTATGCACCCTCGCATACGTCGTTCCCCACCTTATGCCCGCCTCCGCGGAAACGGACGATTCAAGCGTTCCTAGTGAGCTAGCCTCTGGACTGCTTTAAGTTTCGTGGGCCTACGGGCCAACACATCGTGTACAAAACCAAACATACTTTTATTTCATCTACTGGGCATGTTTGGGGGTGTTGCATGCAACCAAACAAGCTCTACATTGCAAGTCTTGGGTACCTCCGCATGAGCCAGCTCCACAACGCTTGGAATCCCTCCGCCGCCGACGAACATGCCAGGATCCGAAACACCATTTGAGTCCATTAGCCGGAGGCGATTTCCCTCTCGAAAATGCTCTCTAAGCCTTTTCAATTCTAGATTTGGGGGCATGCTACTCCACTAATGTCTACTACGCAACTTTATTCTGGTAGACTCGTGTTGGGCCTCCAAGCGCAGTGTTTTGTAGGATAGTAGCAATTTTCCCTCAAGTGGATGACCTAAGGTTTATCAATCCGTGGGAGGCATCGGATGAAGATGGTCTCTATCAAACAACCGTGCAACCAAATAATAAAAAGTCTCTTGTGTCCCCAACTCACCAAATACAATAGTAAATTGTATAGGTGAAGTAGTTCGGCTAAGAGATGGTGATACAAGTGTAATATGGATTGTAGATATTGAGTTTTGTAATAGTAACAATAAAAAACAGCAAGGTAGCAAGTAACAAAAGTGAGCACAAACGGTATTGCAATGATTGAAAATGAGGCCTAGGGTCTGTACTTTCGGTAGTCCAATCTCTCAACAATTCTAATATAATTGGATCATATAACCATCCCTCAACGTGTGATGAAGAATCACTCCAAAGTTCCTATCTAGCGGAGAACATAAGAAATAGTTTGTAGGATACGAAACGACCTCAAAGCTATTCTTTCCGACCAATCTATCGTAGAGTTTGTACTAAAATAACACCAAGCTATTCTTTCCGATCGATCTATCCAAGATTTCATACTAAAATAACACCACATGATACGCATCAACCAACTCTAATGTCACCTAGATACTCCAATGTCACTGCAAGTATCCATGAATTGATTATACGATATGCATCAAACAGTTTCAGATTCATAATACTCAATCCAACACAAAGAACCTCAAAGAGTGCCCCTGTTGGAAATATGCCCTAGCGGCAATAATATAGTGGTTGTTATTATATTTCCTTGTTCATGATAATCATTTATTATCCATGCTATAATTGTAATGACCAGAAACTCAAATACATGTGTGGATACATAGACAACAACATGTCCCTAGTAAGCCTCTACCGGACTAGCTCACTGATCAAAGATGGCTATAGTTTCCTATCCATAGACAAGAGTTGTCATTTGATAACGGGATCACATCATTAGGAGAATGATGTGATGGACAAGACCCAAACTATAAACATAGCATATGATCGTGTCAAGTTTATTGCTATCGTTTTCTGCATGTCAAGTATATGTTCCCATGACCATGAGATCATGCAACTCATTGACGCCAGAGGAGTATCTTGTGTGTACCAAACGTTGCAACATAACTGGGTGGATACAAATGAGCTCTACAGGTATCTCCGAGGGTGTCTGTTGGGATTTGTTACTCCGTATGACGGAGAGGTATCTCAGGGCCCACTCGGTAATACAACATCATAGTGAGCTTGGAAGCAATGTGACCAATGGGTTAGTCACGTGATCTTGTATTACGAAACAAGTAAAGAGACTTGCCGGTAACGAGATTGAACTAGGTATGGAGATACCAACGATCGAATCTCGGGCAATTAACATACTGATGGACAAAGGGAACTACATACGAGATTAGCATAATCCTTGACACTGAGGTTTGACTGATAAGATCTTCGTAGAATATGTAGGAACCGATATGGGCATCCAGGTCCCGCTATTGGTTATTGACTGTAGAGGTCTCTTGCCATGTATGCATAGTTCTTGAACCCGCAGGGTCTACACACTTAATGTTTGGTGATGATATAAGTATAGTTCAGTCCTTATGGTGGTTACCAAAGGTTGTTCGGAGTCCCGGATGGGACCCCGAACGTAACGAGGAACTCCAGAATTGTTCGGAGGTGAAGATTGATATATTGTATCAAGGGTATTGGAGTCCGGAATTCTTTCGGGGGTACCGGGTGATGACGAGCATCATCGAAAGGGGTTTCGGGGAGGAAAGTGTTGGGGGGCCCATGGGCCAAGGGGAGGGAGCAAACCAGCCCACTAAGGGGATGTGCGCCCCCTCACCCTTTCCTATGTAACCAGAAGTGGTGGGGGGCTCCCCTAGGGCAGCCACCCCCTTTGCCTTGGGGGCCAAGGCTCCCGGGGGGAGGCACACCAAAACCCATCTAGGGTTTTCCCCTGGTGGCTGCCCGCCCCCCTAGGGAACCCTAGGGTGCCCCTCCTCCTTCCTTCCCCCTATATATAGATGGGTAGAGGGAGGGCAGCCTCACCCATCCATGCCACAACACTGCCCTCCCTCTCCCTCGTAGCCATCTTCTTCTCCGTAGTGCTTAGTGAAGCTCTGCCGAGATTTCTCCACCGCCACCATGCCGTCGTGCTGCCGGAGGACTCGAGCTACTACTTCACCATCGCTCACTGGATCGAGGAGGTGAAGGCGTCATCAAGCCGTACATGTGTTGAACGTGGGGGTGCCGTCCGTTCAGCCCTTGGATCGGGAGGTCGCGGGATAGATCGTGATTGGATTGCGAAGACGTTCGACTACATCAACCGCGTTTCTTAATGCTTCCGCTTAGCGATCTACAAGGGTATGTAGATGCAATCTATCCTCTCGTAGATGGTCATCTCCTAGATTGATCTTGGTGAGCATAGGAATTTTTTTGTTTCCCATGCAACGCTCCCCAACAGTGGTATCAATGCTAGGTCTATGCGTAGATGACATCACGAGTAGAACACAAAGGAGTTTGTGGGCATTGATATTCAGATTGCTTCCTTCCTTGGAATTTTCTTGAACTGTCGGGGGGGGGATGAACCCGGGCAGGCAACAGAACCCGGATCCTTTTCAAAAACATTGGGGCCAGCGACACCCCTCAATCTGGCTCGCACTTAGGCCGGGTTCCTCAACCCGGCCAAGTCGGCTGGCGCATGCGGGAGAACCCGGCAAGACAAGACTTCTCCAGGAAGTCATCTCCCTCGTGGCGCCTTCCTCAATCCGGCCGTGAGTCAGCTCCCGTCCCATCCAGGGCGTACGACGGAACAAGTCCCCATAGAGGAGATGAACGCGGCAACAGTGTCCCACCAACTCCTCTGACTAGCGGAGGCATGGCAATGGTGGCCACTTACTCCACTAACCGAGGCCGGCATGGCTACATTGTGCCCTTTGTCACTGCTGACGCCAACTGACGGTGACCAGGCGGTGCGCCACTATAGCCGAGTCGACCCGGCCACTCCGTGACGATCGACAAGACGGAGAATAGTGCCCCCTAGCGCACGAGGCCCGTGCCCGGAGAACCCGGCGAGCCCTAGGTCCCTGCGGGTCACAGCACCGGCTTCCCGGACGCTGACATCCCGGCCCCACAGCCATGTAACGTTACCATTGTAGCCCTGGTGGTTGGCCTATAAAACCCCCAGGAGGCCTCCATGCACGGGGGTCAAGCGATTAGATCATCAGTAGCACACACACACACACCAGGAGAGGGAGCAACCAAAGCCTTGGCATGTTTTTCTTCGTCCTCCAAACTGCTCTTGGAGCAACTCCGTACTAGTTCATATAAACCACAGTCGGTAGGACTAGGGGTGTTATCTCTATGGAGAGCCCCGAACCTGGGTATGTCTTGCCTCCCTCGCTCGCTCATGCCGACCTCGCCTCTGGAGCCCACCGGCGCTCTCGAGCCTCCTCCTCTCTTTAGCCATCCTTTGGCACCTGACTCGCGTCCACCACGATAGTTGGCACCCACCATGGGGTAGCTCGAGGTCTTAGCCAGAGACATGTTCCAGATGGGGCTCCTCTCTGACTCCAACGATCCTGTCACACTAGCGGACGACATCATCGACGCGCTCACCGCCTCCTTCTTTGCGCTGCACATCTCCGACGTGCCCGTGGCGAACGAGTACCCCAGCAGGGTGCTCGATATCTCTAACTCCCCCGTTCCCCTCGGCGACGGTGTTTCTGCCGGGGTGATGGACCTCTGCGTCCGAGTGGAGGTGTTCGCCACCGACACCGGCTCCTCCCCGTCCAGCGTTGCGAGGAAGGCCACCAAAGCCGAGGCCGCTGCGGATCACGCCAACACGCCTCACCGGTTGTGTGTCATGATGCAGAGCCTCCGCGTTCCCATCACCACTGAGGTTGACGCCACCAACATCACCGAGAGCCGGACTCGGCTCGAGGAAGGGCGCAAGCGCCTGCTAGACATGTCCAAGACGCTCACTACCACACAACGTCGTTTGGATTCCACTCAGTGGGAGCATGATGTCGTGTACGGTTTCACGCCAACCGCCACAAAACCCAATTGGGTCGCTGAGGTACGGGCCTGTGGCGGCGCCATCGGCAACGCCCTCGGCACCATCTCGCCCGTCTACGACACCCCTATGAAGAATATGCGTGTCGCGTAGGTGACCGTTGTCGGCCTACAGCAGCTGTAGGGCGAGGAGCTGCAGGAGCGCCTGCAGCCCGTGAACGAGCTTCTCGGCGCTGCCAACATGCAGCAGGACTGCCTCAACCGCCTACTTCAGCCCGCGGGATCCGTCTCGCACCACACCAATGACTCCGAGCAGTAGAACACGATGTCTTCGCCACCCGGAGAAGCTCATTCCGGCTGCGCCCGGACCCGGCGCAACCGCGCCCCAGCGACCGGCGGCGGCTTGGGCGACTCGTCGGCCCCAGAAGACCGGCGCCAGCAAGATCCTCCCCCGCAACTCAGCCGTCGTGCTCATCCGGCTTCGGCCGACCCAGCTCCCTGCAGCCCGGTCGTGAGCCGGCTAGGCCCGCGCGCAATTGATGACGCTGACGCCTGTCGCCGCCTCGACCAACTCACCCTCTCCTTGGATCTAGAGGAGGAAAATGATGTTGGGCTGGCTTGCTTCGGTCCACGCATCCGAGATGAGCCCTTCCACAAAGGATTCACGCTCCCCCGCGAAACCCCCAAGTACAAAGGCACCGTCAAGCTGGAGGACCGGCTCATCGACTACACCACCGCCATCGGCATCGCGGGCAGCAATCGCCGCCTCGCCGTATGCTACGCCCCGCTCATGCACTAGGGCTCGGCCCGCACATGCGCAGAGTGGGATGGCGCGGTGGTGGTGGCGCAAGGCGGCGAAGGGCGGCACGGTGGTGGTTGGCGGCGGCGGTCGCGGCGGAGACGGACGGCGGATGCGCGACCCGGGCGGCGGCAGTGGATGGGCTCACGGGGGCAGGACGTGGGCCTGGCGGGCCGACGGCGCGGTGGCGGGCGAAGGCCACGTGGCGCCCTCCGATTGGCACGGGCGCGGTGGGGGTTTTGTCCGGTGAAGGATGGACGTGTCCGGCGGCGGGGAGCGGGGCTAGGGTTTCATCTGTGAAAATTTTGGTGGAGAAGCCATATAAATAGGTAGTGGGAGCTAGGAGAGTGCAAATGAGTTGCGGTTTTCGCCCACACGATTGTGATCCAATGACATAGAGCATGGAGGGGGTTTAGATGGGTTAGTGGGCTGTTTTGGAGGGCTGTTGGGCTGCAACAAAAGAGGGGCTTTAGCAGTTACCCGGTTAACCGTTGGGGCATCAAACAACCTCCAAATGAAACGAAATTTGACAGGCGGCCTACCGGTGATGTTCCAAGGCCACTTGAAAAATATCGACCCATTCCGAGAATGTTTTTCTCCCGCTCACGAAACAAGAATAGAGGGTTACAACGGGTGCATGTGGGAGTATCAGATTGCGAAACAGACAACGGGGAAAATGACCGGATGCATGAGACAAACACAAATGCAAATGAGATGCACATGATGACATGATATGAAATGCATGACATGAACAAAATGCAAAACAAAGACAAAAACCCAACCACGAAGGGAATATCATATCACATAGTCGAAAATGCCAAGAGTTGGAGTTCCAAATAAGGAAAGTTACATCCGGGGTGTTTCAACACTCCACCACTACAAGAGGATCTGGTCCCAAGATCTAGGACTGAAAGAACTCTGGATATTCGGAACGGAGGTGATCCTCGCATTCCCAGACGGTCGTAATGGTGTGACCATTTCACTTTCAGGAATTTGATTGAATTGTTGCGAGTCTTGTGCTCGGTTTCTTCAAGAATAGCAAGGGGATGCTCATGATTAGACAAATCTTCTTGGAGGTCAATCTCTTCAAATTTGATAGTGCGCTCAGGAATCTTGAAGCACTTGCGAAGCTATGACACGTGAAATACATCGTGCACGTTTGCGAAGTTGGATGGAAGCTCAAGTTGATAGGCGAGGTCGCCTCTTTTGCCAATGATCTTGAAAGGACCCACGTATCTTGGGGCAAGCTTCCCTTTGATAACGAAGCATCGAGTGCCTTTCATTGGAGAGACGCAGAGGTAGACATGGTCTCCGATCTCGAAAGCCAAGTCACGGTGCTTGCTATCATAGTAAATATTCTCGCGTGATTGCGCGGCTTTGAGATTTTCACGGATGACTTTACACATTTCTTTAGCTTCTATGATCAAGTCGTTTCCAAGAAGTTGGCGTTCACCCGTCTCGGACCAATTAAGAGGAGTACGACACTTTCTGCCATAGAGAATTACAAATGGGGCCTTGCCCAAACTTGCTTGGAAGCTATTGTTGTAGGAGAACTGCTACCTCTTGAGCATGCGTTGGTTTTCCCTTGAAGAGGAAAGGGTGATGCAGCAAAGTAGTATAAGTATTTCCCTCAGTTTTTGAGAACTAAGGTATCAATCCAGTAGGAGACTACACGCAAATCGCCAGTACCTGCACAAACAAATAAGAACCTTGCAACCAATGCGATAAAGGGGTTTGTCAATCCCTTCACGACCACTTGCAAAAGTGCGATTTGATAAAGATAATAAGATAAATATTTTTGGTATTTTTGTGGTATAGATTGGAAAATAAAGATTGCAAATTAAATAGTAAACTAGAATTGTAGATCGGAAACTTATATAATGTAAAGTAGACCCGGGGTCCATAGGTTTCACTAGTGGCTTCTCTCAATATAGCATGTATTACGGTGGGTGAACAAATTACTGCCGAGCAATTGCTAGAAAAGCGCATAGTTATGATGATATCTAAGGCAATGATCATGAATATAGGCATCACGTCCATGACAAGTAGACTGAAATGATTCTGCATCTACTACTATTACTCCACACATCGACCGCTATCCAACATGCATCTACAGTATTAAGTTCATAAGAACGGAGTAACGCATTAGGCAAGATGACATGATGTAGAGGGACAAAGTCAAGCAATATGATATAAACCCCATCTTTTTATCCTCGATGGCAACAATACAATACGTGTCATTTCCCTTTCTATCACTGGGATCGAGCACCGCAAGATTGAACCCAAAGCTAAGCACTTCTCCCATTGCAAGAAAGATCAATCTAGTAGGCCAAACTAAACTGATAATTCGAAGAGACTTGCAAAGATATCAAATCATGCATATAAGAATTCAAAGGAATCAAAGAATATTCATAGATAATCAAGTTCATAAACCCACAATTCATCGGATCTCGGCAAACACACCGCAAAAAGAATTACATCGAATAGATCTCCAAGAACATCAAGGAGAACTTTGTATTGAGATCAAAAGTGAGAGAATAAGCCATCTAGCTAATAACTATGGACCTGAAGGTCTGTAATAAACTACTCACACATCATCGAAGAGGCTATGATGTTGATGTAGAAGCCCTCCGTGATCGAATCCCCCTCTGGCAGATCGCCAGAAAAGGCCCCAAGATGGGATCTCACGGGTGCAGAAGGTTGCGGCGGTGGAAAAGGTGTTTTGTGGCTCTCCCCGAAGGTTCCAGGGTATAAGAGTATATATAAGTCAAAGAAGTAGGTCAGTGGAGCTGCGAGGGGCCCACGAGGGTGGGGGCGCGCCCTCCTGCCTCGTGGCTTCCTCGTTGCTTCCTTGACGTCCACTCCAAGTCTCCTGGATTGTGTTTGTTCCAAAAACGATCCTCGCGAAGGTTTCATTCCGTTTGGATTCCGTTTGATATTCCTTTTCTGCGAAACACTAAAACAGGCAAAAGTATAGCAATTTGCACTGAGCTTTAGGTTAATAGGTTAGTCCCAAAAATAATATAAAAAGGTATATTAAAGCCCATTAAACATCCAAAACAGATAATATAGTAGCATTGAACAATCAAAAATTATAGATATGTTGGAGACGTATCAAGAACTCGGCATATGTAAGACAATCTTCCCACTTCATACCGAAAGAGATGACACAAGCCCTGAGCATGTCTTCGAGGATTTGATTGACTCGCTCGACTTGCCCATTTGTTTGAGGATGGAAAGCCGTGCTGAAGCGAATGTTGGTGCCCATGGCCTTCTAGAAGGAGTCCCAGAACTTAGAAGTGAAAATGCTTCCGCGATCTGAAGATATCAATTGCGGAATACCGTGCAAGGAGACAATTATGGAGGTGTATAGCTCCGCCAACTGAGTTGCTATGATAGATTCTTTGATTGGAAGGAAATAAGCCACTTTTGTAAGCTTGTCAATGACAATGAAGATAGCATCATTCCCACTCTTGGACTTAGGAAATCCAGTAACGAAGTCCATTTTGATATGGTCAAACTTCCATTCTAGAATAGCAAGAGGTTGGAGGAGACCAGCTGGTCGTTGGTGTTCTGCTTTCACCCTTTGGCAGACATCACATTCATTCACGAATTGAGCAATCTCTCGCTTCATTCGAGTCCACCAATACAACTGCTTGAGGTCATGGTACATCTTCGAACTGCCTGGATGAATGGACAAGAGAGAATTGTGCGCTTCGTTCATTATGACCTTCCTTAGATCACCTTTTGGAACCACAATCCGGTCCTCGAAGAATAAAGTGTCTTTGTCATCAATGCGATAGCACTTGTATTGGGGTTGGCCCTTGGCAATACCATATTCACCTTCTTCACCATGGTATCAAGGAGTTGAGCCTCACAAATTTGGTCTTCCAAAGTTGGAGTGACTTGAAGGTTGGCAAGAAAACCTTGAGGAACAACTTGGAGATTGAGCTTGCGGAAAGCTTCACAAAGATCCGGTTGGAATGGCTTGAGAATTAAGCTGTTGCAGTAAGCCTTTTTGGTCAAAGCATCTGCAATCACATTGGCCTTGCCTGGAGTATATTCAATACTCGGATTGTACTCTTGAATAATTTCGACCCAACGAGTTTGCCTGAGGTTGAGGTGGGGTTGAGTGAAGATATACTTGAGGCTCTTGTGATTGTGAAAATGTCCACTTGCCTTCCCAACAAGAGATGTCTCCATGTTATTAATGCATGGACAACTGCCGCCAACTCAAGATCGTGAGTGGGGTAGTTCCTTTCATTGGGCTTCAACTGACGAGAGGTATAGGCCACAACTTTCTTCTCTTGCATTAACACAGCGCCGAGACCTTGCAATGAGGCATCACAGAAAACTTCGAGTGGCTTGGATTCATCAAGAGAAGTCAAGACAGGAGTTGAGACAAGCTTCTCTTTCAGAGTGTTGAAAGCAACGTCACACTCAGGAGTCTAGACATACTTGACATGCTTCTGGAGGAGGTTTGAAAGAGGCTTTGCAATCTTAGAGAAATTCTCAATAAATCTTCGGCAATAGCTTGCAAGTCCAAGAAAACTGCGGAGCTGCTTGACATTCTGAGGAGGCTCCCAATTCACAATTACAGAAACCTTTTCCGGATTAACAAAAATGCCCTTGGTAGAGATGATATGACCAAGATAAAGAACTTCATGAGGCCAAAACTCACATTTGGAAAACTTCGCATAGAATTGATACTCTCTGAGCTTGTCGAGCACCAATCGCAAATGCTTGGCATGATCCTTCTTATTCTTGGAGAAGACCAAGATATCATCGAGATACACCAGGACGAATTCATTTGTGTAAGGGTTGAAGATGAAGTTCATCATGCGAGAGAACGTTGAAGGAGCATTGACAAGACCGAAAGACATGACAGTATATTCATAAGAACCAAAGCTTGTTCTGGATGCTGTCTTGAGGATATCTTGTTAACGAATGTGAATCTGATGATAACCCATACGGAGGTCAAGTTTGGAGAATACTTTAGCACCTTTAAGTTGCTCGAAAAGCTCATTGATATTGGGAAGCGATACTTGTTCTTGATTGTCCTCTTGTTCAATGGACGGTAATCGACGCAAAGTCGGTCCGTGCCATCCTTCTTCTGGACAAAAAGAACACCACAAACCCACGGAGATGAACTCGGTCTGATCAAACACAAACGCTCTTGTTCATCGAGTTGTTTCTTCAATTCCTTCAACTCCTTCAGTCCAAGCTTGTATGGACGCTTGCAAACGGGTTCAGTGACAGGCTCAAGATCGATAACGAATTCAACTGGCCGGTGAGGAGGCATTCTCGGAAGCTCTTGTAGAAAGACGTCTTGGTACTCACAAACGACTGGAATCTGAGAAATTGCATCTAGCTCGCCCTTCTCATTGAGAGAAAACTGTCAAATGGTTTCATACCAAGCGGCATAGATGATCACATCCTCAGAAGAGTGTGTCAACATAATCTCCTTGGCAGCACAATCAAGTTGAGCCTTGTGCTTAGAAAGCCAGTCCATGACGACAATTAGATCAATATCTGAATCGCCAAGAACAATTGGGGAAGCCAGAAATTTATAGTTGCCCATCTTGATACTGACATTCGAAACCAACATGCTAGAGCTCAAACGCTTAGCTGGAGAAACAACTTGCAATGCTTTAGGTAATACCTCTGTGTCAAAATTGTGCTTCAATGCAAATGGATATGACATGAAAGAATGCGATGCACCAGAATCAAATAAGACTTTTGTAGGAATATCATTAACTGGAAGATTACCGATGATCACTTGAGAAGAATCCTCTACTTGAGCTTCATTTATCATGTTCACCCTTGCAGACTTGTGATTATGCTTCCACTGCATTGCTTGAAGATCTCACAGGAGGAGGAGGCGGAAGGCGCCTTTGGTTGAAGCACTTGTTCGCATAGTGACCTTTCTGCTGGCACTTGTTGCAAGTCACCTATGAGAGCGGACGATGATAAGGAGCACTTGACCTTGGAGCTTGAGTCTGAGACTTGTTCTTATAGCCTAGGTTCGGTGGGTGGGAAGATCCATGGCCACCTTTGTTCTTCTGCTGGTAGGGCTAATGGAACGGAGGAGGAGGAAGCCAGAACTTCTGTTGCTTAGCTGCCACTTGTGAGGAAGAAGAAGATTGAATTGCATCCCTGATTCTCTTCTTTGATTCCTCACACTTGAGCTGGGCACCTTCTTGCTTGAGGGCCATGTTATAGAATTGATCAAACTTAGTAGGCTCAACAAGAACGAGAGCTAACTGCAAATCTTCTTTGAGGCCACCTCTGAAGTGATAGATCATGCTCTTTTCATCAGGAACATCCTGCCTTGTGAAGCGAGCAAGTTTCTGAAACTAGATGTTGTATTGGTACACGGACATCCCGCCTTGCTGGAAATTGCAGAACTCCTCATGCTTTCTCTCAGCAAAACTTGTTGGAATATGATGAGCTTTGAAGTCTTGACAGAAATCATCCCAGGTAATCACTCTACCTCCTCTGGAATCTTTGTATTGTTGATACCAATCGGCAGGTTGGTCCTTGAGCTGAAAAGAAGCGAACTTGACGTAGTCCTCAGGCCTGACATTGCTACATTAAAAATGCTTGTTGATGTCAACGAGCCAATCATCGACGTCGTGGCCTCGGCACAGTAGCTGAAAGACTTCGGTTGATTTGCAAGGAACTAGTTGAGGGTAGCAAACTGAGGCTGATTGTTGAAATTCCCCTGGCCTTGATTTCCTTGGTTGCCTTGACCTTGGTTGCGCTCTTGCAAGAGTTGCAAAAGCATCTAGGCATTGGCGTTTGTGGCTGCCATGACAGGTTGTCATGCCTCCGGAGGCGGAGGTGGAGGGTTCGCCTGACTCCCATCATTGCGTTCCGGATCTAGACGCGTTGGAGGAGCCATCCTGAAGAGGGTGACATCCGTTAGAATCTTGATAGATAGATATTCAAGCTGAATCAACGGATAGAAATTGCAACATATAGTCTTCACAATAAACATTCGAACAAGAATGAATGAATGAATTCCAGAGTTAACATCACATGTCCATTAAGGTGAGAAGCCACATAGATAAAGGTTGATGAATGAAACAACAAGGTACGATTGGAACAAATAAGTAGTAAGGATTACCCAATCACAAACCAAATATCCGCGGGGAGAAATAACTAGAGCTACTTGAATTCCCACCAATAAACTCCCGAATCTTTATGGTTATGCAATCTGGTGTTGGGGATACAGCGAGGCACAATAATATCACACAACTAACAAGCCCTACGCTCCAACTATATCCATTCGTCAACACATAACCAAGAAACCTTCGGAGATCATGTACCTCAACCTTCGAAAAGCATCCGTTATACGAGTTATGGCAATACTCCCGAACTCCCGCCCCAATAATGGGTGGTGTCGAGGTTATCTCACCAACAACTGCATAAAAGAGATTTTCGATGTCGGCGAACTCAGGAATTCTAGAACTGCAATGATAAACATGTGACGACCACACCTCGGAGCTCAACTCCCCGGGACACTGCCACAACCCCTAAATGTCAAGAGGCACCAAGAACAATGTTCTCGTCACAAGAATATCAGAACAATCCCAAGATACCCACGTGATCCTAAAAAAATTTGTGAAATTTGAGGAGAGGAAAGACAACAACATCTACGTCAGGAGGCCTCACCAGAGCGATGAAGGGGACTGAGGAGTAAAAAGAATCCTACTCTCCGGTATATATAATCCTAAGAATCAAAACATTTTGTTCTAGAGTCAACAACGTCCGCGATTCGATCAAGCAGGGGGCTCCAAAGTCGGGGATGGCTCTGATTACCAATTTGTCACGCCCACGATGCAGCTATAGCTCCCACATGTCGAGGCACGACTTAGAGGCATAACCGATAGTGGTTTTGTCGCAAGAAGGGTCATCTTCGCAACATCCCATGTAATGAACAAGAAAGGGATAAATAGAGTTGGATTACACTCGCCGCGTCACACAATATACAAATAAGTCATACATCATCAGAACACACTCATAATCCGACTACAGACAACCAAATGAAAAGGAAGATAAACCCAACTGCAAGATCCTCGATCGTTCCAACTGGGCTCCGCTACTGATCATCAGGAAACGAAACATAGTAACGACCAAGTTCCTCATTGAACTCCTACTTGAGTTCGGTAGCATCACCTGCATTGGTATAATCGACACCTACAACTGTTTTGGAAGTATCCGTGAGTCACAAGGACTCAGCAATCTCACACCCGCGAGATCAATAGTATTTAAGCTTATGGATAAGACATGGTAATGAGGGGGAGTTGCAGCAAGCACTAAGCAAATATGATGGCTAACATAAGAGTAAGATGAGAAGCTACGCCACGCTCGTGAAGCTAGAAGTGATCAAGAAGTGATCCTGAAACTACTTACGTTCAAACATAACCCAAACCGTGCTCACTTCCCGGACTCCTCCAAAAAGAGACCATCACCGCTACACACGCAGTTGATTCATTTTAATTAAGTCAAGTGTCAAGTTCTCTACAACCGGATATTAACAAATTCCCATCTGCCACCTAACCACGGGCACGGCTCTCGAAATTTTATACCTTGCAGGGGTGTCCAACTTAGCCCATCACAAGCTCTCACGATCAACAAAGGATATTCCTTCTTCCGAAAAGACCCGATCAGTCTCAGAATCCCGGTTACAAGACATTTCGGCAATGGTAAAAGAAGACCCCCAAGACCGCCCGATGTGCCGACAAAGAGTCGAATGTATCTCGTTCTCAGGACACACAGGATGGGACAAGCTACGATTAAAACCATCCCTCAAGTTTCCTCGAGGTGGCCCCACAGGTTGCCCCTTTCGGACCAACACTCAGAGGAGCACTGGCCCGGGGGGTTAAAATAAAGATGACCCTCGGGTCTGCAGAACCGAAGGGAAAGTTATAGGTTGTTAGGCAAATGTAAAACCAAGGTTGGGCCTTGCTGGAGGAGTTTTATTCAAGGCGAACTGTCAAGGGGGTCCCATAACCCCAACCGCGTAGGGAACACAAAATCAAGGAACATAACACTGATATGACGGAAACTAAGGCGGCAAGAGTGGAACAAAACACCGAGAAAAAGGCCAAGCCTTCCACCCTTTGCCAAGTATATAGACGCATTAATTAAATAACAGATAAAGTGATATCCCAACATGTCCATGTTCCAACATGGAACAAACTACAAGGCACCTGCAACTAGCAATGCTATGAGGGGCTGTGCAAAACCGGTAACTTAGCCAAACAACGGTTTGCTAGGAAGGTGGGTTAGAGACTTGACATGGAAATATGGGAGGAATGATAAACAAGTGGTAGGTAGCGCGACATAGCGATAGAATGAACAACTAGAAAGCAAAGATAGAACTGATATCGAGGATAATGGTCATCTTGCCTGCAAAGTTCTCTGAGTTGTCAAAAGCTTGCTCCTTGTTAGTGTACTCAACAGGTTCCTCATTCACGTACTTGTCTCACGGCTCTACACAAAGCAAGAACACAAGCAGTGGAACAACAATCAATCACGGTGCAAAGCACAAGCTACATGATGCAAGACATGGCATGGAATGCAAGATATGATGTGCAATGCATACGGGTACACCAAAAGGGAAAAGATGATCAATGCATCAACTTGGAAAACCAAGTATGCCGCTGGAAAGATGAGGTGATTTTGGTCGAAATTGATATAAGGATCACCGGAAACGAATGCACGGTTTGTAAAAGACAAGCAAACAATAATGACACAAATCTGCGATTGAACATCATCATAGCACTTAGAATGCAACAAGAAACTATGCTATAGCACTCCAACATGGCAACAAAGCATATGAGCATAAAGTACAGGTGAATCTCTAGAAAGCATGAACACTAAGCTCCTGCTAGTTCTCACTAAATCAAGCTCAAAATGGCATGGCAAAAATGCAAATGATATCAGCTTCACAGACTTGGAGAAAATACTAAACATGGCAAAACAACATCATATAACAATGTTTAGAGCTAACAACCAACATGTTACAGGAATATATCATGGCAAACAAAGGCATTGGCATGCTAGTACTAAACACATAGAACAAAACTCCCTTGATGAAATTTAACCAAAGATCCATGCAAAATGATGTGGCACCCATGAAAACATGGCAAGTTATATGAACAGTTTCAGACTTAGAAGAAAAACAGAGCATGGCATAAATATAATCATGATAACAACTTTGCAAGCTCATGCCACTCACCACAAAGAATTTCATGGAATAACAAGGCAACCAACATGAATTAGACATATTCAAGAAGTTAACCATGGCAAGATCAAGTTCATAGAGTACATGCATCACTAGCAAAATACATGGCAATATTGAATATCATGTTAACAATCTGCCAGGAACAATAGTTAGCAAAAGTAGAGCAAGGAAATGACATGCTAGATTACTCCATAAGTGCAACCCGAGGTATTAATGGATAGAGCAATACCACATCTTCAAAACATTATTACTGAACTATCTCAAAATGTGCATGGATCTCATGGTAGCAACAAGTTTACATGACAACAAAATGTAACAGGAAAAGGACTTAGCAAAAACACCAAGTGTCTGAAAACAACAACATTATGAAGCCTAGTTTGCATGCTTGTTCTAGTCACCACATAGATACAAAAATTACAAGAGTTGCACCTCTGTAAAAATGGAATGATGGATCTCATAAAACATGTAGAGATCAAGCTCATAGGATGCACACACAAAATGCAATGAAAATGACAAATCACCATGTTCTGATAAATTCCAGTAGACAACATCATATAGCACTTTTGCAACAATGATAATGGCATCAAATGGACAGTAACATGCATGCAAATGGCACTAATATGAAGAGCATCAGGAGACGAACATTTTGATATATCATATGCATGATTCGGAGCACCGAGCACGGAGATTATAGCATGTCAAAGGGGCATCATGATGTAAGAAAAAAAGGACTTAGAGGAATTTCGGGGTCAACCTCTCCAGATCTGGATCTAGGGTTTCAGGCGCGTGCATCGAGGTTCACCGGCCGGACTCGCCGGAGAGGGAGAACGAGGCGGCCGGAGTTCGGAGAGGCCCGCCGAAGCGCGTTGGTCGCCGAAGAGGAGCTCGGCGGGGACAGGGACGACAGCGCGGGGCGGCGCCACAGAAGACTCAGAGCGGGGGCGGTGGCGGCTGAGCGCGACACGGTGGTGGCAGCGCAAGGCGGCGAAGGGCGGTGCGGTGGTGGTCGGCGGGGGCAGTCGCAGCGGAGACGGGTGGCAGATGCACAACTCGGGCGACGATGGCGGATGGGCTCGCGGGGGCCGAACGCGGGCCTGGCGGGCCGGTGGCGCGGGGACGGGGCGGAGGCCACGTGGCGCCCTCCGATTGGCGCGGGCGTGGCGGTGGGTTTTGTCCGGTGAAGGCCGGACGTGTCCAGCGATGGAGGGGAGCGGGACTAGGGTTTCATCAGCGAAAATTTCGGGGGAGAGGCCATATATATAGCTAGGGGGGCTAGGGGAGTCCAACTGAGGTGCGGTTTTCGCCCACACGATCATGATCCAACGACGGAGTGCATGGATTGGGTTTAGATGGGTTAGTGGGCTGTTTTGGAGGGGTGTTGGGCTGCAACAAAAGAGGGGCTTTAGCGGTTACCCGGTTAACTATTGGGGCATCAAACGAGGTCCAAATGGGGATGAAATTTGATAGGCGGCCTACCGGTGATGTTCCAAGGCCACTCGACAAGTCTCGATCCATTCCGAGAACGTTTTTCTCCCCACGAAACAAGAATAGAAGGGTACAACGGGTGCATGTGGAAGTGTCGGATTGCGAAACGGACAACGAGGAAAATGACCGGATGCATGAGACGAACACGAATGCAAATGAGATTCACATGATGACATGATATCAAATGCATGACATGAACAAAATGTGAAACAAAGACAAAAACCCAACCATAAAGGGAATATCATATCACATAGCCGAAAATGGCAAGAGTTGGAGTTACAAATTAGGAAATTTACATCCGGGGTGTTACAGCCATGCTATATGGCTTACAGCCGGGACTTCAAAGGCGTTTTGAACATCATGGAGCATATGAGATGTTCCAGGAGTTGAAGTTTATCTTGGAGAAGAATGCTCGGATCGATAGGTATGAGACCTTCGATAAGTTATATGCATGCAAGATGGAGGAGAACAGGTCTGTTAGTGAGCACGTACTCGGAATGTCTGGGTACTGCAACCGTCTGGCTGAGTTGGGAATTGAGCTCCCTCCAGAGGCTATCACTGACAGAGTTCTTCAATCGCTACCACCTAGCTACAAGAGCTTTGTGTTGAACTATAACTTGCAAGGGATGAACAAGTCAGTCTTCAAGCTATTCGCGATGCTGAAAGTCGCCGAGTCAGACATCCAGAAGGAGCATCAAGTGTTGATGGTGAATAAAACCACTAGTTTCAAGAAAGGCAAGGGAAAGAAGGGAAACTTCAAGAAGAGCAGCAAAGAAGTTGCTCCTCCTCCCATGAAGAAACCCAAGGCTGGACCCAAGCTTCAGACTGAGTGCTTCTATTGCCAGGGAACTGGCCACTGGAAGCGGAATTGCCCCAAGTATCCGGTCAATAAGAAGGGGGCTAATGTGAACAAAGGTATACATGATATACATGTTATTGATGTGTACCTTACCAACTCTCATTGTAGTGCATGGGTATTTGATACAGGTTCGGTTGCTCACATTTGCATCTCAAAGCAGGAACTACGGAATAGACGTAGGCTGGCGAAGGACGAAGTGACGATGCACGTGGGAAATGGTTCCAAGGTTGATGTGATCGTCATCGGCACACTCGCTCTTCGATTACCATCGGGATTAGTGATGAACCTGAATAATTGTTATTTAGTGCCTGCGTTGAGCATGCACATTATATCAGGATCTTGTTTAATGCGAGATAGTTACTCATTTAAATCACTGTATAATTGTTGTTCTATTTATATGGGTAATATCTTTTATGGGCATGCACCCACTGTGAGGGGTTTATTCTTATTGAATCTCGATAGTGATGATACACATGTTCATAACATTGATGCTAAAAGATGTAGAATCGATAATGATAGTACCACTTTCTTGTGGCACTGCCGCTTAGGTCATATTGGTATAAAACGCATGAAGAAACTGCATGCGGATGGACTTTTGGAGTCACTTGATTTTGGATCACTTGACACATGCGAACCATGCCTCATGGGCAAGATGACTAAGACCTAGTTTTCCAGAACAATGGAACAGGCAAGTGACTTGTTGGAAATCATACATACTGATGTAGCTAAGAACTGGTCCTTTCTCGAGAAGGAGTTTCTCTCGAAAGAATTGAGTGGGACGAAGATAGAACTTGATGAGGTTGTTGAACCTTTATTTCAACCAGTGAGTAGTGCAGTGCAGAAAGATGTTTCTGTGACACCTACGTCAGTTGAAGAGGAAGCTAATGATAGTGATCATGAAGTTTCGAATCAAGTTACTATCGAACCTCGTAGGTCGACAAGGGTACGTACAGCTCCTGAGTGGTATGGTAACCCTGTCTTAGATGTCATGTTGTTGGACAACGATGAACCTACGAGCTATGGAGAAGCGATGGTGGGCCCGGATTCCAACAAATGGTTAGAGGCCATGAAATCCAAGATGGGATCCATGTATGAAAACAAAGTATGGACTTTGGAAGTATTACCTGAAGGGCGAAAGGCCATTCATAATAAATGGATCTTCAAGAAGAAGGCGGATGTGGACAGTAATGTCACTATCTATAAAGCTCGACTTGTGGCAAAGGGGTTTTCACAAGTTCAAGGAGTTGACTACGATGAGACTTTCTCACCCATAGCGATGCTTACGTCCGTCAGAATCATGTTAGCAATAGCTACATTTTTTTATTATGAAATCTGGCAGATGGATGTCAAAACAGCGTTCCTTAATGGTTTCCTTAAGGAAGAGTTGTATATGATGCAACCAGGATTTTTTGTCGATTTAGGGAATGCTAACAAAGTCTGCAAACTCCAGTGATCCATTTATGGACTAGTGCAAGCATTTCGGAGTTGGAATCTTCGCTTTGATGAGGTGATCAAAGTGTTTGGGTTTATACAAGTTTTTGGAGAATCTTGTATTTACAAGAAAGTGAGTGGGAGCTCTATAGCGTTTCTAATATTATATGTGGATGACATATTGCTGATTGGAGACAATATAGAACTTTTGGAAAACGTGAAGGAATATTTGAACAAGAGTTTTTCAATGAAGGACCTAGGATAAGCTGCTTTCGTATTAGGCATCAAGATCTATAGAGATAGATCGAGACACTTAATAGAACTTTCACAAAGCACATACCTTGATAAGATTTTCAAGAAGTTCAAAATGGATCAGTCCAAGAAGGGGTTCTTGCCTGTTTTACAAGGTGTGAAGTTGGGCCAGACTCAATGCCCAACAACTAAAGAGGATAGAGAAAAGATGAGTGTCATCCCCTATGCTTCTACCATAGGCTCTATAATATATGCGATGTTGTGCAAAAGACCGGAGGTCAGCCTTGCCATAAGTATGGCCGGAAGGTTTCAAAGTAATCCAGGAATGGATCACTAGACAGTGGTGAAGAATATCCTTAAGTACCTGAAAAGGACTAAGGAAATGTTTCTCGTTTATGGAGGTGATCAAGAGCTTGTCATAAAGGGTTATGTCGATGCAAGCTTTGACACTGATCCGGATGACTCTAAGTCTCAAACTGGATACGTATATATTCTAAATTGGGGAGCGGTAAGCTAGTGCAATTCCAGGAAAAGCATTGTAGCTGATTCTACATGCGAAGTGGAGTACATAGGTTCCTCGAAGGCTGCAAAGGAAGGTGTCTCGATGAAGCAGTTCATGACAGATCTTGGAGTTGTGCCCAGTGTACTGAACCCAATGACTCTATTCTGTGACAACATTGGTGCCATTGCACTAGCCAAGGAACCAAGGTTTCACAAGAGGACCAGACACATAAAGCGACACTTCAACTCCATCTGTGATGTAGTCAAGGAGGAGAACATAAACATTTTCAAAGTACATACAGATCTGAATTTTGCAGATCTGTTGAGTAATCCTCTTCCACGGGCAAAACATGATCAACACCAGAACTCTATGAGTGATAGATTCATTACCATGTAATACTAGATTATTGACTCTGGTGCAAGTGGGAGACTGTTGGAAATATTCCCTAGAGGCAATAATAAAGTGGTTATTATTATATTTCCTTGTTCATGATAATATTTTATTATCCACAGTATAATTTTATTAACCGAAAACTCAAATGCATGTGTGGATACATAGACAACAACTTGCCCCTAGTAAGCCTCTACCAGACTAGCTCGTTGATTAAAGATGGCTATGGTTTCCTAGCCATGGACATTAGCTGTCATTTGATAACGGGACCACATCATTAGGAGAATGATGTGATGGACAAGACCTAAACTATGAACGTAGCATATGATCGTATCAAGTTTATTGCTATCGTTTTCTTCATGTCAAGTATATGTTCCTATGACCATGAGATCGTGCAAATCACTGACACCGAAGGAATACCTTGTGTGTACCAAACGTTGCAACGTAACTAGGTGACTATAAAGGGGCTCTACAGGTATTTCTGAGGGTGTTTGTTAAGTTGACATGGATCAAGACTGGGATTTGTCACTCCATATGATGGAGAGGTATCTTAGGGGCCAATCGGTAATACAGGATCACAATGAGCTTGCAAGCAATGTGACTAATGGGTTAGCCATGGGATCTTGTATTATGGAACAACTAAAGAGACTTGCCGGTAACGATATTGAACTAGGAATGGAGATACCGACGATCGAATCTCGGGCAAGTAACATACCGATAGACAAAGGGAACTACATACGAGATTAGCTAAATCCTTGACATCGAAGTTCGACCGATATAGATCTTCGTATAATATGTAGGAACCAATATGGATATCTAGATCCCGCTATTGGTTATTGACCGTAGAGGTGTCTCAGTCATGCCTGCATAGTTCTTGAACCCGCGGGGTCTACACACTTAACGTTTTGTGACGCTATTGGTATAGTTGAGTCATTTTGGTGGTTACCGAAGGTTGTTCAGAGTTTTGGATGAGATCCCGGACGTGACGAGGAACTTCAGAATGGTCCGGAGGTGAAGATCGATATATAGGACGAAGGGAATTGGAGTCCCGAAATGTTCCAGGGGTACCGGGTTGTGACGAGGATGACCGAAAGGGGTTTCGGGGACCCTGACAAGTGTTGAGGGAGCCTCATGGGCCAAGGGGAGGGGCACACCAGTCCACTATGGGGGTTGTGCGCACCCCCTCACCCCATCCCCCGTAGCCAGAGGAGGTGGGGGCGCCCCCTAGAGCTGCCACCCCCTTTGCCTTGGGCGCCAAGCCTCCTAAGGGGGAGGCACCCAAAACCCACCTAGGGTTGCCCCTTGTGGCCGCCGGCCCCTATCGGCGTTCTAGGAATGGGGGTACCCAGATCAGCCAGCTTGCGGCCCATGGCGTGGCTCCCTCGGTGTCCCGGTATGGTCCACCGGCAAGACCTCCAAGACAAGACCCTCGCGAGGGCCCTGGCCTCGCGAGGCGGACGATGCCAAGAGCTCCCAGGGGGCAGCCTCCCTAGGTTACCTCTCGGGGAGCAGAGATTTCTATGTAGGTACCCAGCCTCATGAGGCCATGATGATGTGAGCCATGATGACCATGGCCAGGCGGGAGCCAGCGGGCACAGAGGAGACAATTTCCTCTTTGGTGCTAAGGAGGCAAGGATGAGCACGGGTTCCCAAGGAATCCCCCAAAGGTTTCCATTCTAGTGCAACAAGACCAAGACCATGAGTTCGGCAGGATGGATGTCATCGCCGAGCCCACCACTACATCACGACCGGAAGCTTTGCAGGCGAAGACCATCTTTCGTCAGGATTAGATGTACTTCTTGTCCCCTTTCAAATTGGGCACTATGGGATCCCTTCCCGCCTATGATGTTTTTAGGGAAGAGGGCCGAGGCCACTATAAATATAGGCTAGGAACCACCATAGAGGGGGATGGGATCCTTTCCACCCTCACCACCATAGCCCTCGCGAGGCTATTCATCCACTGTACTAGTTCATCCTCAGCTCCTCGTGAGGCCAACCCACCACAAAGAAGGAGTAGGGTTCTACACCACAAGGTGGCCCGAACCTGGGTAAACTATCGTGTTCATCTTCTTCCCCACTTGAGCGCGTACCTGACAAGGCTAGGCTGTACGGCGACGAGCTTGAGACTTGAGAGGTTGAGATCTTCACACACACCCAGAGTTCGAACCTTCTTGGGTCTGCAGAGCCCTGAATCCGACATTTGGCGCGCCAGGTAGGGGTGTGTCAAAATCCTTCTTCCATCTCCGCTTCGTCCTTGCTTCGTCGCTCCAATGGTCGATGCACGCTGGGTCCACACCGAGCGTCGGGCTGCTCGCATCACTCAGACGGCGCCCGTAGGCAATAGCGCTCCCTGCCACTCTGCCTCTCCCACGGCTAACGCCGACACCGACCCCGCTGCTCATGAGCAGCAGGACTCGTCGTTGTCATCCTCCGCGCGGCGTGATGGCCGCACCGCCACTCCGTCACCCACTCCAGTCATGACTGTTGGGGAACGTTGCAGAAAATTAAAATTTTTCCTACGGTTTCACCAAGATCCATCTATGAGTTCATCTAAGCAACGAGTCAAGGGAGAGAGTTTGTATCTACATACCACTTGTAGATCGCGTGCGGAAGCTTGCAAGGTGATGATGTAGTCGTACTCGACGTGATTCGAATCACCGATGACCTAGTGCTGAACGGACAGCACCTCCGCGTTCAACACACGTACGGGACGGGAGACGTCTCCTCCTTCTTGATCCAGCAAGGGGGAAGGAGAGGTTGAGGAAGACAGCTCCACCGGCAGCACGACGGCGTGGTGATGGTGGAGAGGCAGTACTCCGACAGGGCTTCGCCAAGCACACAACGGAGGAGGAGAGGTGTTGGGGAGGGGAGGGCTGCGCCTTGGAGGGTGGTATGGCTGCCCTCCCCTCACCCCTCTATTTATAGGGGGAAGGGAGAAGGGGGACGGCCCCCTAGAACCCATCTAGGGGGGGGGGTGCGGCGGCCTAGGGGAGAGGGGAGAGGGTGGCTTGCCCCCCAAGCCAAGGGGGCGCCCCCTCTAGGGTTCCCCCTCAACCCTAGGCGCATGGGCCCAAGGGAGGGGGGTGCGGCCAGCCCACCAGGGGCTGGCTCCCTGCCCCATGCAGCCCATGTGCCCCCCCGGGAGGGGTGGCCCCTCCCGGTGGACCCCCAGAACCCTTCCGGTGGCCCCGGTACAATACCGGTATGACCCCGAAACTTCCCGGTGTCCGTTTGACAACTTCCCATATATAAATCTTTACCTCCGGACCCTTCCTATCTCCTCGTGACGTCCAGGATCCCATCCGGGACTCCGAACAACATTCGGTAGTCACATACTAGTCTTCCTAATAACCCTAGCGTCACCGAACCTTAAGTGTGTAGACCCTACGGGTTCGGGAGACATGCAGACATGACCGAGACGCTCTCAGTCAATAACCAACAGCGGGATCTGGATACCCATGATGGCTCCCACATTCTCCTCGATGTTGTCATCGGATGAACCACTATGTCGAGGATTCGATCAAACCCTGTATGCAATTCCCTTTGTCAATCGGTACGTTACTTGCCCGAGACTCGATCGTCGGTATCCCAATACCTTGTTCAGTCTCGTTACCGGCAAGTCACTTTACTCGTACCGTAATGCATGATCCCGTGTCCAACACCTTGGTCACATTGAGCTCATAATGATGATGCATTACCGAGTGGGCCCAGAGATACCTCTCCGTCATACGGAGTGACAAATCCCAGTCTCGATCCGTGTCAACCCAACAGATACTTTCGGAGATACCTGTAATGCACCTTTATAGCCACCCAGTTACGTTGTGACGTTTGATACACCCAAGGCACTCTTACGGTATCCGGGAGTTACACGATCTCATGGTCGAAGGAAGAGATACTTGACACTGGCAAAGCTCTAGCAAAATGAACTACACGATCTTTTATGCTATGCTTAGGATTGGGTCTTGTCCATCACATCATTCTCCTAATGATGTGATCCCGTTATCAACGACATCCAATGTCCATAGTCAGGAAACCATGACTATCTGTTGATCACAATGAGCTGGTCAACTAGAGGCTCACCAGGGACATATTGTGGTCTAAGTATTCACACGTGTATTACGATTTCCGGATAATACAGTTATAGCATGAATAAAAGACATTTATCATGAACATTGAAATATAATAATACTTTTATTATTGCCTCTAGGGCATATTTCCAACAGTCTCCCACTTGCACTAGAGTCACCAATCTAGTTACATTGTGATGAATCGAACACCCATAGAGTTCTGGTGTTGATCATGTTTTGCACGCGAGAGAGGTTTAGTCAGCGGATCTGCGACATTCAGATCCGTGTGCACTTTGCAAATCTCTATGTCTCCCTCTTGAACATTTTCACGGATGGAGTTGAAACGACGCTTGATGTGCCTGGTCTTCTTGTGAAACCTGGGCTCCTTGGCGAGGGCAATAGCTCCAGTGTTGTCACAGAAGAGTTTGATCGGCCCCGACGCATTGGGTATGACTCCTAGGTCGGTGATGAACTCCTTCACCCAAATCGCTTCATGCGCTGCCTCCGAGGCTGCCATGTACTCCGCTTCACACGCAGATCCCGCCACGACGCTCTGCTTGCAGCTGCACCAGCTTATTGCTCCACCATTCAACATATACACGTATCCGGTTTGTGACTTAGATTCATCCAGATCTGAGTCGAACCTAGCGTCGACGTAACCCTTTAAGATGAGCTCTTCGTCTCTTCCATAAACGAGAAACATGTCCTTCGTCCTTTTCAGGTACTTCAGGATATTCTTGACCGTTGTCCAGTGTTCCTTGCCGGGATTACTTTGGTATCTTGCTACCAAACTTACGGCAAGGTTTACATCGGGTCTGGTACACAGCATGGCATACATAATAGATCCTATGGCTGAAGCATAGGGGATGACACTCATCTCTTCTTTATCTTTTGTCGTGGTCGGTGACTGAGCCGAGCTCAATCTCACACCTTGTAACATAGGCAAGAACCCCTTCTTGGACTGATCCATTTTGAACCTCTTCAAAATCTTATCAAGGTATGTGCTTTGTGAAAGACCTATGAGGCGTCTCGATCTATCTCTATAGATCTTGATGCCTAATATATAAGCAGCTTCTCCAAGGTCCTTCATTGAAAAACACTTATTCAAGTAGGCCTTAATGCTGTCCAGAAATTCTATATTATTTCCCATCAAGAGTATGTCATCTACATATAATATGAGAAATGCTACAAAGCTCCCACTCACTTTCTTGTAAACGCAGGCTTCTCCATAAGTCTGCATAAACCCAAACGCTTTGATCATCTCATCAAAGCGAATGTTCCAACTCCGAGATGCTTGCACCAGTCCATAAATGGATCGCTGGAGCTTGCATACTTTGTTAGCGTTCCGAGGATCGACAAAACCTTCCGGCTGCATCATATACAGTTCTTCCTTAAGATGTCCGTTAAGGAATGCCGTTTTGACGTCCATTTGCCATATCTCATAATCATAGTATGCGGCAATTGCTAACATGATTCGGACGGACTTCAGCTTCGCTACGGGAGAGAATGTCTCGTCGTAGTCAATCCCTTAAACTTGTCGATAACCCTTAGCGACAAGTCGAGCCTTATAGATGGTAACATTACCATCCGCGTCCGTCTTCTTCTTAAAGATCCATTTGTTTTCTATCGCTCGCCGATCATCGGGCAAGTCTGTCAAAGTCCATACTTTGTTTTCATACATGGATTCTATCTCGGATTTCATGGCTTCAAGCCATTTGTTGGAATCCGGGCCCGCCATCGCTTCTTCATAGTTCGAAGGTTCATTGTTGTCTAACAACATGATTTCCAGGACAGGGTTGCCGTACCACTCTGGTGCGGAACGTGTCCTTGTGGACCTACGAA
Source organism: Triticum dicoccoides (assembly GCF_002162155.2). Taxonomy (NCBI): domain Eukaryota; kingdom Viridiplantae; phylum Streptophyta; class Magnoliopsida; order Poales; family Poaceae; genus Triticum; species Triticum dicoccoides. The sequence continues at coordinate 248,208,092 of NC_041386.1, read as the reverse complement.
GTTCAGCAGTAACTTGATCCGAAGTACCTTGATCATCATCATTGTTTTCCTCTTCAGTTGGTGTGGGCATCACAGGAACGGTTTCCTGCGCTGCGCCACTTTCCCGCTCAAGAGGTAGTACTTCATCGAGTTCTACTTTCCTCCCACTTACTTCTTTCGAGAGAAACTCTTTTTCCAAAAAGCATCCGTTCTTGGCAACAAAGATCTTGCCTTCGGATCTTAAGTAGAAGGTATACCCTACAGTTTCCTTAGGGTATCCTATGAATACGCATTTTTCCGACTTGGGTTCGAGCTTTTCAGGTTGAAGTTTCTTGACATAAGCATCGCATCCCCAAACTTTTAGAAACGACAGCTTAGGTTTCTTTCCAAACCATAATTCATACGGTGTCGTCTCAACGGATTTAGACGGTGCCCTATTTAAAGTTAATGTAGCTGTCTCTAGAGCGTATCCCCAAAATGATAGCGGTAAATCGGTAAGAGACATCATAGACCGCACCATATCCAATAGGGTGCGATTACGACGTTCGGACACACCGTTTCGCTGAGGTGTTCCAGGCGGCGTGAGCTGTGAAACAATTCCACATTTCCTTAAGTGTGTACCAAATTCGTGACTTAAGTATTCTCCTCCACGATCTGATCATAAGAATTTTATCTTTCGGTCACGTTGATTCTCTACCTCATTCTGAAATTCCTTGAACTTTTCAAAGGTCTCAGACTTGTGTTTCATTAAGTAGACATACCCATATCTACTCAAGTCATCAGTGAGAGTGAGAACATAACGATATCCTCCGCGAGCCTCAACGCTCATTGGACCGCACACATCGGTATGTATGATTTCCAACAAGTTGGTTGCTCGCTCCATTGTTCCGGAGAACGGAGTCTTGGTCATTTTGCCCAAAAGGCATGGTTCGCACGTGTCAAACGATTCATAATCAAGAGACTCTAAAAGTCCATCGGCATGGAGCTTCTTCATGCGCTTGACACCAATGTGACCAAGGCGGCAGTGCCACAAGTATGTGGGACTATCGTTATCAACTTTACATCTTTTGGCATCTACACTATGAACATGTGTAATATTACGCTCGAGATTCATTAAGAATAAACCATTGACCATCAGAGCATGACCATAAAACATATCTCTCATATAAATCGAACAACCATTATTCTCAGACTTAAATGAGTAGCCATCTCGTATTAAACGAGATCCAGATACAATGTTCATGCTCAAACTTGGCACTAAATAACAATTATTAAGGTTCAAAACTAATCCCGTAGGTAAATGTAGAGGCAGCGTGCCGACGGCGATCACATCGACTCTGGAACCATTCCCGACGCGCATCGTCACCTCGTCCTTCGCCAGTCTCCGTTTATTCCGCAGCTCCTGCTGTGAGTTACAAATATGAGCAACGGCACCGGTATCAAATACCCAGGAGTTACTACGAGTACTGGTAAGGTACACATCAATCACATGTATATCAAATATACCTTTGGTGTTGCCGGCCTTCTTATCCGCTAAGTATTTGGGGCAGTTCCACTTCCAGTGACCCTTCCCTTTGCAATAAAAGCACTCAGTCTCAGGCTTAGGTCCATTCTTTGACTTCTTCCCGGCAACTGGCTTACCAGGCGCGGCAACATCTTTGCCGTCCTTCTTGAAGTTCTTCTTACCCTTGCCCTTCTTGAACTTAGTGGTCTTATTGACCATCAACACTTGATGTTCTTTCTTGATTTCAGCCTCTGCTGACTTCAGCATCGAGAACACTTCAGGAATGGTCTTTTCCATCCCCTGCATGTTGTAGTTCATCACAAAGCTCTTGTAGCTTGGTGGGAGCGACTAGAGGATTCTGTCAATGACCGCCTCATCTGGGAGGTTAATGTTTAGCTGGGTCATACGGTTGTGCAACCCAGATATCTTCAGGATGTGCTCACTGACAGAACTGTTTTCCTCCATCTTACAACTGTAGAACTTGTCGGAGACATCATATCTCTCGACCCGGGCATGAGCTTGAAAAACTAGTTTCAGCTCTTCGAACATCTCATATGCTCCGTGGTGCTCAAAACGCTTTTGGAGCCCCGGTTCTAAGCTGTAAAGCATGCCGCACTGAACGAGGGAGTAATCATCAGCACGAGACTGCCAAGCATTCATAATGTCTTGGTTCTCTGGGACGGGAGCGTCACCTAGCGGTCCTTCTAGGACATATTGTTTCCTGGCAGCTATGAGGATGATCCTCAGGTTCCGGACCCAGTCCGTATAGTTGCTGCCATCATCTTTCGGCTTGGTTTTCTCTAGGAACGCGTTGAAGTTCATGTTTACATTAGCGTTGGCCATTGATCTACAAGACATATTTGCAAAGGTTTTAGACTAAGTTCATGATAATAAAGTTCTAATCAAATTATGAACTCCCACTTAGATTAGACATCCCTCTAGTCATCTAAGTGTTACACGATCCGAGTCGACTAGCCCGTGTCCGATCATCACGTGAGACGGACTAGTCATCGTCGGTGAACATTCTCATGTTGATCGTATCTTCCATACGATTCGTGTTCGACCTTTCGGTCTCCGTGTTCCGAGGCCATGTCTGCACATGCTAGGCTCGTCAAGTTAACCCTAAGTGTTTTCGCTGTGTAAAATTGTCTTACACCCGTTGTATGTGAACGTAAGAATCCATCACACCCGATCATCACGTGGTGCTTAGAAGCGACGAACTGTAGCAACGGTGCACAGTTAGGGGAGAACACTTCTTGAAATTTTTTGTAAGGGATCATCTTATTTACTACCGTCGTCCTAAGTAAACAAGATGCAAAACATAATAAACATCACATGCAATTATATAGTTGTGACATGATATGGCCAATATCATATAGCTCCATTGATCTTCATCTTCGGGGCTCCACGATCATCTTGTCACCGGCTTGACACCATGATCTCCATCATCATGATCTCCATCATCGTGTCTTCATGAAGTTGTCACGCCAACGACTACTTCTACTTCTATGACTAGCGTTTAGCAATAAAGTAAAGTAGTTTACATGACGTTATTCAATGACACGCAGGTCATACAAAAAAATAAAGACAACTCCTATGGCTCCTGCCGGTTGTCATACTCATCGACATGCAAGTCGTGAATCCTATTACAAAGAACATGATCTCATACATCACAATTCATCATTCATCACAACTTCTGGCCATATCACATCACATGATCAATCGCTGCAAAAACAAGGTAGACGTCCTCTAATTTGTTGTTACATCTTTTACGTGGCTGCAATTGGGTTCTAGCAAGAACGTTTTCTTACCTACGAATCACCACAACGTGATTTTGTCAACTTCTATTTACCCTTCATAAGGGCCCTGTTCATCGATTCCGCTCCAACTAAAGTGGGAGAGACAGACACCCGCCAGCCACCTTATGGAACTAGTGCATGTCAGTCGGTGGAACCGGTCTCACGTAAGCGTACGTGTAAGGTTGGTCCGGGCCGCTTCATCCCACAATACCATTGAGCAAGAAAAGACTAGTAGAGGCAAGTAAGATGACAAAATCCACGCCCACAACAAAATTGTGTTCTACTCGTGCAAAGAGAACTACGCATAGACCTAGCTCATGATGCCACTGTTGGGGAACGTTGCAGAAAATTAAAATTTTTCCTACGGTTTCACCAAGATCCATCTATGAGTTCATCTAAGCAACGAGTCAAGGGAGAGAGTTTGCATCTACATACCACTTGTAGATCGCGTGCGGAAGCTTGCAAGGTGATGATGTAGTCGTACTCGACGTGATTCGAATCACCGATGACCAAGTGCTGAACGGACAGCACCTCCGCGTTCAACACACGTACGGGACGGGAGACGTCTCCTCCTTCTTGATCCAGCAAGGGGGAAGGAGAGGTTGAGGAAGACAGCTCCACCGGCAGCACGACAGCGTGGTGATGGTGGAGAGGCAGTACTCCGACAGGGCTTCGCCAAGCACACAACGGAGGAGGAGAGGTGTTGGGGAGGGGAGGGCTGCGCCTTGGAGGGTGGTACGGCTGCCCTCCCCTCACCCCTCTATTTATAGGGGGAAGGGAGAAGGGGGGCGGCCCCCTAGAACCCATCTAGGGGGGGGTGCGGTGGCCTAGGGGAGAGGGGAGAGGGTGGCTTGCCCCCCAAGCCAAGGGGGCGCCCCCTCTAGAGTTCCCCCTCTACCCTAGGCGCATGGGACCAAGGGAGGGGGGTCCGGCCAGCCCACCAGGGGCTGGCTCCCTGCCCCACGCAGCCCATGTGCCCCCCCGGGAGGGGTGGCCCCTCCCGGTGGACCCCCGGAACCCTTCCGGTGGCCCCGGTACAATACCGGTATGACCCCGAAACTTCCCGGTGTCCGTTTGACAACTTCCCATATATAAATCTTTACCTCCGGACCCTTCCGGATCTCCTCGTGACGTCCAGGATCCCATCCGGGACTCCGAACAACATTCGGTAGTCACATACTAGTCTTCCTAATAACCCTAGCGTCACCGAACCTTAAGTGTGTAGACCCTACGGGTTCGGGAGACATGCAGACATGACCGAGACGCTCTCAGTCAATAACCAACAGCGGGATCTGGATACCCATGATGGCTCCCACATGCTCCTCGATGTTGTCATCGGATGAACCACGATGTCGAGGATTCGATCAAACCCTGTATGCAATTCCCTTTGTCAATCGGTACGTTACTTGCCCGAGACTCGATCGTCGGTATCCCAATACCTTGTTCAGTCTCGTTACCGGCAAGTCACTTTACTCGTACCGTAATGCATGATCCCGTGTCCAACACCTTGGTCACATTGAGCTCATTATGATGATGCATTACCGAGTGGGCCCAGAGATACCTCTTCGTCATACGGAGTGACAAATCCCAGTCTCGATCCGTCTCAACCCAATAGCTACTTTCGGAGATACCTGTAATGCACCTTTATAGTCACCCAGTTACGTTGTGACGTTTGATACACCCAAGGCACTCTTACGGTATCCGGGAGTTACACGATCTCATGGTCGAAGGAAGAGATACTTGACACTGGCAAAGCTCTAGCAAAACGAACTACACGATCTTTTATGCTATGCTTAGGATTGGGTCTTGTCCATCACATCATTCTCCTAATGATGTGATCCCGTTATCAACGACATCCAATGTCCATAGTCAGGAAACCATGACTATCTGTTGATCACAACGAGCTGGTCAACTAGAGGCTCACCAGGGACATATTGTGGTCTAAGTATTCACACGTGTATTACGATTTCCGGATAATACAGTTATAGCATGAATAAAAGACATTTATCATGAACATTGAAATATAATAATACTTTTATTATTGCCTCTAGGGCATATTTCCAACAATGACGTCGTCCTCCAACGCTCGTCGCGGGCCGGCAAACGCGCAGGCTGCGCTCCTCATGGCGTGTGAGCTGCTGCGCTACCATCCCGCCGACAACCGCTATGATGACTAGCATGGCTGCATCGCCGAGCTTGTCAACGATGCCGGTGAAGTCCCTGCATTTTCCTGCTCATTCTATCCCCCGCCATTCCAGGCGGGTGACATGGTGCACGGTGCACCTCCCCCTCCTCTGCGCGGCGCTGACCACAAGCCCGGGCGTGATGCGCCACCGCGTGACCCACCGCGTGGGGCGCCGGCGCACGATGAGGCAAGCTGTCATGTGGTGCAGCGGCCGCAAGGTGACACGCGTGCACTCCGTACGCCATTGTGTCAGCATCAAGACCACGCGCCACCAGAGGTTGTGGCGCGTGGGCATCAAGACCGAGCTCTGCCCATGCAGCCTGCACTCATGAGTGCGACGGGCTGTCGCGTCTTCACCCTAGAGGTGCGCCGCCTTGTCTGGCCCGACAAGTTCAAGCCAGACCTGCATCCACACTACGACGGCACCCCTGACCCTACGGAGTTCCCACAGCTCTACTTGCTGAGCATTGAGGCGGCGAACGATGATGAGAAGGTCATGGTGAATTGATTTCCCATGGCTCTCAATGTGGGGGACTGCAGTAATTTCAAAAAAAAATCCTAAGCACACACGAGATCCATCTAGGTGATGCATAGCAACGAGAGGGGAGAGTGTTGTCCACATACCCTCATAGACCGTAAGCGGAAGCGTTATGACAACGCGGTTGATGTAGTCGTACGTCTTCATGATCCAATCGATCCTAGCACCGAAGGTACGGCACCTCCGTGATCTGCACACGTTCAGCTCGGTGACGTCCCACGAACTCTAGATCCAGCTGAGGTCTAGGGAGAGTTTTGTCAGCACGACGGCGTGATGACGGTGATGATGAAGTTACCAATGCAGGGCATCGCCTAAGCTCTACAACGATATGACCGAGGTGGAAATCTGTGGAGGGGGCCACCGCACATGGCTAAACAATCAACTTGTGTGTCTATGGGGTGCCCCCTCCCCCGTATATAAAGGAGTGGACGAGGGGAGGGCCGGCCCTCTCATGTTGCGCCCAAGGGGGGAGTCCTACTCCCGGTGGGAATAGGATTCCCCATTCCCTAGTTGGAGTAGGACAGGAAGGAAGGGGGAGATAGGGAAGGAAAGGGGGGCCGGCCCCCCCACCCAATTCGAATTGGGTTTGGAGGGTCACGCCCTCCACCTTGGCCACCTCCTCCTCTCCCCCACTAAGGCCCAATAAGGCCCATTGACTCCCTGGGGGGTTCCGGTAACCCCTCGGTACTCCGGTAAATGCCCGAACTCATCCGGAACCATTCCGATGTCCAAACATAGCCTTCCAATATATCGATCTTTATGACTCGACCATTTCGAGACTCCTCGTCATGTCCGTGATCACATCTGGGACTCCGAACTACCTTCAGTACATCAAAACACATAAACTCATAATATCGATCATCATCGAATGTTAAGTGTGCGGACCATATGGTCAATAACCAATAGCGGAACCTGGATGCTCATATTGGTTCCTACATATTCTACGAAGATCTTTATCGGTCAAACCGCATAACAACATATGTTGTTCCCTTTGTCATCGGTATGTTACTCGCCCGAGATTCGATTGTGGGTATCTCACTACCTAGTTCAATCTCATTACCAGCAAGTCTCTTTACTCGTTCTGTAATGCAACATCCTGTAACTAACTCATTATTCACATTGCTTGCAAGGCTTATAGTGATGTGCATTACCGAGAGGGCCCAGAGATACCTCTCTGATACACAGAGTGACAAATCCTAATCTCGATCTATGCCAACTCAAGAAACACCATCGGAGACACCTGTAGAGCATCTTTATAGTCACCCAATTACGTTGTGACATTTAATAGCACACTAAGTGTTCCTCCAGTATTCGGGAGTTGCATAATCTCATAGTCATAGGAACATGTATAAGTTATGAACAAAGCAATAGCAACAAACTAAACAATCATCGTGCTAAGCTAATGGATGGGTCAAGTCAATCACATCATTCTCTAATGATGTGATCCCTTTAATCAAATGACAACTCATATTAATGGTTAGGAAACTTAACCATCTTTGATTAACGAGCTAGTTAAGTAGAGGCTTACTAGTGACACTTAGTTTATCTATGTATTCACACATGTAATAAGTTTCCGGTTAATACAATTCTAGCATGAATAATAAACATTTATCATGATATAAGGAAATATAAATAACAACTTTATTATTGCCTCTAGGGCATATTTCCTTCAGTCTCCCACTTGCACTAGAGTCAATAATTTAGATTACACAGTAATGATTCTAGCACCCATGGAGTCTTGGTGTTGATCATGTTTTGCTTGTGAGAGAGGCTTAGTCAACGGGTCTGCAACATTCAGATCTGTATGTATCTTGCAAATCTCTATGTCTCCCTCCTTGACTTGATCGCGGATGGAGTTGAAGCGTCTCTTGATGTGCTTGGTTCTCTTGTGAAATCTGGATTCCTTTGCCAAGGAAATTGCACCAGTATTGTCACAAAAGATTTTCCTTGGACCCGATGCACTAGGTATGGCACCTAGATCGGATATGTACTCCTTCATCCAGACTCCTTCATTTGCTGCTTCCGAAGCAGCTATGTACTCCGCTTCACATGTAGATCCCGCCATGACGCTCTCCTTGGAACTGCACCAACTGACAGCTCCACCATTCAATAAAAATACGTATCCAGTTTGTGACTTAGAGTCATCCGGATTAGTGTCAAAGCTTGCATCGACATAACCATTTACGACGAGCTCTTTGTCACCTCCATAAACAAGAAACATATCCTTAGTCCTTTTCAGGTATTTCAGGATATTCTTGGCCGCTGTCCAGTGATCCACTCCTGGCTTACTTTGGTACCTCCCTGCTAAACTAATAGCAAGGCACACATTAGGTCCGGTACACAGCATTGCATACATGATAGAACCTATGGCTGAAGCATAGGGAATGACTTTCATTTTCTCTCTATCTTCTGCAGTGGTCAGGCATTGAGTCTAACTCAACTTCACACCTTATAACATAGGCAAGAACCCTTTCTTTGCTTGATCCATTTTGAACTTCTTCAAAACTTTATCAAGGTATGTGCTTTGTCAAAGTCCAATTAAGCATCTTGATCTATCTCTATAGATCTTGATGCCCAATATATAAGCAGCTTCACCGGGGTCTTTCATTGAAAAATTCTTATTCAATTATCCTTTTATGCTATTCAGAAATTCAGTATCATTTTCGATCAACAATATGTCATCTACATATAATATCATAAATGCTACAGAGCTCCCACTCACTTTCTTGTAAATATAGGCTTCTCCAAAATCTGTATAAAACCATATGCTTTGATCACACTATTAAAACATATATTCCAACTCCGAGAGGCTTGCACCAATCCATAAATGGATCGTTGGAGCTTGCACACTTTGTTAGCACCTTTTGGATCGACAAAACCTTCTGGTTGCATCTTCTTTAAGATATCCATTAAGGAATGCAGTTTTGACATCCATTTGCCAAATTTCATAATCATAAAATGCGGCAATTGCTAACATGATTTGGACGGACTTAAGCATCGCTACGGGTGAGAAGGTCTCATCGTACTCAGCTCCTTAGACTTGTCGAAAATGTTTCACAACAAGTCGAGCTTTCTTGACAGTAATATTACCGTCAGCGTCAGTCTTCTTCTTGAAGGTCCATTTGTTCTCTATGGCTTGCCGATCATCGGGCAAGTCAACCAAAGTCCACACTTTGTTATCATACATGGATCCCATCTCAGATTTCATGGCCTCAAGCCATTTTGTGGAATCTGGGCTCATCATCGCCTCCTCATAGTTTGTAGGTTCGTCATGGTCAAGTAACATGACCTCCAGAACAGGATTATCGTACCATTCTGGTGCGGATCTTACTCTGGTTGACCTACGAGGTTTGATAGTAACTTGATCAGAAGTTTCATGATCATCATCTTTAGCTTCCTCACTTACTGGTGTAGGAATCACTAGAACTGATTTCTGTGATGAACTCCTTTCCAATAAGGTAGTAGGTATAGTTACCTCATCAAGTTCTACTTTCCTCACTCACTTAATTTCGAGAGAAACTCCTTCTCTAGAAAGGATCCATTCTTAGCAATGAATATCTTGCCTTCGGATCTGTGATAGAAGGTGTACCCAACGGTCTCCTTTGGGTATCCTATGAAGACACATTTCTCCGATTTGGGTTCGAGTTTATCAGGTTGAATCTTTTTCACATAAGCATCGCAACCCCAAACTTTAAGAAACGACAACTTGGGTTTCTTGCCAAACCACAGTTCATGAGGTGTCGTCTCAACGGATTTCGATGGTGCCCTATTTAATGTGAATGCAGCCATCTCTAAAGCATAACCCCAAAATGATAGCGGTAAATTAGTAGAGACATCATAGATCGCACCATATCTAATAAAGTACGGTTACGACGTTCGGACACACCATTACGCTATGGTGTTCCAGGTGACGTGAGTTGCGAAACTATTCCACATTGTTTCAAATGAAGACCAAACTCGTAACTCAAATATTCACCTCCACGATCAGATCATAGAAACTTAATTTTCTTGTTACAATGATTTTCCACTTCACTCTGAAATTCTTTGAACTTTTCAAATGTTTCAGACTTATGTTTCATCAAGTAGATATACCCATATCTGCTCAAATCATCAGTGAAGGTTAGAAAATAACGATACCTGCCACGAGCATCAACACTCATCGGACTGCATACATCAGTATGTATTATTTCCAATAAGTTTGTTGCTCATTCCATTGTTCCCGAGAATGGAGTCTTAGTCATCTTGCCCATGAGGCATGGTTCGCAAGCATCAAGTGGTTCATAATCAAGTGATTCCAAAAGTCCATCAGTATGGAGTTTCTTCATGCGCTTTACACCAATATGACCTAAACGGTAGTTCCACAAATAAGTTGCACTATCATTATTAAACTTATATCTTTTGGCTTCAATACTATGAATATGTGTATCCCTACTATCGAGATTTAGTAAAAATAGACCACTCATCAAGGGTGCATGACCATAAAAGATATTTCTCATATAAATAGAACAGCCATTATTCTCCGATTTGAATGAATAACCGTCTCGCATCAAACAAGATCCAGATATAATGTTCATGCTTACGCTGGCACCAAATAACAATTATTCAGGTCTAATACTAATCCCGAAGGTAGATGTAGAGGTAGCATGCCGATGGCGATCACATCGACTTTGGAACCATTTCCCACGCGCATCGTCACCTCGTCCTTAGCCAATATTCGCTTAATTTGTAGCCCTTGTTTCGAGTTGCAAATATTAGCAACAGAACCAGTATCAAATACCCAGGCGCTACTGCGAGCATTAGTAAGGTACACATCAATAACATGTATATCAAATATACCTTTCACTTTGCCATCCTTCTTATCCGCCAAATACTTGGGGCAGTTCCGCTTCCAGTGACCAGTCCCTTTGAAATAGAAGCACTCAGTCTCAGGCTTAGGTCCATACTTGGGCTTCTTCACTTGAGCAGCAACTTGCTTGCTATTCTTCTTGAAGTTCCCCTTCTTCCCTTTGCCCTTCTTTTTTAAACTGGTGGTCTTGTTGACCATCAACACTTGATGCTCCTTGATTTCTATCTCTGCAGCTTTTAGCATTGCGAAGAGCTCGGGAATTCTCTTATCCATCCCTTGCATATTATAGTTCATCACGAAGCTCTTATAGCTTGGTGGCAGTGGTTGAAGAACTCTGTCAATGACACTATCATCAGGAAGATTAACTCCCAGCTGAGTCAAGTGATTGTGGTACCCAGACATTCTAAGTATATGTTCACTGACAGAACTATTCTCCTCCATTTTGCAGGTATAGAACTTATTGGAGACTTCATATCTCTCAATCCGTACGTGCAAAACTGTCTTGCACCCATTGTATGTGAACATAGAGCTTATCACACCCGATCAACACGTGGTGTCTCGGCACGAAAAACTATCGCAATGGTGCATACTCAGGGAGAACACTTATACCTTGAAATTTAGTGAGGATCATCTTATAATGCTACTGCCGAACTAAGCAAAATAAGATGCATAAAGGATAAACATCACATGCAATCAAATATAAGTGATATGATATGGCCATCAACATCTTGTGCCTTTGATCTCCGTCTCCAAAGCACTGTCATGATCACTATCGTCACCGGCTTGACACCTTGATCTCCATCGAAGCATCGTTATTGTCTTGCCAACTATTGCTTCTATGACTATTGCTACCGCTTAGTGATAAAGCAAAGCAATTACATGGCGATTGCATTTCATACAATAAAGCGACAACCATATGGCTCCTGCTAATTGCCGATAATTGTGTTACAAAACATGATCATCTCATACAACAATTTATATAATCACGTCTTGACCATATCACATCACAACGTGCCCTGCAAAAACAAGTTAGACGTCCTCTACTTTGTTGCTGCAAGTTTTACGTGGCTGCTACGGGCTTCTAGCAAGAACCGTTCTCACCTACGCATCAAAAACCACAACGTAGTATAGTGATTGCTTTTTGATCTTCAGAAAGAACCCTATTCATTGAAACTGATTCAACTAATGTTGCAGAAACAGACACCCACTAGCCACATGTGTGCGAAGCACGTCGGTAGAACAAGTCTCGCGTAAGCGTACGCGTAATGTCGGTCTGACCCACTGCTACCTCTTGAGCATGCGTTGGTTTTCCCTTGAAGAGGAAAGGGTGATGCAGCAAAGTAGCGTAAGTATCTCCCTCAGTTTTTGAGAACCAAGGTATCAATCCAGTAGGAGATTACACGCAAGTCGCCTAGTACCTGCACAAACAAATAAGAACCTTGCAACCAACACGATAAAGGGGTTGTCAATCCCTTCACGACCACTTGCAAAAGTGAGATCTGATAAAGATAATAAGATAAATATTTTTTGGTATTTTTGTATAGATTGGAATGTAAAGATTGCAAAACAAATAGTAAACAAGAATTGTAGATTGGAAACTTATATAATTTAAAGTAGACCCAGGGGGCATTGGTTTCACTAGTGGCTTCTCTCAAGATAGCATATATTACGGTGGGTGATCAAATTACCTCCGAGCAATTGATAGAAAAGCGCATAGTTATGATGATATCTAGGCATGATCATGAACATAGGCATCACGCCTGTGTCAAGTAGACCGAAACGATTATGCATCTACTACTATTACTCCACACATCGACCGCTATCCAGCATGCATCTAAAGTATTAAGTTCATAAGAATAGAGTAACACATTAGGCAAGATGACATGATGTAGAGGGATAAACTCAAGCAATATGATATGAACCCCATCTTTTTATCCTCGATGGCAACAATACAATACGTGCCTTACTGCCCCTACTGTCACTGGGAAAGGACACTGCAAGATTGAACCCAAAGCTAAGGACTTCTCCCATTGCAAGAAAGATCAATCTAGTAGGCCAAACCAAACTGATAATTTGAAGAGACTTGCAAAGATATCAAATCATGCATATAAGAATTCAGAGAAGAATCAAATATTGTTCATAGATAATCTTAATCATAAACCCACAATTCATCGGATCTCGACAAACACACCGCAAAAATAACTACATCGAATAGATCTCCAAGAACATCAAGGAGAACTTTGTATTGAGATCCAAAGAGAGAGAAGAAGCCATCTAGCTAATAACTATGGACCTGAAGGTATGTGGTAAACTACTCACACATCATCGGAGAGGCTATGGTGTTGATGTAGAAACCCTCCATGATCTAATCCCCCTTCGGCAGATCGCCGAAAAAGGTCCCCAGATGGGATCTCACGGGTGCAGAAGGTTGCGGCGGTGGAAAAGTCTTTTCGTGGCTCCCCTGGATGTTTTCAGGGTATAAGAGTATATATAGGCGAAGGAAGTAGGTCGGTGGAGCTATGAGGGGCCCACGAGGGTGGGGGCGCGACTGCCCCCCTGGGCGCGCCGCCCTACCTCGTGGCCACCTCGTTGCTTCCAATCCAAGTCTCCTGGATTGCGTTTGTTCCAAAAAAGATCCTCGCGAAGGTTTCATTCCGTTTGGATTCCGTTTGATATTCCTTTTCTGTGAAACACTGGAATAGGCAAAAAAACAACAATTGGCATTGGGCCTCCGGTTAATAGGTTGGTCCCAAAAATAATATAAAAGTGCATATTAAAGCCCATTAAACATCCAAAACAGATAATATAATAGCATGGAACAATAAAAAATTATAGGTACGTTGGAGACGTATCAGCATCCCCAAGCTTAATTCCTACTCGTCCTCAAGTAGGTAAATGATAAAAAAAGAATTATTGATGTGGAATCCTACCTAACATAATTTTCAATGTAATTTACTTTATTGTGGCATGAATATTCAGATCTGAAAGATTCGAGACAAAAGTTTAATATTGACATAAAATAATAATACTTCAAGCATACTAATAAAGCAATCATGTCTTCTCAAAATAACATGGCCAAAGAAAGTTATCCCTACAAAATCATATAGTCTGGCTATGCTCTATCTTCATCACACAAAATATTTAAATCATGCACAACCCCGGTGACAAGACAAGCAATTGTTTCATACTTTTTATGTTCTCAAACTTTTTCAATCTTCACGCAATACATGAGCGTGAGCCATGGACATAGCACTATAGGTGGAATAGAATGGTGGTTGTGGAGAAGACAAAAAAGGAGAAGATAGTCTCACATCAACTAGACGTATCAACGGGCTATGGAGATGCCCATCAATAGATATCAATGTGAGTGAGTAGGGATTACCATGCAATGGGCGCCCTAGAGCTATAAGTGTATGAAATCTAAACAAAAGAAACTAAGTGGGTGTGCATCCAACTCGCTTGCTCACGAAGACCTAGGGCATTTTGAGGCAGCCCATCATTGGAATATACAAGCCAAGTTCTATAATGAAAATTCCCACTTAGTATATGAAAGTGACAAAATAGGAGACTCTCTATCATGAAGATCACGGTGTTACTTTGAAGCACAAGTGTGGAAAAGGATAGTAGCATTGCCCCTTCTCTCTTTTTCTCTCATTTTTTATTTGGGCCTTTTTCTCTTTTTTTTATGGCCTCTTTTTTCGTTCGGAATCTCATCCCAACTTGTGGGGGAATCATAGTCTCCATCATCTTTACCTCACATGGGACAATGCTCTAATAATGAAGATCATCACTCTTTTATTTACTTAATTACAACTCAAGAATTACAACTCGATACTTAGAAGAAAATATGACTTTATGTGAATGCCTCCGGCAGTGTACCGGGATGTACAATGAAACAAGAGTGACATGTATGAAAGAATTACGAATGGTGGCTTTGCCACAAATACGATGTCAACTACATGATCATGCAAAGCAATATGACAATGATGAAGCGTGTCATAAATAACGGAACGGTGGAAAGTTGCATGGCAATATATCTCGGAATGGCTATGGAAATGCCATAATAGGTAGGTATGGTGGCTGTTTTGAGCAAGGTATATGGTGGGTATGGTGGAAGGGTGAGAGTGTGTATAATCCATGGACTCAACATAAGTCATAAAGAACTCACATACTTATTGCAAAAATCTATTAGTCATCAAAACAAAGTACTACGTGCATGCTCCTAGGGGGATAGATTGGTAAGAAAATACCATCGCTCGTCCCCCCCCCCCGCCACTCATAAGGAAGACAATCAATAAATAAATCATGCTCTGACTTCATCACATAACGGTTCACCATATGTGCATGCTACGGGAATCACAAACCTAGCATGACTCTAATATTACAATCTTCATCTCTCAAAACAATCATCAAGTATAAAACTTCTCATAGTATTCAATGCACTTTATATGAAAGTTTTTATTATACCCATCTTGGATGCCTATCATATTAGGACTAATTTCATAACCAAAGCAAATTACCATGCTGTTCTAAAGGACTCTCGAAATAATATAAGTGAAGCATGAGAGATCAATAATTTTTATAAAATAAAACCACCACCATGCTCTAAAAAGATATAAGGGAAGCACTAGAGCAAAATTATCTAGCTCAAAAGATATAAGTGAAGCACATAGAGTATTCTAATAAATTCCGATTCATGTCTCTCCAAAGGGTGTGTACAGCAAGGATGATTGGGGTAAACTAAAAAGCAAAGAGTCAAATCATACAAGACGCTCCAAGCAAAACACATATCATGTGGTGAATAAAAATATAGCCTCAAGTAAAGTTACCGATAGACAAAGACGAAAGAGGGGATGCCTTCCGGAGCATCCCCAAGCTTAGGCTTTTGGTTGTCCTTGAATTTTACCTTGGGGTGCCTTGGGTATCCCTAAGCTTAGGCTCTTGCCACTCCTTATTCCAAGATCCATCAAATCTTTACCCAAAAACTTGAAAACTTCACAACACAAACTCAACAAAAAATCTCATGAGCTCCGTTAGTATAAGAAAACAAACCACCACTTTAAGGTACTGTAATCAACTCATTCTTTATTTATATTGGTGTTAAACTTAATGTATTCCAACTTATCTATGGTTCATACCCCCCGATACTAGCCATAGATTCATCAAAATAAGCAAACAACACACGAAAAAACAAAATCTGTCAAAAACAGAACAGTCTGTAGCAATCTGTAGGTTTCGAATAGTTCTATAACTCCAAAACTCCTGATAAATTATGACATCCTAAATAATTTGCATATTGATCTACTGCAGTTGGAAACATTATTTTATCGCTCTCTGGTAAAAAACGAAAATTATTCTCGTGAGCACATACTTTCTGTTTTTTTCAGCAAGATCAAATAACAATCACCCAAGAAGATCCTAAAGGCTTTACTTGGCACAACCACTAATTAAAACATAAAAACACAATCATAACAGAGGATAGATGATTTATTTATTACTAAACAGGAACAAAAAGCAAGGAACAAAAATAAAATTGGGTAGCCTCCCAACAAGCGGTATCGTTTAACGCCCCTAGCTAGGCATAAAAACAACGATAGATCTAGGTAATGTCATCTTTGGTATGCAGTCCATATGTGGATCTCATAATAGATTCATAAGATAATTTAATTCTCTTTCTAGGAAAGTGTTCCATGCCTTTCCTTAACGGAAATTGGAATCTAATATTTCCTTCTTTCATGTCAATAATTGCACCAATCGTTCTAAGGAAAGGTCTACCAAGAATAATAGGACAAGTAGGATTGCAATCTATATCAAGAACAATGAAATCTACGGGCACATAATTCCTATTTGCAACAATAAGAACATCATTAATCCTGCCCATAGGTTTCTTAATGGTCGAATCCGCAAGATGCAAATTTAAAGAACAATCGTCAAATTCACGAAAACCTAACACATAACACAAAGTTTTTGGAATTGTGGAAACACTAGCACCCAAATCACATAAACCATAGCATTCATGATCTTTAATCTTAATTTTAATAGTAGGTTCCCACTCATCATAAATTTTTCTAGGGATAGAAACTTCTAGTTCAAGCTTTTCTTTATGAGATTGCATTAAAGCATCAACGATGTGTTTGGTAAAAGCTTTATTTTGATCATAAGCATGAGGAGAATTTAGCACGGATTGCAACAAGGGAATACAATCTATCAAAGAGCAATTATCATAATTAAATTCCTTGAAATCCAAAATAGTGAGTTCATTGCTATGTAAAGTTTTGACCTCTTCAATCCCACTTTTATTAATTTTTGCATCAAGATCTAAAAACTCCGAATCATTGGGACGCCTTCTAACTAAAGTTGACTCATCTCCAGTCCCATATTTATCAAGATTAATATTGGCAAACAAAGATTTAATAGGAGATACACCAATCACTTCTAGATCTTCATCATTATTATCATGAAAACTAGAAGAACACGCTTTCACAAAGCAATCCTTCTTAGCACGCATCCTCGCGGTTCTTTCTTTGCACTCGTCAATGGAAATTATCATGGCTTTGAGAGACTCATTGATATCATGCTTAGGTGGAATAGATCTAAGTTTCAAAGAATCAACATCAAGATAAATTCTATCCACGTTCCTAGCCAACTCATCAATCTTAAGCAATTTTTCTTCAATCAAAGCATTGAAATTATTTTGTAAACTCATAAATTCTTTAACACTAGTCTCAAAATCAGAGGGAGTCTTATTAAAATTTACATAATAGTTGTTGTAGGAATTACCAAATTATGAGAGGAATTACTAGGGAAGGGCCTAGAATTAAAATTTCCTCTATACGCGTTGTTACCAAAATTGTTCCTACCAAAAAAATTCACATCCATAGATTCATCATTATTCTCAATCAAAGTGGACAAGGGCATATCATTAGGATCACAAGAAACACTCTTATTAGCAAACAACTTCATAAGTTCATCCATCTTTCCACTCAACACATTAATCTCTTCTATCGCATGAACTTTTTTACTAGTAGATCTTTCGGTGTGCCATTGAGAATAATTAACCATAATATTATCTAGGACTTTAGTAGCTTCTCCTAAAGTGATTTCCATAAAAGTGCCTCTCGCGGCCGAATCTAAAAGATTTCTAGAAGCAAAATTCAATACAACATAAAAATTATGTATAATCATCCATAAATTCAAACCATGTGTAGGGCAATTATGTATCATTAATTTCATCCTCTCCAAAGCTTGTGCAACATGCTCATGATCAAGTTGCTTAAAATTCATAATATCGTTTCTAAGAGAGATGATCTTAGTGGGAGGAAAATACTTAGACATAAAAGCATCTTTGCACTTATTCCATGAATCAATACTATTTTTAGGAAAAGAAGAGAACCAAGTTTTCGCATGATCTCTAAGCGAAAACGGAAATAGCTTCAATTTAAGAATATCATTATCCACATCTTTCTTCTTTTGCATATCACATAAGTCAACAAAGTTGTTTAGATGGGTAGCGGCATCTTCACTAGGAAGGCCAGCAAATTGATCTTTCATGACAAGATTCAGCAAAGCAGTATTAATTTCACAAGATTCAGCATCGGTAAGAGGAGCAATCGGAGTGCTAATAAAATCATTGTTGTTGGTATTGGTAAAGTCACATAATTTAGTATTGTCTTGGGCCATCGTGACAAACAATCAATCCAACACACAATAACACAAGAGGCAAGCGAACGAAGGCGAACGGAAAAAGGGTGAACGGAAAAGAGGTGAATAAAACATCAAGGGTGAAGTGGCGGAGAGGAAAACGAGAGGAAAATGGCAAATAATGTAATGCGAGGGATAAGAGTTTGTGATGGGTACTTGGTATGTCTTGACTAGAGTGTGTATCTCCCCGACAACGGCGCCAGAAATCCTTCTTGCTACTCCTTGAGCATGTGTTGGTTTTCCCTTGAAGAGGAAAGGGTGATGCAGCGAAGTAGAGTAAGTATTCCCCTCAGTTCTTGAGAACCAAGGTATCAATCCAGTAGGAGATTACACGCAAGTCGCCTAGTACCTGCACAAACAAATAAGAACCTTGCAACCAACGCAATAAAGGGGTTGTCAATCCCTTCATGGCCACTTGCAAAAGTGAGATCTAATAAAGATAATAAGATAAATATTTTTGGTATTTTTGTATAGATTGGAAAGTAAAGATTGCAAAATAAATAGTAAACTAGAATTGTAGATCGGAAACTTATATAATGTAAAGTAGACTCGGGGGCCATGGGTTTCACTAGTGGCTTCTCTCAAGATAGCATGTATTACGGTGGGTGAACAAATTACTGCCGAGCAATTGATAGAAAAGCGCATAGTTATGATGATATCTAGGCATGATCATGAACATAGGCATCACTTCCATGTCAATTAGACTGAAATGATTCTGCATCTACTACTATTACTCCACACATCGACCGCTATCAAGCATGCATCTAGAGTATTAAGTTCATAAGAACAAAGTAACGCATTAGGCAAGATGACATGATGTAGAGGGATAAACTCAAGCAATATGATATCAACCCCATCTTTTTATCTTAGATGGCAACAATACAATACGTGCCTTGTTGCCCCTACTATCACTGGGAAAGGACACCGCAAGATTGAACCCAAAGCTAAGCACTTATCACATTGCAAGAAAGATCAATTTAGTAGGCCAAATCAAACTGATAATACGAAGAGACTTGCAAAGATATCAAATCATGCATATAAGAATTCAGAGAAGAATCAAGTATTGTTCATAGATAATCTTAATTATAAACCCACAATTCATCTGATCTCGGCAAAGACACCGCAAAAAGAATTACATCGAATAGATCTCCAAGAACATCGAGGAGAACTTTGTATTGAGATCCAAAGAGAGAGAAGAAGCCATCTAGCTAATAACTATGGACCTGAGGGTCTGTGGTAAACTACTCACACATCATCGGAGAGGCTATGGTGTTGATGTAGAAACCCTCCATGATCTAATCCCCCTCCGACAGATCGCTGGAAAAGGTCCCCAGATGGAATCTCACGGGTACAGAAGGTTGCGGCGGGGGAAAATTCGTTTCGTGGCTCCCCTGGATGTTTTCAGGGTATAAGAGTATATATAGGAGAAGAAAGTAGGTCGGTGGATCTATGAGGGGCCCACGAGGGTGGGGGCGCGCCTGCCCCCCCCCCCCCGGCACGCCGCCCTACCTCGTGGCCACCTCGTTGCTTCCTTGACCTCCAATCCAAGTCTCATGGATTGCGTTTGTTCGAAAAAAGATCCTCGCGAAGGTTTCATTCCGTTTGATATTCCTTTTCTGCGAAACACTGGAATAGGCAAAAAACAGCAACTGGCACTGGGCCTCCGTTTAATAGGTTGGTCCCAAAAATAATATAAAAGTGCATATTAAAGCCCATTAAACATCCAAAACAGATAATATAATAGCATGGAACAATAAAAAATTATAGATAAGTTGGAGACATATCAGCCGCTTCATCCAACAATACCGCTGAATCAAGAATCAACTAGTGACGACAAGCAATATGTACATACTCACGCCCACAACTCCTTTGTGTTCTACTTGTGCGTATAACATCTATGCATAGGCTAGCTCGGATGCCACTATTGGGGAACACAGTAATTTCAAAAAAAATCCTACGCGCACGCAAGATCCATCTAGGTGATGCATAGCAATGGGAGGGGAGAGTGTTGTCCACGTACCGTCGTAGACCATAAGCGCAAGCATTATGACAACACGGTTGATGTAGTCGTATGTCTTCATGATCCAACCGATCCTAGCACCGAAGGTACAACACCTCCGCGATCTGCACACGTTCAGCTCGGTGACGTCCCACAAACTCTAGATCCAGCTGAGGTTGAGCGAGAGTTTCATCGGCACGACGGCGTGATGACGGTGATGATGAAGTTACTGACGCAGGGCCTCTCCTAAGCTCTACAATGATATGGCCGAGGTGGAAATCTGTGGAGGGGGGCACGGCACGCGACTAAACAATCAACTTGTGTGTCTATGGGGTGCCCCTCTCCCCGGTATATAAAGGAGTGGAGGTGGGGAGGGCCGACCCTCTCATGGCGCACCCAAGGGGGGAGTCCTACTCCCGGTGGGAGTAGGATTCCCCCTTCCCTAGTTGGAGTATGAGAGGAAGGAAGGGGGAGAGATAGGGAAGGAAACGGGCGCTGCCCCCACCCCCCCCCACCCAATTTGGATTGGGCTTGGGGGACTCTACGGGTTCGAGAACTATGTAGACATGACCGAGACACATCTCTGGTCAATAACCAATAGCGGAACATGGATGCTCATATTGGTTCCTACATATTCTACGAAGATCTTTATCGGTCAAACCGCATAACAACATATGTTGTTCCCTTTGTCATCTGTATGTTACTTGCCCGAGATTCGATCGTCGGTATCGACATACCTAGTTCAATCTGGTCACCGGCAAGTCTCTTTACTCATTCTGTAATGTATCATCCCGTGACTAACTCATTAGTCACATTGCTTGCAAGGCTTATAGTGATGTGCATTACCGAGAGGGCCAGAGATACCTTTCCAATACACGGAGTGACAAATCCTAATCTCGATCTGTGCCAACTCAACAAACACCATCGGATACACCTGTAGAGCATCTTTATAGTCACCCAGTTACGTTGTGACGTTTGATAGCACACTAAGTGTTCCCCCAGTATTCGGGAGTTGCATAATCTCATAGTCATAGGAACATGTATAAGTTATGAACAAAGCAATAGCAACAAACTAAACGATCATCGTGCTAAGCTAACGGATGGGTCAAGTCAATCACATCATTCTCTAATGATGTGATCCCATTAATCAAATGACAACTCATGTCAATGGCTAGGAAACTTAACCATCTTGATTAACGAGCTTGTCAAGTAGAGGCATACTAGTGGTACTCAGTCTTTCTATGTACTCACACATGTACTAAGTTTCCGGTTAATACAATTCTAGCATGAATAATAAACATTTATCATGATATAAGGAAATATAAATAACAACTTCATTATTTCCATAGGGCATATTTCCTTCACTCAAGGACTACGCGTGCTCCTGGCTCCTGCACCTCCCACAGGGGTCGATCTCCTCCTGGGATGAGCTTCGCTAGCGCTTCATCGCCAACTTTCACGGCACTCGTGTCCGCGCCCCTGTGGCGCGTGTAGCAGCAGTCGGGCGAGACCCTGCACAAGTACATACAACGCTTCACGAACGTCCGCCTCAAGATCCCAAAAGCGTCAGACGAGGCCATTATCTCGGCGTTCATCGACGGTGTCCGGGACATCAAAATGAAGGAAGAGCTCGCCATCCACAAGGACTTATTCTCGGCCCTGGAGATGTTCAACCTGGCGAACAAGTGTGCGAGGGCCGAAGAGGGACGTCTCTTCCTCATCGAGCTCCCGGAGGCTGATCCCAAAGACAAGAAGGCCAAGGCTAAGGAGGCGAAGCGCAAGGTCCCGCCGTGCTCACGGCTGAACCCGAGATGAAGCGTGGTGATAACCCACAAGTATAGGGGATCGCAACAATTTTTTAGGGTAGAGTATTCAACCCAAATTTATAGATTCAACACAAGGGGAGACAAAGAATATTTGCAAGTATTAGCAACTCAGTTGTCAATTCAGTCACACCCGGAGATTAATTATCTGTAGCAAAGTGATTAGTAGCAAAATAATATGATAGTTTTGATAGTAGTAGCAATAGCAATAGCAATGGTAATAGTGATAGCAGTAATTTTGTAGCAAGTGCAATAGTAACGATAGCAGTATTACTTAGCAAGAACAATATAAGAGAAATTTGTAAGCATTGGATCGGTGATTTGTTGGATGACATCCATCATGTGACAGTCATAACCTAGGGCGATACGGCACTAGCTCTAGTTCATAAATATAATGTAGGCATTTATTCCATAAATAGTCATACGTGCTTATGGAAAGAACTTGCATGACATCTTTAGTCCTACCCTCCCGTGGCAGCGGGGTCCAATTGGAAACTAAGGGATATTAAGGCCTCTTTAATAGAGAACCAGAACAAAGCATTAACACACGGTGAATACATGAAGTCCTCAAACTACGGTCATCATCGGGAGTGGTCCCGACTACTGTCACTCCGAGGTTGCTGGATCATAACATGTAGTAGGTGACTATAACTTGCAAGATCGAATCTAGAACATTGATATAATGGTGATAACACAAACGGTTCAAATCTGAAATAATGGCACCTGGGCACAAAGTGACAAGCATTAAGCATGGAAAAGTCATAGCAACATCAATCTCAGTACATAGTGGATACTAGGGATCAAGCCCTAACAAAACTAACTAGATTACATGATGAATCTCATCCAACTCCTCACCGACCAGCGAGCCTACAAAGGAATTACTCACTCCCGGTGGGGAGCATCATGGAACTAGCGATGGAGGAGGGTTGGTCATGACGAAGATCAAAGATCCCCATCTCCGGAGCACCAAACGGACTCCAGATCTGGCCTCCCGATGAAGAATAGGAGGTGACGGAGGATTTGTCTCGTGGAACGCGATAATTCTTTCTCCCTGATTTTTCTGGAAATGTGGGATTTTATAGCGTCGGTTTTAGGGTCTGCGGGGCCACCAGGTGGGGCCAACCCACCTGGGCGTGCCTTGGTGGGTTGTGCCCACCCAGGTGCCCCCCTCCGGTGGTTCTTGGCTCAAGAAATTCTCTTTTATTGTATAAAAAATCCTCGCAAATTTTCATTCCATTCCGAGTACTTTTATTTCTGCACAAAAACAACACCATGGTAGTTGTGCTAAAAACAGCGTTAGTCCGGGGTTAGTTTCATTCAAATCATGCAAATTAGAGTCCAAAACAAGAGGAAAAGCATTAGGAAAAGTAGATACATTGGAAACATATCACGTGGCCGTGACCACGAGGAGACGTATCATGCAACCGCTTGTTCTGCATCTTCCACAACATACACAGCCACAACACCAACTCAGGGACCTCCGCGATGGACGCCTCGGCCACTGCCCCGAGTGTGGCGACCGTGGAGGAGGCCGCTGGGACAACCGTGACCCTCATCAGGACTGGTGCGACCAGCCCTGCGAGGACCGCTGGCACGATGAGCCTCACGATGGGCCCTTCGCTACCGCCGCCGCCAAGGAGAAATGATGACAACCGGCAGGATGATGGGGCTGGGGGCTTCCAAGAACCTCGTGTGATTGCCTATATCCTGGGTGGTGCTCAGGCACGTGCCTCACATCACATCTTCAAGCAGTTGGCTCATGAAGTTAATGTGGCCCTCCTGAAGCTAGAGGTCGTGCGTCCCCTCAAGTGGTCGCGGTGCGCTATCACCTTCGACTCCAAAGACCAACTCAAGTGCTCGGCTGCCTCAGGCGTGCTTCCCATGCTCTGCACGCCCACCATCAACAATGTTCTCATCACCAAGACCCTCATCGACGGTGGCCCGGGGCTCAATGTTCTCTCTGTCGAGACATTCAAGACACTCCAAGTGCCCTATGATCAGCTCCTTCCCACCAACCCCTTCTTAGGAGTGACCGACGGCTCCACGGTACCCCTGAGGCAGGTGCGCCTTCCCATCACCTTCGGCATGCGCGACAACTACCACACCGAGCTCATCGACTTCGACGTCGCTCGCATCGGTCTCCCATACAACGCCATCCTTGGATACCCTGCCCCCGCCAAGTTCATGGCAACGACCCACCATGGCTACAACGTCCTCAAGATGCCAGGGTGTGGCGGCATCATCACGGTCGCCTGCAATGAGAAAGATGTGGTGTCCTCCCACAAGCGCGCCTACTAGTCTGTGGCGGCCGAGAACTCTGACGATGAGGGCGCTATCCTGCCTCCTAAGGCCACCCCCAAGAAGAAGAAGCAACTTATCCCCAAGAGTCGTCCGTTGGCTGGAGTGCCTACCGACGGTGCCTCAGGCTCCGCGCCGGCTGCTGGGGCGCCCCTTCCTCCCGCATAGGAAGGCGCGCCCGGCACTTCCATCAGGACGGGCTCTGGGCTTCCACCTAGAGAGCCTCTGACCTGCCCAGTGCGACGAGGGAGGCTCGGGAACCACTTGGAGGTGTGCTTCGAGGCACACCCCCGCGAGCAAGGAGCAAGGGCGAGGCGCCAGGCACACGATAATTCATCACCAAGGCGATCGAGGAGCTTTAGGAGGCGCGGGCTATCTGTGGTGAGCTGTAACACCCACGATGCGACTATATCTCCCACGTGTCGGAGCACGACTTAGAGGCATAACCGCATTGTAGGCAATGTCGCAAGAGGGGTAATCTTTACACATCCCATGTACTGAATAGGAAAAGAGATACATAGTTGGCTTACAATCGCCACGTCACACAATGCATAAATATATCATTACAATCATCCAGATACAATCAAGGTCCGACTACGGAACCAAAATAAAGACAACCCCAAATGCATAATGTCCCCGATCGCCCCAACTGGGCTCCACTACTGATCGTCTGGAAAGGAAACGTAGTATCGTCCTGAGTCCTCATCAAACTCCCACTTGAGCTCAGTCGCATCTCCTGGAACGGTATCATCGGTCCCTACATCTGGTTTTGGAAGTAATTTGTGAGTCACGGGGACTCAGCAATCTCACACCCTCGCGATCAAGACTATTTAAGCTTATAGGTAGGTTAAAAGGTATGAGTTGGAGCTGCAACAAGCACTAGCATATATGGTGGCTAACATACGCAAATGAGTGCGAGAAGAGAAGGCAAGGCACGATCAAGAAACTATGTTCAAGAAGTGATCCTAGAACAACCTACGTTCAAGCATAACACGAGATCGTGTTCTCTTCCCGGACTCCACCGAAAAGAGACCATCACGGCTACACACGCTGTTGATTCATTTTAATTAAGTTAAGTTTCAGGTTTTCTACAACCGGACATTAACAAATTCCCATCTGCCCATAACCGCGGGCACGGATTTCGAAAGTTCAAATCCCTGCAGGGGTGTCCCAACTTAGCCCATCACAAGCACTCACGATCAACGAAGGATATTCCTTCTCCCAAGACAACCCGATCAGACTCAGAATCCCGGTTACAAGACATCTCGACAATGGTAAAACTAAACTAGCAAAGCCACCCGAATGTGCCGACAAATCCCGATAGGAGCTGCACATATCTCGTTCTCAGGGCACACCGGATGGGCAAGACGTTGGGTTGGCATAGACCCTAGTTGCCCAGGGGGCGCCAGACATCGCCCAGTTTGGACCAACACTTAGAGAAGCACTGGCCCGGGGGGGTTAAAATAAAGATGACCCTTGAGTCCACGAAACCCAAGGGAAAAGGCTAGGTGGCAAATGATAAAAACAAGGTTGGGCCTTGCTGGAGGAGTTTTATTCAAGGCGAACTGTCAAGGGGTTCCCATTATAACCCAACCGTGTAAGGAACGCAAAATCAAGGAACATAACACCAGTATGACGGAAACTAGGGCGACAAGAGTGGAACAAAACACCAGGCATAAGGCCGAGCCTTACACCCTTTACCAAGTATATAGATGCATTAAAATAGACAAAATATAATAGTGATATCCCAACAATAAACAAGTTCCAACAAGGAACAAACTCCAATCTTCACCTGCAACTAGCAACGCTATAAGAGGGGCTGAGCAACACGGTAACATAGCCAAACAATGGTTTTCTAGGAAAAGGTGGGTTAGAGGTTTGACATGGCAATATGGGAGGCATGGTAAAGCATGTGGTAGGTATCGTAGCATAGGCATAGCAATAGAGCGAGCATCTAGCAAGCAAAGATACAAGTGATTTCGAGGGTATGGTCATCTTGCCTGCAAAGCTCTCCGAGTTGACGTTAGCTTGATCCTCGTAAACATACTCAACGGGTTCCTCGATCACGTACTCGTCTCCCGGCTCTACCCAAAGCAATAACACAAGCAAAATGGAGACACAATCAACCACGTGCAATGCACAAGCAACATGATGCAAAACATGGCATGATCTGCGGGATGTGATATGCGATGCATATGCATGTTTCGGAAAGGAAAGATTGAACCTGGACTCAACTTGGAAAGCCAAGAGTGCCACTAGAAAGATGAGTTGATTTCGGTCGAAATCGATATAAAGATCACCGGAATCCGATGCACGGTTTGCAAATGGCAAGCAAAACAAATATGGCACCGATCTGCGATTAACAACACGAGGCTATCTAAATGCATCAAGAGGAACGAGCTACTGCACTCTAACACAACAACAAAGCACATGTCAGTGATCCACTCAAGATGCTTGACAAAAGATGAACACTGAGCTACGGCTAATTCACACAATAGCAGGCTTAAACAAGCATGGAAAAGGTGCAAAAGATATCAGGTTACAGACTTAGTGAAAATAACATGCCAGGAATTTAACATCAGGAAGCCATGTTTAGAGCAAGATATCAACATGCTACAGGAACATATCATGGCAAAGCAAGGCATGACATGAAGCTACTCAAAGCATACAACAAAAGTCTCTTACTGACCATAAGCCAAAAGGGATCAGAAAATACAATGGCAACCATGTGAACATAGCAACTTTCGTTAATAGATTCATACTTAGCAGAAAACTGGAACATGGCAAAACAGATTCACGTAGGCATGTTTACGAGCTCGATGCACTCACCACAAGGCATTGCATGATAAACTAAGCATTCACCCAGCAAGTAGACATGAAGGATAAGCTAACCATGGCAAGAACATGCTCATAGCATGCATGGATAAACTATAACAACCTCGGCAAAATTGCTTAACATGTAAACAATCTGCCAAGAACATTTTATAGCAAAAGTAGAGCTCGATTGAGTCATGCTATGGAACTCCATAATTGCAAACAAAGACATGGATGTATAGAGCAAAACATTATCTCAAAATCATCCTTACTGAACATGCTCAAAAGAGGCATGAATCACTCTGTAGCAACAAGAATACATGGCATAAATATATCATCAGGGAAAAGACTTGGAAGATTTCTAAGCCCTTGAAATCCGCAACATCACAAGAGCTACTTTGCATGCTTGTGCTAGTCACCACAAAGATCACAAAAATGCATGGCATACACCCCTGTAAATATGGCATGGCATACTTCAAAACACATGTAGGGCTCAAGTTCATAGGAGGCACACATTAAACATGGAAAAAATGACAAATGTCCAAAAACTGTTAAGGATCTGAAACTAACATTACATAGCACTCTTGCAACGGCATTTAGGGCATCAAGATGAACTCAAATGAACATGGTGCAATGGAATGAAATGAAGTACTCATCGAGACGAATAATTTGACATGCTACACCCACAAAACGAAGACACGAATGCGAAGTTCTGATGCGATGAAGAATGCTAAAAATTACTGGGACTTGGGAGAAAATCGAGGTCAACCTCCCAGATCTGGATCTAGGGTCCGTGCACGCTTTACGAGGTTTGCCGGAATCAGCGCGGGGTCGCTGGAGTTGGGGGAGTCGTTCGCCGGAGATGCGCCGAAGGGCAGGGAGGCCAGATCCGGCGTGGATGGACCGGACGGCGGCGTTGGGCAGTGAGGTCGGCGGCGGGACGGCGGAGGACGGCAACCGCGGCGCGGGGCGGCGCCCGCAAGCTGGCGGCGCACAGGGCACTGGTGACGAGGTCCGTCGGAGCTCGGGAGCTCCTCTCCCTGGAGCTTGGCGCGGAGGGACGACGGAGGAAGCCGGGCTGGAGCGGCGGGGAACGGGCCCTGCTGGCCTAACGTGGGCCCCGCGGGTCGGCGGCGGCGCTGGGAGGCAGTGAAGTGGGCGTGCGGGCGACGGCGAATTGGGAGGTGCCACGTGGCGGCGGCGGCGTGGGTCGGGCATGTCTGACCGGCGATTTTTGTCCGGCAGTGCGAGGAGATGGAGAGGTTAGGGTTTCAACCGTGATTTTCGAGGGAGATGCCTTTTTATAGGTAGAGGGAGCTAGGAGGCTCCAAATTGAGCATAGTTTTTGGCCATGCGATTGTGATCGAACGACCGAGACGATGAAGGGGTTTAGCTGGGTTTTGGGCCACTTTGGAGAGGTGTTGGGCTGCAGCACACACGAGGCCTTTACGGTTCCTCGGTTAACCGTTGGAGTATCAAACGAAGTCCAAATGGCACGAAACTTGACAGGAGGTCTACCAGTAGTAAACCAAGGCCGCATGACAAGTCTCGGTCCAATCCGAGAACGTTTAACACCCGCACACAAAAAGACATAAAAGGGGACACCAGAGGACATAGGAGCGCCGGAATGCAAAACGGACAACGGGGAAAATGCTCGGATGCATGAGACGAACACGTATGCAAATGTGATGCACATGATGGCATGATATGAGATGCATGACAAAGACAAAAGCAACACGAAGACAAAAACCCAACAATGAGGAATCTCATAACTTAGTGCCGAAAATGGCAAGAGTTGGAATACAAATATGGCAGATTACATATAGGACGTTACAACACTCCACCACTACGAAAGGATCTTGTCCCGAGATCTAGGACTGGAAAAACTCCGCATATTCAGAATGGAGGTGGTCCTCACGTTCCCAGGTGGCTTCACGGTCAGAATGATGTGACCACTTCACTTTCAGGAATTTGATAGACTTGTTGCGAGTCTTGCGCTCAGTTTCTTCAAGAATAGCAACGGGGTGCTCATGATAAGACATGTCTTCTTGGAGATCAATCTCTTCGAAGTTGATGGTGCGGTCAGGAGTCTTGAAACACTTGCGAAGCTGAGACATGTGAAACACGTCGTCCACGTTTGCAAAGTTGGATGGAAGCTCAAGTTGATAGGCAAGATCGCCTCTTTTGCCGATGATCTTGAAAGGACCCACGTATCTAGGGGCAATCTTCCCTTTGATACCAAAGCGACGAGTACCTTTCATTGGAGAGACGCGGAGGTAGACATGGTCTCCGATCTCAAAATCCAAGTCATGATGCTTGCTATCATAGTAACTCTTCTGGCGCGATTGCGCGTCTTTGAGATTTTCACGAATGACTTTGCACATTTCTTCAGTCTCTGTGATCAAGTCATTTCCAAGAAGTTGGCGTTCACCAGTCTCTGACCAATTAAGAGGAGTACGACACTTCCTACCATAGAGAATCTCAAATGGGGCCTTGCCCGAACTCGCTTGGAAGTTGTTGTTGTAGGAGAACTCGGCATATGGAAGACAATATTCTCACTTCATACCGAAAGAAATGACACATGCCCTGAGCATATCTTCAAGAATTTGATTGACTCGCTCGACTTGGCCACTAGTTTGAGGATGAAAAGCTGTGTTGAAGCAAATGTTGGTGCCAATGGCCTTGATTTCCTTGGTTGCGCTCTTGCAAGAGTTGCATGATCAACTGCGTGTTGGCGTTGGTAGCGGCCATCATAGCTTGCCATGCCTCTGGAGGTGGAGGTGGTGGCGGCGGTTCAGGATTCTGACGCGCTGGAGGAGCCATCCTGAAGAGGGTGACATCCGTTAGCATCTTGACAGACATATATTCAAGCTGAATCAAATGGATCGAAATAGCAACATATAGTCTTAACATCCGAACAAGAATGAATGAATGCATTCCAAATTAAATGGTCACACTTCCATAAATTGAGAAGGCACTTAGATAGCAGTAGATGAATAAACCAACAAGGTACGGACATGAACAAATACTTGGTGAGGATTACCCAATCACAAACCAAATATTCGCGGAAGAAATACTAGAGCTACATGAATTCCCACCTATGAAACTCCCGAAATTTTCCCGGTTATGCAATCAGGTGTTGGGGATACAGGGGAAGCATAATATCTCACCCAAAACTAGCAAATCCTACATCCAGCTGTATCCATCCTTCAACACATAACCAAGAAACCTTCGGAAATCGTTTACCTCAACCTTCGAAAATCATCCGTTATACGAGTTATGGCAATACTCCCGAACTCCCGCCCTAGTACTGGGTGGCGTCGAGGTTATCTCACCAACAACTGCATAAAAGAGATTTTCGATTTCGGTGAAACTCAGGTATTCCAAAACTGCAACAATAAAATTGTGACGACAATGACTCGGAGCTTAACTCCCCGGGACACTGCCACAACCCCTAAATGTCAGGAGGCACCAAGAACAATGTTCTCGTCACAAAACCATCGAAACGATTCCAACATACCTGCGTGATCCTAAAAAAAATTAGTGAAATTTGAGAAGAGAAGAGTCAAAACTCTACGTCAGGATGCCTCACCAGGGTGACGAAGGGACTGAGGAGTAAAAAGAATCCTACTCTCCGATATATATAACTCCTAAAAGACTCAAAACATTTTTCTAGACTCAACAACGCCAATGATTCGATCAAGTAGGAGGCTCCTGAGTCGGGGAAGGCTCTGATTACCAACTTGTAACACCCACAATGCGGCTATATATCCCATGTGCCGGAGCACGACATAGAGGCATAACCGCATTGTAGGAAATGTCGCAAGAGGGGTAATCTTTACACATCCCATGTACTGAATAGGAAAAGAGATACATAGTTGGCTTACAATCGCCACGTCACACAATGCATAAATATATCATTACAATCATCCAGATACAATAAAGGTCCGACTACGGAACCAAAATAAAGACAACCCCAAATGCATAATGTCCCCGACCGCCCCAACTGGGCTCCACTACTGATCGTCTGGAAAGGAAACGTAGTATCGTCCTGAGTCCTCATCGAACTCCCACGTGAGCTCAGTCGCATCTCCTGAAACGGTATCATCGGTCCCTACATCTGGTTTTGGAAGTAATATGTGAGTCACGGGGACTCAGCAATCTCACACCCTCACGATCAAGACTATTTAAGCTTATAGGTAGGTTAAAAGGTATGAGGTGGAGCTGCAGCAAGCACTAGCATATATGGTGGCTAACATATGCAAATGAGAGCGAGAAGAGAAGGCAAGGCATGGTCGAGAAACTATGATCAAGAAGTGATCCTAGAACAACCTACGTTCAAGCATAACACGAGACCATGTTCTCTTCCCGGACTCCACCGAAAAGAGACCATCACGGCTACACATGTTGTTGATTCATTTTAATTAAGTTAAGTTTCAGGTTTTCTACAACCGGACATTAACAAATTCCCATCTGCCCATAACCGCGGGCACGACTTTCGAAAGTTCAAATCCCTGCAGGGGTGTCCCAACTTAGCCCATCACAAGCTCTCACGGTCAACGAAGGATATTCCTTCTCCCAAGACAACCCGATCAGACTCGGAATCCTGGTTACAAGACATCTCGACAATGGTAAAACTAAACCAGCAAAGCCACCCGAATGTGCCGACAAATCCCGACAGGAGCTGCACATATCTCATTCTCAGGGCACGCCAGATGGGTAAGACATCGGGTTGGCATAGACCCTGGTTTCCCAGGGGGCGCCGGACATCGCCCAGTTTGGACCAACACTTAGAGAAGCACTGGCCCGGGGGGGTTAAAATAAAGAGTACCCTTGAGTCTGCGAAACCCAAGGGAAAAGGCTAGGTGGCAAATGATAAAACCAAGGTTGGGCCTTGCTGGAGGAGTTTTATTCAAGGCGAACTGTCAAGGGGTTCCCATTGTAACCCAACCGTGTAAGGAACGCAAAGTCAAGGAACATAACACCGGTATGACGGAAACTAGGGCGGCAAGAGTGGAACAAAACACCAGGCATAAGGCCGAGCCTTCCACCCTTTAGCAAGTATATAGATGCATTAAAATAGACAAAATATGATAGTGATATCCCAACAATAAACATGTTCCAACAAGGAACAAACTCCAATCTTCACCTGCAACTAGCAACGCTATAAGAGGGGCTGAGCAACGCAGTAACATAGCCAAACAACGGTTTGCTAGGACAAGGTGGGTTAGAGGTTTGACATGGCAATATGGGAGGGATGGTAAAGCATGTGGTAGGTATCGTAGCATAGGAATAGCAATAGAGCGAGCATCTAGCAAGCAAAGATACAAGTGATTTCGAGGGTATGGTCATCTTGCCTGCAAAGCTCTCCGAGTTGACGTTAGCTTGATCCTCATAAACATACTCAATGGGTTCCTCGATCACGCACTCGTCTCCCGGCTCTACCCAAAGCAATAGCACAAGCAAAGGGAGACACAATCAACCACGGTGCAATGCACAAGCAACATGATGCAAAACATGGCATGATATGCGGGATGTGATATGCAATGTATATGCATGTTTCAGAAAAGGAAAGATTGGACCTGGCCTCAACTTGGAAAACCAAGAGTGCCGCTGGAAAGATGAGTTGATTTCGTTCGAAATCGATATAAAGATCACCGGAATCGGATGCACGGTTTGCAAATGGCAAGCAAAACAATAATGGCACAAAGCTGCGATTAACAGCACGAGGCCATCTAAATGCATCAAGAGCAACGAGCTACTGCACTCTAACACAACAAAAAAGCACATGGCAGTGATCCACTCAAGATGCTTGACTAAATATGAACACTGATCTACGGCTAATTCACACAATAGCAGGCTCAAACAAGCATGGCAAAAGTGCAAAAGATATCAGGTTACAGACTTACTGAAAATAACATGCTTGGAATTTAACATCAGGAAGCAATGTTTAGAGCAAGATATCAACATGCTACAGGAACATATCATGGCAAATCAAGGCATGGCATGAAGCTACTCAAAGCATACAACAAAAGTCCCTTACTGACCATAAGCCAAAAGGGAACAGAAAATACAATGGCAGCCATGTGAACATAGCAACTTTAGTTAACAGATTCAGACTTGGCAGAAAATTGGAACATGGCAAAACAGATTCACGTAGGCATGTTTACGAGCTCGATGCACTCGGCACAAGGCATTGCATGACAAACTAAGCATACACCCAGCAAGTAGACATGAAGGATAAGCTAACCATGGCAAGAACACTCTCATAGCATGCATGGATAAACTATAACAACCTCGGCAAAATTGCTTAACATGTAAACAATCTGTCATGAACATTTTATAGCAAAAGTAGAGCTTGATTGAGTCATGCTAGGGAACTCCATAATTGCAAACAAATACATGGATGGATAGAGCAAAACATTATCTAAAATTCATCCTTACTGAACATTCTCAAAAGAGGCAAGGATCACTCTGTAGCAACAAGAATACATGGCATAAAAATATCATCAGGGAAAAGACTTAGAAGATTTCTAAGCCCCTGAAATCAGCAACATCACGAGAGCTACTTTGCATGCTTGTGCTAGTCACCACAAAGATCACAAAAATTCATGGCATACACCCCTGTAAATATGGCATGGTATACTTCAAAACACATGTATGGCTCAAGTTCATAGGAGGCACACATTAAACATGGAAAAAATGACAAATGTCCAAAAACTGTTACGAATCTGAAACTAACATTACATAGCACTCTTGCAACAGCATTTAGGGCATCAAGATGAACTGAAATGAACATGGTGCAATGGAATGAAATGAAGTACTCATCGAGACGAACAATTTGACATGCTACACGCCCAAAACGGAGCCATGGATGCAAAGTTATGATGCGATGAAGAATGCTAAAAATTACTGGGACTTGGGGGAAAATCGAGGTCAACCTCCCAGATCTGGATCTAGGGTTCGTGCATGCTTTACGAGGTTCGCCGGAATCAGCGCGGGATCGCCGGAGTTGGGGGAGTCGTTTGCCGGAGATGCGTCGGAGGGCAGGGGAGGCCGGATCCGGCGCGGATGGACCGGACGGCGGCCCTGGGCAGCGAGGTCGGCGGCGGGACGGCGGAGGACGGCAACCGTGGAACGGGGCGGCGCCCGTGGGCTGGCGGCGCAGGGCACGGGCGACGAGGTCCGCCGGAGCTCGGGAGCTCCTCTCCGTGGAGCTTGGCGCGGAGGGGCGACGGAGGAAGCCGGGCTGGAGCGGCGGTGGGGAACGGACCCCACGGGCCTAACGCGGGCCCTGCGGGCAGGCGGCGGCGCTGGGAGGCGGTGAAGTGGGCACGCAGGTGGTGGCGAATGGGGAGGTGCCACATGGCGGCGGTGGCGCGGGTCGGACACGTCCGACCGGCGATTTTCGTCCGGCGGCGCGAGGAGATGGAGAGGTTAGGGTTTCAACCGCGATTTTCAGGGGAGATGCCTTTTTATAGGTAGCGGGAGCTAGGAGGCTCCAAATTGAGCACGGTTTTCGGCCACGCAATCATGATTGAACGACCGAGACGATGGAGGGGGTTTAGCTGGGTTTTGGGCCACTTTGGAGAGGTGTTGGGCTGCAACACACACAAGGCCTTTACGGTTCCTCGGTTAACCGTTGGAGTATCAAACGAAGTCCAAATGGCACGAAACTGACAGGCGGTCTATCGGTAGTAAACCAAGGCCGCATGACATGTCTCGGTCCAATCCGAGAACGTTTAAGACCCGCACAGGAAAAGACGTAAAAGGGGGCACCGGAGGACATAGGAGCGCCGGAATGCAAAACGGACAACGGGGAAAATGCTCGGATGCATGAGACGAACACGTATGCAAATGCGATGCACATGATGGCATGATATGAGATGCATGACAAAGACAAAAGTAACACGAAGACAAAAACCCAACAACGAGGAATCTCATAACTTAGTGCCGAAAATGGCAAGAGTTGGAATACAAATATGGCAGATTACATATTGGGCATTACATGAGCGCCGCCCCGCGCCACCCAGAGTGGTTGCGGCCCTCGACGTGGGCAGCGAGCTGCAGAACATCACAGGCCTCAACAGGGCCGCTTCGCAGGGTCTTTTCTGGCCGTCACGCTTTGGCTGGAGTGGAGGCTACCCCTGTAACTACATCTGCATGCCGTTCGGACTGCTGAACGTGGGTGCCTCGTACTAGCGCTTCGCGCAGCGTGAGGACGCCCCTCGGGCTGCATTATCCTCAAGCTGTCAGGGACCGCCCTTGCAGCTGTATCATTTTGCGCATGTATCAGAACTGACTCTACCTTTATGAATTTCCTAAGTATTTCAACCTGCATGTCCGGTGCTTCATCACCATGAATGCCGTTGCGCCCTCACAAACATGCCTGCGATCGCCTCATGATTAAGGACTGGCACGGCGTTTGTGCTTGGGTCCGTCCCTGCAGCATTGTTAAACCCAAGCGACCGAGCTCTGTCCCACGGGCCAGCTCCCATGCACGTCACCTCCTAGGGTCCTTGGTGCCTTGCTCTCGCATGAGATAATCGCGAGTGGATGAGTAAGGGCGCACAGCCCGGTTCATACAACCGCAGTTCAGCGCTTTGCCGTCGCGGGAGCCATGCACCGGGTGTCTATCTGTGGGATTGTTGCATGAGAAGACTGGGCACGGCGTCCGTGCTCGGGTCCGTCCCTGCAGCATCGATAAAACCAATGGCCGAGCTCTATCTGGCGGGCCGTCCCCCTTCAAGTCGCCTCCTGGGGTCATTGGTGTTCGGCCTTCTCATGCGATAACCTTCGAAGGTTCATTCAGCGCAGGGCGCCACCACCACACTGGTCTTATAAGAGAGCTCCGCGCTAGAAGATTCAAGCGCAACCCGCCTTGAGGTAGGGCCTCGTGAGTCCCGCGCTGGCTCACGGGTGCCCAGATACACCTCCTCCAGTTCTCTCATGCTAGCCATGCGTACAAACGGGGTTGTACATGCCCCGAAGTCTCTCCCTCCCCCCCCCCACGAGAACTCCCACCCACGTCCAAGTGGAAGCCCCATGCTTCACGCTAGCGGACGACACGGTCGCACAGCGGCTATGCCCATGACACGTCCATTTTGCATCATGCTTTTAGGTTGATATTTATTGCATTGGGGACTGTTATTACACATTATATCACAATACTTATGCCTATTCTCTCTTATTTTATAAGGTTTAAATGAAGAGGGAGAATGCCGGCAGCTGGAATTCTGGATTGGAAAAGGAGCAAATATTGGAGACCTATTCTGCACAACTCCAAAAGTCTTGAAACTTCACAGAGCATGTTTTTGGAATATATAAAAAATATTGGGTGAAGAAAGTACCAGAGGGGGGCTACCAGCCAGCCACAAGGGTGGAGGGCGCGCCCTACACCCCTAGGCGTGCCCCTCGTCCTTGTGGGCCCCCTGGCAGGCCTCCGGTGCCCATATTTGGCTATATGGTGTGTTTTGACCTGGAAAAAAAATCAAAAGGAAGCTTTCAAGACGAAGCGCCGCCATCTTGAGGCGGAACATGGGCAGAACCAATCTAGGGCTCCAGCGGAGCTGTTCTGCCGGGGAAACTTCCCTCCGGGAGGGGGAAATCGAAGCCATCGTCATCATCAATGATCCTCTCATCGAGAGGGGGTCAATCTCCATCAACATCTTCACCAGCACCATCTCCTCTCCAAACCCTAGTTCATCTCTTGTATCCGATCTCTGTCTCAAAACCTCAGAGTGGTACCTATGGGTTGCTAGTAGTGTTGATTACTCCTTCTAGTTGATGCTAGTTGGTTTATCCGGTGGAAGATTATATTTTTAGATCCTTAATGATAATTAATACTCCTCTGATCTTGATCATGAATATGTTTTGTGAGTAATTAAGTTTATTCCTGAGGACATGGGAGAAGTCTTGTTATAAGTAATCATGTCAATTTGGTATTCGTTCGATATTTTGATGAGATGTATGTTGTCTCTCCTCTAGTGGTGTCATGTGAACATCGACTACATGAAAATTCACCATTATTTGGCCCTAGGGGAAGGCATTGGGAATTAATAAGTAGATGATGGCTTGCTAGAGTGACAGAAGCTTAAACCCTAGTTTATGCGTTACTTTGTAAGGGGCTGATTTGGATCCATATGTTTCATGCTATGGTTAGGTTTACCTTAATTCTTCTTTCATAGTTGCGGATGCTTGCGAGAGGGGTTAATCTTAATTGGGAGTCTTGTCCAAGGAAGGGTAGCACCCAAGCACCGGTCCACCCACATATCAAGTTATCAAAGTAACGAACGCGAATCATATGAGCATGATGAAAACTAACTTGACAACAATTCCCATGTGTCCTCGGGAGAGCTTTGCTTTATATAAGAGTTCATCCAGGCTTGTCCTTTGCTAAAAAAAGGATTGGGCCACCTTTATGCACCTTGTTTACTTTTATTACTTGTTACCCGTTATGATTTATCTTATCACAAAACTATCTGTTATCGATAATTTCAGTGCTTGCAGAGAATACCTTGCTGAAAACCGCTTGTCATTTCCTTCTGCTCCTTGTTGGGTTCGACACTATTACTTATAGAAAGGACTACATAGATCCCCTATACTTGTGGTTCATCAGCCCACACCCAAGTGGAAGCCCCATACTCTGTGCTGGTGGATAAACAACTGAGGGCACCCTAGGGGCTGCACCAACCTCAGGATGGCTTCACGGCCCTGTCGCGCCACATTCACCTGGAATGCGCGCGCGGGGGAGCTGGATATGGGGGCTAGACCCAGTCCCAACACGGAGCACGCCACCTAACTAGGTCCCTTGTACCTGGCCTTCTCGCACCCCTCCTAGGTGAAAGCTGGCGGGGAAAGGTATGGAGGACTTCGGATTAACTTCGTCGCTGCCCATATTTCCTTCATGAGGGTTGCTCATATGTCAAGGGGGACCCTAAGCATCGTGACTCAGGGGCCTCACTAGTCATGTAGCCCCTCTCCCCTTGGCGTCGTCCTGGCAGTCGAGGTATGCGCGGGGCTTGGCCCTGCCGACGCAGAGTGCAAGAGCGAACAAGAAAGAAACCAAGCACGAATAGCAAAATCACGGAGTCCTAACAGTTATTACAAGAACAAAGTTTTCCACAAGTTCAAGCAAAAGTTTTATGCCTCCACGAGGCACGGTAAATGTTGCATGATAAAAACTAGGAGGAAGCGCCAGCACCACCTTGGTTGTCGCTGCCGCTTGTCCCAGTCGCTGGGAGCTCATCGTCGACGTCACTGCCGCCATCATCGCCGATGCTGGCTTCCACCACCGTCGGCGCGGTGTAGGGGATGCAGAGGAACTTCTTTAGCAACGCGTCCACACGATCCTTCACAGCCTTCGCAGCAGCAGCTCGGGAGCACCTGGGAGGATCACCCCATCGAAGTTGAAGCCCGAGTCCTGGAGGTAGAGCTGGCTGAAGACACACGTCGCAGCTGCGGTGAAGAGCGAGGGACACTCCTCCTCCAAGATGGAGTCTACTTCAGCGGCAGCGCCCTCAAGCGCTTCAGCAAGCTTGGAGGAGAGCCCTGCAAAGCCATCCTCAAGGGTCTCCAGCGGCTCCTCATACCCTCCCCTGCAAATAGAGCACAACGCTTCGTGAGACCTGAGCTCGAGGGAGAGGAAGGCTTCATGTTCCGCGGCCGCCTTCTTCTCGGCGGCAGCAAGGATCTTCTCCCTGGCCTCCAGCTGGGTTGTCTCCTCAGAAAAGTTTTTGAGCATGGGATGCCTGGGCTTTGTGCACCTCCTCCTTCAGCTTTGCCAGGCGATCACACTCTGCGGCCTAGTCAGTGGTCACCATGGCCGGCTGGGAGTCGCGATCGATGAGCTTCACTTCGCGGGCCTTGAGGTCCTCCTCCTCCTGCTGGAGCCATTGGGCATGCGCGGCTTGATCCTCCTGAAGTGCCTTCAGCTTGGCCTCCACCTTGTTGCAGCGCTTCTTGGCAGACGTTGCGCTAGCCAGCGCCGCATTGCGAGCCTCCTTGGCTTCGGCGGCTTCCTTCCTGCTCTCCACGGTGCCGGCTTCGGCCCGACCCTGGGCCGTCCTGGCAGATGTGTCGGCCTGAAGCCACCCCGAGACAAGCTGTAACACCCACAATGCGGCTATATCTCCCACGTGTCGAGCCACGACTTAGAGGCATAGCTGCATGGTAGGTTTATCGCAAGAGGGGTAATCTTCACACAATCTGTCGGCGTCCTGGGAACGGGGGTCCCCAGACTTGCCTACCTGCGGCCCGCGGCGTGGCTGAGCCTGCGGCTGTACGACCCATCTTCACCAGCAAAGCATCCAAGACCCTCGCGAGGGTCCCAGCCTCGCGAGGCGGATGATGCAAGACCTCCTCGGGAGTGGCCTAGCCGGGCAGGCTCACAAGGGGCGGAGATATCAAGGCGGGGCAAACCTCACAAGACCCTTGTGACGTGATCCATGAGGCACGACACTAGGCGGGCGCTAGCGCACGCAGCGTCCTTGTTTCCTCTTTGGTGCTAAGGAGGCCAGCGCAGGCGAAGAGTACCGAGGCATCAGGCAAAGGTTGCTATAGTGGTGCAACGAGACCAAGACCAGGAGGACGGCAAGATGGAGGTCATCGTGGAGCCCAAGACGGCGTCACCACCAGAGCTTTTGGCAAGCGAAGACCACTTTTGTCAGGATAGCTTGTACTAGCTGTCCCCCTTCAAATTGGCCCGCCATTGTTGGCTCCCTTCCCACTTGATATTTGGGAA
Organism: Triticum dicoccoides; assembly: GCF_002162155.2. NCBI lineage: Eukaryota > Viridiplantae > Streptophyta > Magnoliopsida > Poales > Poaceae > Triticum > Triticum dicoccoides. The sequence goes on along the minus strand of NC_041386.1, from coordinate 248,167,864 downwards.
GAGGACCAGGGCCTATATAAGTAGAGCTAGCCACCACAAAGAGAGAGGGAGAGAACGGATCATTCAGACGACCCACACACACACAAACTAACCGAGCTCAAGAACACCTCAACGTCAGGAGGCCGTTCTTCCCTTGTACTGTTCATCATTAGCCCTAGAGGCAATCCACCACCACCACACTGGAGTAGGGTATTACACCACAACGGTGGCCTAAACCAATAAAAACCTCGTGTCTTTATGTGTTGCAAGTTCGTCGAGTTCATCCGCGAGATCTTAGTGAGCTAGGGCGTAGATCGGTGGAAGGAAAAGACTTTGCGCACACCCCAGTGTTTGAATCTTAAGGGTTTGCCGGAACCCCACATCCGACATTTGGCGTGCCAGGTAGGGGTGCGCCGTAGCTTCCCTTCCATCAGTTCGTCGCTCTGTCGCTCCGTTGTCTCCATGGCGGACGCACGCCATGCTCAAGCTGAGCGTCGGGCTGCCCTCACCGCCCGTGTCGCTCAGACGGCTCCCGTCGGCGGGCCACATCGTCGTTCTCCGTCCCCCGCCGCCAACGCTGCCACCGGCCCGGCGGGGAACGAGCAGCAGGCGTCCTTGTTGCATCCTTCGGTGTGGCAGGACGGCCGCACCGCCACTCCATCGCTAACCCCTGCCGGTTCTTCATCTCACGCGCACCGTGCTCCCATGGAGGCACGGGCCGCGCTCGTCGCAGTGAACAAGCTCCTGCGCTACTGCCCCATCGACGACCTCTACGAGGAGTGGCTCGAACACATCGCCGAGCTCGTACGTGCCGCGGGGGGCTCTCCGGCGCCGTCCCACTCTCTGCCTCCCCATCAGCCAGCCGCGGGCGATGAGGCTCATGGCGCGCCTCCACCACCTCAGCCCCAAGACATCTCCTTGGCACCAAGGCACGCGGCTCCGTAACGTGATCCGCCGCGCCCGCCGCCCGCGCGTGAAGAGAGAAGCTGCCAAGAAATTTCGCGGCCCCGAGAAGCTGCACCTATGCTCCCCGCGCCACCTTGTCAAGACCGTGCACCACCCGCAACGGTGCAGCACGGACCCCGTCAAGACCAAGATCCACCTCTGAAGCGGGCCCCGGCAACCATGGCTGGCTGCCACGCCTTCACCCCCGAGCGGCGTAGCATCGCCTGATCAGGCAAGTTCAAGCCGGATCTGCCTCCTCGCTACGATGGTACCGCCGACCCTGCGGAGTTCATGTAGCTCTATGAGCTGAGCATCGAAGCGGCCAACGGCGACGAAAAGGTCATGGCGAACTGGTTTCCCATGGATCTCAAGGATACCTGCAGCACGGCTCGATCTCCTCCAGGGATGAGATGCGCGACCGCTTCATCACCAACTTCCAGGGCACTCGCGACCGCCCATCGGCTACGGGTGACCTACGCCGCATCAGGCAGTAGCCAGGAGAGACCCTCCAGAAGTACATCCAGCGCTTCAACAACACCCGCCTCAAGATCCCCAAGGTCAAGGACGAGGCCATCATCTCTGCGTTCTCCGACGGCGTCCGTGATGTCAAGATGAAGGAAGAGCTTGCAATCCACGAGGAGCTCTGCACATCTCAGGAGCTGTTCAACCTGGCAACCAGGTGCTCAAGAGTTGAGGAGGGGCGCCTCTCTCTCCTTGAGCTGCCAGCCATGGGCGTGGAGGAGAAGAAGGCCAAGGCCAAGGACGTGAAGCACAAGGAGGTAGTTGTGCTCGCAGTGGAGCCCGACATCAAGCGGGGCAGAGATCATCCCGAGTCATCCAAGAACAGCCGACCATTCTGTGCCTTCCACAACCTGAACACCCACAACACCAGTGACTGTCAAGAGCTCAGAGCCATACGAGAAGGACGCTACAGTCGACGCCCCGAGCGGAACGACCGGGGCTACGGCCGCAGAGGAGGACGTGGAGGTGGACGCTGGGACGACCGTGGCCCGTGCCAGGAGTGGCACAACCGGCCTCGTGAGGACCGCTGGCAGGACCAGCCTCGTGAGGGTGCCTGGAGGGACCCGCCTCGTGAGGATCGCCCCTAGGGCAACGCCGGTCTTCCCCCGCTGCCGCCACCAAGAAGGAACGACGACCACCACCAGGACGAGGGGGCTGGGGGTTTACAGGAGCCGCGCGCGATCGCCTGCATCTTGGGCGGCGCCCAGGCCCCAGCCTCTCAGCGCGTCTTCAAGCAGTTTGCTCGCGAGGTGAACGTGATGTTCCCCAAGCTCGAGGCCATGCGCCCACTCAGGTGGTCACAATGCGCCATCACTTTCGACTCAGCGGATCAACACAAGTGCCCAGCCACCACTGGCAGCCTCCCTATGCTGTGTTTCCCAGTCATCAGCAATGTGCATGTCCCCAAGACCCTCATCGATGGTGGCGCAGGGCTCAAGGTCCTGTCCGTCGACACGTTCGACAACCTCCAAGTGCCATATGAGTAGCTCCTGCCCACCAGGCCTTTCTCAGGAGTGACCGACGGCTCCACCACGCCAATAGGGCAGGTCCGCCTACCTGTCACCTTCGGGGTAGCAAGAACTACCGCACCGAGCTCATCGACTTCGACGTCGCGCACATCCGCCTGTCGTACAATGCCATCCTGGGGTATCCAGCCCTGGCCAAGTTCATGGCAGTCACTCATCATGGCTACAACATTCTCAAGATGCCAGGAAGCGGAGGAATCATCACGGTATCGTGTGAAGAGAGGGATGCGGTGTGCTCCCTCGAGCGCGCCTTTGAAGCCGCAGCAATCGACGACCCTGACAGCAGAAATGAAGGCCCTCTGGAGGCCATCCCCAAGAAGAAGCAGCCGCGCCGTGCAGGACCTTAGGAGGACGGCGTCATAGCAGAAGCCACGTCAGGACCAGCGCCCGCTCCAGGGGTGCCTCCCTCCGTCGCATAGGAAGGCGCGCCCTGCGCCCTCCTCAGGCAGGGCTCGGGGGCTCTCTTCTGGAGGGCCACAGACCTTGCCAACCTCACGTGGGAGGCGCTTGGGCACCACTTGGAGGCGTGCTTTGCGGCACGCGACCCTCAGGAGAGCACAGGGCAAGGAGTGCCCACCGCCCAGGAGTTCATCACCAAGACCACCCAGGAACTGCAAGAAGCAAGAGCCATGCGCGGCGACGGCCACCCACAAGGTGCAGCTCCGCATCCCGGTGAGGATGCTGGGATGCGTGTCTGCATCGACGTCCCAGGGCTCAACAGGGACGCATCTCAGGAGCGTTTCTGGCCTTCGCGTGTGGGCCGTTCTGAGGGCTCGCCCCACAGCTACATTTGTATGCCCTTTGGCTTGCCGAGCGTGGCGTCGGCCTATCAGCGCAGCATGCGACGTGTCCTGGCGGCTCAGGAAGCCAGGTACCATGCCGTTCTAGAGGAGATGGAGACGGTCTTCAGGTAACCTCCCGAACCCTCGGAGCCTCCTGAGGCTGAGGGTTCTGGCGGCTCATGAGGAGTCATTTCTTCAACGCATGCCTTCAGCTGCACCAACTCTACTTCATCTACAGAACCAGGTGACATCTTCCAAGCTCGTTTAGCTGGGAGCGCCCCTCGAGCTACATTATTCCCAGGCCGCGTGGATTTGTCCCTGCAGCATGTATCCCTTTTGCTTATATCTTTAGCTTACCTTGTTGGGGGCACCCCTCGGATGCATCATCCCCAAGCTGCTCAGGCCGGACCCGGCGGCATGTATCTTCCTGCATTTATCCAAGCTGATTTGCCTTCCCTGCTTAACCTGCAAAGGTTATCACCTGCTCGATTGATGCCCACCACGGGTTTGCTCGTCCTATGCAATTCGCTTGCACGTTAAAAGGGGGGCTCCTGAGCATCGCAACTCGGGACCTCTTACTGGCTCTCCAGCCCTCACACCCTGGCCTTGACCACGGCATTGCGACCTGGCATACCAGCGGCGGCGGCGCTCGCTCGAGGGCCGGGACCTGAGGACATAGAGTGCTTGCATCTAACCGCCTTGTAGGGACATACAGTCACCAAGACTTAAGACCAGGCGCAACCCGCCTTGAGGTAGGGCCTCGTGAGTCCCGCGCTGGCTCACGAGTGCCCAGATACACCTCGCAGCCCTACCGTGCAAGCCACGTGTTAGGGCGGGGTTGTACATGCCCCGGGGGCTCCTCCCGGAGGGGCACCCCATCCCACGCCCAAGTGGAAGCACCATGCTCCATGCTGGCTGACGACACTGTCGAGGAGCGGCTATGCCCGTGCACAAGCAGAAGCACTATGCTTCGCACTGGTGATAAACAACCGAGGACGGCCCCATGGTCGTACCAACCTCAAGGAGCACAGAGCTCAGCGCCCAGCCTCACCACAACGCCTCCCCTCGGGAGAGCCGCACGAGGGGGCTGGGCACGGGGGCTGCGCTCGGGTTACGCCCAAGCACACGCCACCCAACTAGGTCCACCGGACCTGGGCGTCACGCGCCCCTCCCGAGGCCTCGGCGAGGGCAGGTATGGAAATCGTTTGCACGTCAAGGGGGACTCCTGAGCATCGCGACTCAGGAGCCTAACTGGTCACATAGCCCCTCACTCCTTGGTCCGTCCTGGTCTCCAGTCAGCCCAATGGTGGTTGAGGTATGTGCGGGGCCGGGCTCTGCCGACGCTGAATATTAATCTATCCTCACGAACTCTCCCTATATGTTGTTTGCATGTCAAGGGGGACTCTTGACCATCGCGACTCAAGAGCCTAATTGGTCACATAGCCCCCACTCCTTGGTCCGTCCTGGTCTCCGGTCGGCCCAATGGCGGTTGAGGTATGCGCAGGGCCGGGCTCTGCCGACGCAGAACGCAAAGCAAATAGGAAGGAAAACGCAAAATCTCGAAGCAAATATTACAAGCATATTGTTCTCACAATACCAAATGAAAAGTCTAAACGCCTCCACGAGGCCTGATGTATGTTGTAGGAACGAAACGGGAAGAATAGTCGCAGGTCACCCTTGGATATCGACATCGCCTGCGGAAGTTGCTCCCCCGTGGGCGACGATGTTCTCACCTTCAGCCGCAGGATCCGCGGCATCGCCAGACAGAGGATCGGAGACAAAGCCTCGGAACTTCCGCAGCAAAGCCTCCACTTGACCTTGAACGGCTGCAGTGGCGGCGTCGTAGTGATCTTCAGCCACAGGCTCCAACAGCTCGTCAAGGCTGGCGCTGGGGTCGTGGAGGTACAGATGGTTGAGGACGCGAATCAGTGCGGCTGAAGACAGGACGCGAGCTTCTACCTCCGCCATGGGACCGAGACCATCGACGACCTCCTCAAGCGCCTTCACCACGAGAGGAAGCAGCTGGGCGGGGCCGTCCTCGTCGGTGTCCAGCGGCTTCTCCAGGCCGTGCTCGTAGAGCATCCTCAGCGCCTTGAGAGTTCTCTTCTCGAGATCGGCGAAGGCCACGCGGTCTTCGGCTAGGAATCGCGCCTTGGCATCAAGATCGGACTCCCTCGTCCCCATCTTCCGCTCCAACTCTTCCAAACGGGTGCGCTCGGCAGCCTGTTTCTTCCCCAGCTCCGCCAGCTTAGCATCGCGGTTCTTGACGGCTTCCTCTCGGGCCTTCATCCCCTCCTCCTTCACTTGGCGGCAGCGTACCTCTTTGGCGTGCTTGTCGCGCAGGCTCTGCAACTCGCCCTCCAACACTTGGCACCGGTTATGGGCAGCCTTGGCGTCTTTCAGCACCGCCTCACGATCGGCAGTAGCACTGGCGGCTCCTCGGTTCTCCTCCTCGGAAGCTGCAGCAGCCTGGCTCAGCGCTGCATGAACCGCTAGGTCGGAGTGAAGCCAGCCAGAGGCCAGATCTAGACGCCTGGCCACCAGGCGCGGGTCCTCGCTCAGGAGATCCGCCTGCAGTGGGGTCATCTCCGAAGGGGCACGCCCCAAGACAGCAGCAGGAGCAGAGGAACCATGGAGTGGAGGTGCTGCGGAGGGAGGAAGCGGCACTATTACCAGGGCTCGGGAGACCGCGGGTTTCGGAGCAGCTGGGATCTCTTCAGCCGCGCCAAGCGCCGGCACCTCCCGAGCCAGCGGGGCCATGGGGGCTGACTCCACGCGGCGATGTTCTTCTTGGCCCCGCGAGGACGGCCGGGCTAGGGAGATGCGGGCGCTGCTGCCTCCTTTCTCTGCGGAGGGAGGCACGGCCGCTGTACCCTCCTTCCTCTTCTTCGCCGAAGATGCTGGCCTGATCAACCAAGGGCGAGCGTCAAGAAATAACAAGTAGCGGCAGGGATAAAGCAAAGCTCAAAACACCTACCGGTCCACCGAGAAGTACTCCACCCTTCGTTTGTGAAGCTTGAGGCCTGACAGCATCGGGACCTGAGGGGCAGGCGTTCGGGCTCCGGCGGCGCCTGGCTGTGCGGAGGCGGAATCGGATCCAGCCCCAGGAGGCGCCGGGGTGGAGGCGGCACCACGGACCACCAGCGATGACCTACCCTTCATCGGGACGAGGGGTTTCTCCCTCTCCCCTTGGTAGGAGTCAGCTTCGGCATCATCAGGAAGGGTGCGGAGAATCTCGGCCTTGCTCAGAGGGGAAGTCTCCCCCACCTCTTCCGGGGTCTTCTCCGAGTCCGCCTCCTCTTCCCCCTCTCCGCGGGACTCGCCAGAAGACACCTCCACCGATTTCTGCGCTGTAGGAGCTCCCGAAAACACAGGCGACACCAGCCTGCGCGCATCAAAAGTCGGCCTGGAGGCGACGAATTCCTCATGTTCCCTGCATTGGAACAGGGGAATGAAGGCGCTAGGCGGGTACTCCTGGTTGTCTCCGACTATGAGACATAGGACGGCGTCCAGTTCATCGTTAGGCAGGTCCCCCGGCCTCAGGAGGGCCTTGTTTTCCCCTCCTTCAAGCTCCTAGAAGGGGCACACGCGTGCCTGGAGTGGGGCAACCCGCAGCGTCAAGAACTCCCTGAGGAGCATCGCTCCCCTTATCTTGGCCGCCCTCGCATTGCCCAGCTTCAGGACAGTCATCATCTGTCCCAACACTGACGATGCCCGCTTGTTGACAAGCTCCGCCCTGGGCCACTCCTTGCCCTATCGGGGCGCCTCCGTCGGCAACATCAGGCGCGGATGGGCGAGCTTGGCATCCATCATGACCCATTTGGATCGAATATTGTTGGCCCTCTTCTCGGTGCTCGAGATTGAGTTGACCTTGCCAGCTGCAACGAAGTTGGTGCATCTGGAGATGTGACCCTCACTGACGTGGAGGAAGAAGAAATGGCACAGGAGCGCCACGGACGGCATCATGCCCAGGTACGCCTCACAGTAGTAGGCGAAGATGGACAGGAGGAGGACAAAGTTGGGATGGAGGTGCAACTCCTGCAGCCCGTAGTGGTCGAGGACTTCATAAAAAAATCAGAGAAGGGAGGAACCAACCCAACAGTGAGGCTGCTCGAGAAGAAGGGGAAGAAGGTGCTCCCCTCAGGCTCCGGCTCGTCGGATGCAAGCCGAAGCTCCGTCTTCCCCCACTCGTTGCTCTCCCCCATTGTCAGCAGGCGCACGGAGGCGAGGCTCTTCTCCGTGACAGTGGGCGCCTCAAGAGCGGGCTCGTACCAAGCTGGAGCCGAGGAAGTCTTGACCTTGTGCGGCGCCATGGGCAGCTGATGCAGAGCAAGGCCGGAGCAGATCTATGGGTAGCGGCGGCGAAGAGCGAGAAAGGGGATCTGGAGCGAGGCGAGGAAGAAGCAATGAAGGCAAACGTTGCCTGCGCCAGCCTTTTGTCAAGTCAAGCAGTTGCCAAGGCAGCGTGGGGAAGCGGAGACGCCCACGTCCAATCATCCACCACGCATCAATCGAGTTTGCAGGCTTTTGGGGCCCACGGTGCTCCGAACTTGGCCCTTGGCTTCCCCGCAAAGCCAAGCCCGAGCGCACCTTGGGCCCGGGGGCTACTGTCGGCGTCCTAGGAATGGGGGTCCCCAGACTTGCCTACCTGCGGCCCGCGGCGTGGCTAAGCCTGCAGGCCGTACGGCCCATCTTCACCAGCAAAGCATCCAAGACCCTCGCGAGGGTCCCAGCTTCGCGAGGCGGACGATGCAAGACCTCCTCGGGAGTGACCTAGCCGGGCAGGCTCACGAGGGGCGGAGATATCAAGGCGGGGCAAACCTCACGAGACCCTTGTGACGTGAGCCATGACGCACGACACCAGGCGGGCGCTAGCGCGCGCAGCGTCCTTGTTTCCTCTTTGGTGCTAAGGAGGCCAGCACAGGCAAAGAGTACCAATGCATCAGGAAAAGGTTGCTATATTAGTGCAACGAGACCAAGACCAGGAGGACGGCAAGATGGAGGTCATCGTGGAGCCCAAGACCGCGTCACCACCAGAGCTTTTGGCAGGCGAAGACCACTTTTGTCAGGATAGCTTGTACTAGCTGTCCCCCTTCAAATTGGCCCGCCATTGTTGGCTCCCTTCCCGCTCGATATTTGGGAAGAGGACCAGGGCCTATAAGTAGAGCTGGCCACCACAAAAAGAGAGGTAGAGAGACGGATCATTCAGACCACCCACACACACAAGCTCACTGAGCTCAAGAACACCTCAACCTCAGGAGGTTGTTCTTCCCTTGTACTGTCCATCATTAGCCCTAGAGGCAATCCACCACCACCACACTGGAGTAGGGTATTACACCACAACGGTGGCCTGAACCAGTATAAACCTCGTGTCTTTCTGTGTTGCGAGTTCGTCGAGTTCATCCACGAGATCTTAGTGAGCTAGGGCATAGATCGGTGGAAGGAAAAGACTTCGCACGCACCTCGGTGTTCGAACCTTAAGGGTTTGCCGGAACCCCACATTCGACACAATCCCATGTAGTGAATAAGAAAGGGATAAAGAGTTGGCTTACAATCGCCACATCACACAAATACAAGTTAAACATACATCATCCAGATTACAATCAAGGTCCGACTACGGAACCAAATAAAAGAAGACAACCCCAATTGCTAGATCCCCGACCGTCCCAACTGGGCTCCACTACTGATCAACAGGAAACGAAAACAAAACAACGATCAAGATCTTCATCGAGCTCCCACTTGAGCTGGGTTGCGTCACCTGCACTGGTATCATCGGCACCTGCAACTGTTTGGAAGTATCCGTGAGTCACGAGGACTCAGCTATCTCACACCCGCGAGATCAATACTATTTAAGCTTATGGGTAAGATAGGGTAATGAGGTGGAGCTGTAGCAAGAACTAAGAGCATATGGTGGCTAACATACGCAAATAAGAGCGAGAAGAGAAGCAACGCAGTGGTCATGAACTAGAAGTGATCCTGAAACTACTTACGTTCAAGCATAACACAAGAACCATGTTCACTTCGTGGACTTCGCTGGAAAGAGACCATCATGGCTACACACGCGGTTGATGCATTTTAATTAAGTTAGGTGTCAAGTTCTCTACAACCGGATATTAACAAATTCCCATCTACCACATAACCGCGGGCATGGCTTTCGAAAGTTCAAACCCTGCAGGGGTGTCCCAACTTAGCCCATCACAACCTCTCACGGTCAAGGAAGGATATTCCTTCTCCCGGGAAGACCCGATCAGTCTCGGAATCCCAGTTACAAGACATTTCGACAATGGTAAAACAAGACCAGCAAAACCGCCTAAATGTGCCGACAAATCCCGATAGGAGCTGCACATATCTTGTTCTCAGGGCACATCGGATGGGCAAGACGTAGGGTTGGCATAGACCCTGGTTGCCCAGGGGGCACCGGACATCGCCCAGTTCGGACCAACACTTAGAGAAGCACTGGCCCGGGGGGTTAAAATAAAGATGACCCTCGGGCTCGCGAAAACCCAAGGGAAAGGTAATGGTCCTTAGGCAAATGTAAGACCATGGTTGGGCCTTGCTAGAGGATTTTTATTCAAGGCGAACTGTCAAGGGTTTCCCATAACACCCAACCGTGTAAGGAACGCAAAAATCAAGGAACATAACACCGGTATGACGGAAACTAGGGCGGCAAGAGTGGAACAAAACACCAGGCATAAGGCCGAGCCTTCCACCCTTTACCAAGTATATAGATGCATTAATTAAATAAGAGATATTGTGATATCCCAAAATATCCATGTTCCAACAAGGAACAAACTTCAACTTCACCTGCAACTAGCAACGCTATAAGAAGGGCTGAGCAAAAGCGATAACATAGCCAAACAATGGTTTGTTGGGAAGGTGGGTTAGAGGCTTGACATGGCTATATGGGAGGCATGATATAACAAGTGGTAGCTAGCGCGGCATAGCGATAGAGTGAACAACTAGCAAGCAAAGATAGAAGTGATTTAGATGGTATGGTCATCTTGCCTGAAATCCCGCAAGGAAGAAGAGCGAGTCCATGAAGAAGACAAACAGACATAGTCAAATGGATCCTCACAACTCCGGAACGAACTCGAAGCTAACGAGAGAAGTAGCCAGGAAAGAAGCAAGCAACATAGTAAACAACCATCACATAAACATGGCTTGATGCACAACCAAGTATGATGCATGTCCGGTTTAAAGAGGCATGGCATGGCAAAGTGCACAAACAAAACTACAAATTAAGTGGGGCTCAATATGCAACGAGTTGCATGTTGACGAAACACCACATGACTTATTTAGTTCTCTCTCGGTTATGTACCCAACAATATTAAATGTTATTAAACATGGCAAGAGGTGAAGCATAATAAAACTACCTAACTAGGCAAGTTTAAATGAGGCCGGAAACAACAAACAACAATTCCGAAAAATCCCCATATGCATTAGCAATTTAATGCAACAACAATTTAAACATACTTGATGTTGTTATCATGATGCGGATGATATGTGCAAGTTTATGCAATTTTATGAAAATGTTGCCATGAGCATGATATGAAGCATTTGTCATCGTGGCAGAAACGAAAGGGGTGCCACATCAATGAATCTGAAAATGATGCCACGGCAACATATCGGTTCCGATAACTCAATTGAGATACCGATGCAAAAGAGAAGTGTGCAGATGTGTGGAACAAGTTAGAGATGGTGGGGTGATTTCGTTTACCGGATGCCCCATGTGCCGGTGGCATGGCAACCGAGGGTCGTGCACGAAACAAACGGGCATGGTGCTAACACGGGGTCCATCTTGTACATCACACAACATTCGTCCACGGTGGTCGTCTCGACGTTATACCTTTGAAGTGTGCGTTTTTGGGCAGACCAAGTTCAAAGCGGTGTAGGGGAAGTAGACGTTCTCGTGACAGTCGTGGAAGTAGTGGTGTCGGTGTCAAAACCGGCGGATCTCGGGTAGGGGGTCCCGAACTGTGCGTCTAAGTCGGATGGTAACAGGAGGTAGGGGACATGATGTTTACCCAGGTTCGGGCCCTCTTGATGGAGGTAATACCCTACATCATGCTTGATTGTTCTTGATGATATGAGTATTACAAGAGTTGATCTACCACGAGATCAAAGAGGCTAAACCCTAGAAGCTAGCCTATGGTATGATTGTCTGTTGTCCTACGGACTAAAACCCTCCGGTTTATATAGACACCGGAGGGGGCTAGGGTTACACAAGGTCAGTTACAAAGGAGGAGATATACATATCCGTATTGCCTAGCTTGCCTTCCATGCCATGTAGAGTCCCATCCAGACACAAGACGAAGTCTTCAATCTTGTATCTTCATAGTCCAGCAGTCCGGCCAAAGGATATAGTCCGGCTGTCCGGAGACCCCCTAATCCAGGACTCCCTCAGTAGCCCCTGAACCAGGCTTCAATGACGATGAGTCTGGCGCGCAGTATTGTCTTCGGCATTGCAAGGCGGGTTCCTCCTCCGAATACACCATGGAAGAGTTTGAATACAAGGACAGTGTCCGACCCTGTAAAATAAGTTCCACATACCACCGTAGAGAGAATAATATTTCCACAAATCTAATGTGCTGACACATTTTGACAGCATGACATCACGCCATGGCCCGGTCATTATTCGAACCGTTTTTCTCAACCAGCTCCGCACATAATGCGAGGCGGTTTTCTTGACACGTCTTGTCAAAGCAGAGATCGTGTCCCCCTTATCACGAGATTCTCATCAATACAAACGTGGGAAACCCAACCGTGCCTGTTGGTATGACTCCTAGATCTTAGGTAAGTCCCAAACGGCCACAAGGAGGACGCCTGATATTCACCCTCTTTATAAAGGGGACAAGGCTTTTTCTTTTTTCCCTCCCGCGCTCAATGGAATCCATCCCCCACCTCGAGTTCTAACACCCAAAGCTCAGGTCAGGTGCTTCGGACCTTCAACTATGTCCGATCCAACCTTCAAGGTCGGTGGATGCCTTCCTCCGTCAAAGAGGAAGACATCAAGAAGTTGAGAAAGGCCAGATATCTGACCGCCGAAATTTTGCATAGGCTGCCCGCCCGAGGGCAGGTCGTCCCTACTCCCGAACCCAACGAGACCGTTGTGTTCATCTGCCACTTCCTCCGAGGATTAGGCCTCGCTCTGGATCCCTTTGTTAGGGGTCTTATGTTCTATTACGGGCTGGATTTTCACGATCTGGCCCCGGATTCCCTTCTTCACATCTCGTCATTTATTGTCGTATGTGAGGCCTTCCTTCGCATTACCCCTCACTTCGGCCTGTGGCTCAAGACCTTCGATGTGAAGCCGAATATGATCGAAGGGCAGCACGCAGCGTGCAGAGGTGCTTTAATAAGCAAAATCGCTGACGCTCCATGGCCAGAGGGTTCCTTCCCAGAGGTGTCCGGATTGTGGCAGCGGGAGTGGTTTTATGTCACAGCTCCCCGAAGTGCCAAGTGGGTAGCTGCCCCCACCTTTCGCTCGGCCCCCCCACCGCAACTGATGTCATGGGTCAGCAGGGGGCTGAGATGGGGTCCAGCAAAGGACGTGCCAATACTGCAAAGCCGCATCCAAGATCTCTTCGAGAGAGATTTCAGTCTGGTTATGGTAATGCAAGTTATGCTAGTTCGTCGAATCCAGCCTTGCAAACGCCGGCCCCTCCGCATGTGGCAATTCAACCCGGAATGACCGCGAGCTATTCAACATTTCCTCGGCATAACGCTCAAAAAGATGTACAAATCGTTCTTCGGACCCCAAATAGAGTGTCCGAACACCACCGAGGACGTGGGTCTGAGCTGCAACCACCCCGCTGCCCAAGTAAGTAATCCCATGTCGAACCTACTGTCCTTTTATTTATCATGGCATCATTCTAAAGAGCCGCTTTTTGACCAGGACTGGATAACAAAGGCGATGATGATCAGGTGTTCGGCCCCCCTTCCTGAGGGCTTGGACAATCCGGTACTAGACAAGATGCTCAAGCCTGCACCTTATCCAGTGCCCTCAAAGGAAGATGATGGGGGGAATAGAGAGGGCGAAAGCGGGCCTCACTCGCTACTTATTCCAGTCGGGGGAATGAGCACCTCCGCTAGGGAGGACAATCAAAGGGAAGAATCTGGCATTCTCTCTCCCCGGGGAAGGAAGAGGACTACCTCTGAAGACCCGGAAACTAAGGTTTCCAAATAGGAGAAGAAATCTTCATCAGAGGGTCCTGCCTCGGAGGGTATTCTTGCCGCACAATGTCCGCGCGGGGATCAGCCCTCTACCGAGCTGTAAGTAATTGAAAAGTACTTAATAGTGGAAACATCCTACCTTACTTCCGAAGACAATAACCGATGCTTATAAATTGTAGTCCGGATCGTAGCCCTTCTCGACAGAGTTCATCTTCGGGGGTCTTCTTCTGGAGATGATGGAGAGCGAAACGCCTCCCTCGGACACCCCGCCTCATGGAGCGGGCGACCTTGAAGTGTCGTCGCGAAGGATATCTCCGGATCCACTAAGGCCAGAGGATAACCCTTTGGCTACCCGGAATCCCCAGTATCCGGCTCCTAAGGAAAGCGACAGCAAGGGTCCGTACAGTGTGCGGTCGGACGCGCTGAAGGATCTTCTGAGGTAAGCAGCCGTCTCGGAAGCGCATCATATGCTAATGGGTATGGTAATTGAAAGGATTTCATCCGCTAAAAGCGGTTTGCATGAAGCCTTTATGAGTCTGCTGAAAGGCTTCGAGGTACATGAAATAACGTATGTTTTTAACAGTACCGCACATGTTAGGTATGCCCTATGAAGATAGTAGCCCCTGAGACTCTGGTTGTCATCGAAAACGGCGGCAAACAGAGGATCATAGTCCCAGGTAATAACCAGACTGCCTTTATGTGCAGGTGGCTGAAGCTCCAGTGGCTAGCCGGACTGATGGGTTTGCCAAGCTAAAGCGGCAACTTGATGCGGCCATTGTTGAGGAAATCGTTAACTGGTAGCTGCTCGGTGGGCTGGTGAGTAGGGGATTAATAGGCTAATCGGCAAGTTAATCGGCCATTTAATCAATTAATCAGACGATTTATTGGGTAATCGGCTACTCGGGGACCCTATGAGTAGGGATTAATCAGCAAGTTAACTGGTTAATCGGATGAATTCTTGAACAGGGGATGCGGCAGATGCCGACATCGTGCTTGTCAACAAGCGGCTTGACGAGGCACAGGGTGAGTGATTTCTCTGGTGATCGTCACATAATAAGAGTAGCATGATGCCATTATCTTTAATATGTTGTGACTACAGATGGAGCTGCCACCGTGGAGACCCTTCGGGCGGAACTTGCCCGAGCCAAGGAGCAAGCAAGGAGTAGTAATGCGGCCGCTCTAAAGGCAGCCGAAGAGTTAAGGGCCGAACAGACTGCGCATTGCGAGAGCAAGGAAAAAATAGCCAAGATGGATGTAGAGTTAAAAGATTCTGCTGACCGTTACCAGCTTCTTGAAGAAGAAAACCGGGCAAAGACGACGGACCTGGAGAAGGCCCTGGTGACTGCCAAGGAAGACCGCTCCAAAATTAGAGCGACGAATGAGGATCTGAATCAAGCTGCAGTTATCGTGTCTGGGAAGCCCTTCTTGTTGCGAACTAAGTTCGGAGATCCGAAGTATGCTCCTCTGGACCGGCTATGGAGTTCTGCGGACGCCTACATAGATTTGGCTGCAAGTGCTGCTGATGCGGACGAGTACTTCAAGGATCAGAAAGGTCTCGAAGTGGAAAAGCTGTTATGGTCACAGTTTCACGCTCCAGTCCGTCTGCTGCTGTTGAATGAGCGATTGGCCGAGTGGGCCGAGCTCCATAGGTTGTCCAGACTTGCCATGAGGTCCATTGTGGATCACCTGTGGCCAGGAGGGCCAAGACCGAATAGCTACTTTAGTTTAGTGCAATAATTCCTTGGTGTTGTGTCACGCATCGATGCTGTAAAGAGATCGGCGTGCATAGAGGGTGCGCGGATGGCCCTTGCCCGTGTCAAGACATACTGGGCGGAGATGGAGGCCACCACTGTTGTGACACAGGGTTCGATCGTAGGCCGAGTGGCTGTCGAGCACTACTTTGAAGAAGTTCTTGAAGGCGCTCGTTCGATAGAGGCTCAGTGCTCGAAGAATATTATGTTCTAGCGACATGTATTCCCATCGTAAAAACAATGTTTTACTGAATTATCAAGGCTGTATTTATACTTTTGCCCGAAAGTACTATGATGCCTCCTGTTGGGGATATTACTATTGGGCGTAAACCGGCCTATCTGGGCCGGGTTAACTTCGTTAGTAGTTAAGTATGTTAAAGACCAAGAAGGCAGATGAGGGCTCAAGGCCCATGGTCGGTTCAAGGCCTGTAGCCGTAAACCGGCGTTGGTAGTTAACCTGTATTGTAAGTTAGGAATAAGTAGAGACCAAACCGGACACATCTATGAGCCGGTATTGGGACTCTGGGAACCGACGGGCGTCACCCGTGTATATAAGGGGACGACCCAGCGGCGGTTCAAGGACAACAGACAATAACTCGAGACATAGGCGAAGCTTGTTTGCTCCCTAGTCATCGAAACCCCATCAATTCCATCACAACTGGACGTAGGCTTTTACCTTCATCGAAGGGGCCGAACTAGTATAAACTCTCTTGCGTCCCTTGTCCGCTTTAACCCCTTCAAGCTAACCCGTCGCGATGGCTCCATGACTAAGTCCTTTCTCTAGGACATCTGTCGTGACAAAACCACGACAGTTGGCGCCCACCGTGGGGCTATCGCACGATGGTTTCCGGTTCTTGGTGGGCCGCTTTGAAGGACTCGAGGGCTACGCTGTAGGCCGGATGACTAAGAGTCGTCGCGGCAAGCTCTACATCGACGACGCAGGCTGGGGCCCCGAGGCCGGCTCAATTGAGTACGGGTACCGGGTCCCCTTTGGTAGCATTCACGTTTTCATTGGCAAGATCGGTGAACCGGGCCCTGAGCCGGACATCTGCACCAACCTCGTCGAGACGGCTCAGCGTGCGCAATCCGCCCGGGTTAAACCAGCCATGAAGCGTGCCTTCGTGGGAGTCATCCATGGAGGAAGTTATGAGGATGGATCGGAGTTTCGCGGGGCGACTGTCGTTTGTTCCGGTGACGAATCTTCGACCGAAGAAACCGAATCTCTTTATCAGCTACAAAATGGCCGGATTGGGAGCTGTTCCGATGGTGACAGTATTCCGGACCCCTCTGATCTGCCCAACCGGGTTGGAATATTCATGACCGGAACACAAGCAGCGCTTCATTCTTCGACAGTCGCGGCAACGATCTCCGGTTCAGCAGCGGCGACGGCTGCCGGGGCAGGAGGCCCTGTGCGCCCACCGGCTCAGGTTGTATCAGAACTATTTGATGTGTTGGCTGTGCTTATGGCGGAAGTTAATCCGCCAGATCAGGATGTTCACAACACGGAGATTGCAAAGGTAAAGGAACAGATCACCCAGGCCAAGGCGGATCTGGCGGCTGAGGACACCAGGATGGCCGCAGAGCGGGCCGCTTTAGACGCACAGGCCTATAGGCTTATGTTGGACCAGAGCGCGTCGCATGAAGTCATGAGGAGGAAGCACTGATCCCGCTTACCTCCGGTTTCCGAGGCCAGAGACCTTTTCAACACTCCAGAACCAAGAGCCGGCAATCCGCTGGAGGGGAACCGGGCAGAAGCCCCTGGGACCGGTGCACCGGTTCAGCCTCGTCAGATGGACCCGCCTCGTCAAAACACCGTTATACCTCAGGATGCTTTAACACCTCCGGGTCACTACTCCAACCCAATGGACAATCTTGTTGCCGCTGCTGCACGGCTGGAGGCCATTCCAATTGAAGGTGACTCGCCGCAGGTAGTAGAGACGCGACGGGTCAAGGAACTTCTGAGGACAGCTTTGGCCCAACAGGAAGCGTACTCGTACAGCCACGACCGGATCCACTCGACCCCCCGTCCAAGCCGGAGCTATAGCAGACATATGGATGAACCAGCAGTGTCGAGTAATGAACGACGTGGAGCACCCCGTGGCAACAACCCGACGGGTGGTGTTGATGACGCTCAGGAAGTGGTGAACCGGGCCCGAGCACGCAGGGAGGCTGAGTTAGCCGCACAGCATCAGGCTCGGCAGCTCACGCCGGTTCGTCCAACCATCTCGATCGAATCTGGTGTTACTTCTAGTTCTTTGGGGGTGCCTTGCCTTATCCCCGCTTTATGCAACGTGCCCCTGCCCAAGGATTTCAAAGGCCCGCGCAAGGTACCAAATTACACGGCGGATCAACCTCCAGAGACATGGGTGGAGAGCTATGAGATGGCCATGGAGATGCTTGATGTGTATGACACGGCGTGTGCGAAATACTTCACCATGATGCTTGAAGGAACGGCCCGTACTTGGTTAAAAAGCTTGCCAGCTAATTCTATCAGTTCATGGGCCCAATTACGAGCCCAGTTTATCAGCAACTTCAAGGATACCTGTAAACAGCCTATGTCGATAGTGGACTTAGCTGCATGCGTCCAGGAGGAAGGAGAATCAACGACTCAATGGGTGCGTCGGGTTTCACAAGTGTTGCACTCCTCAGACCGCATCAACGCTGACACCGCAGTATTAACCCTAGAAGGCAACTGCCGGTTTGGGCCCCTGAAGTTGAAATTGGGACGGATGAAGCGTCATTGCACCAACATGGGGACCCTCATGGCCGCTTTGGTGAAATATGTTGATTCTGATAGTACCAAGGATCCCGAATCTGATGATGACAAGACAGGGAAAGGGAAGAAGAACAGCAGCTCCAAAGGTCAGCAGCATCACTGGGTAGGCAATGGCGGAGGAGGCAAGCGTAAAGCGGATGGTAACATGGACTTTGTGGCTAATACCAATGCATAGGACAATGGCCGGCGACGCAAGGGTAGGCCGAAAAATCGTAATGGAGCACCCAACCCTAACCCAAACCGCCTAAACTATCTGCTAAGACAGCCCTGTCCAAGACATGGGACGAAGGAGGAGCCAGCAAACCACCTTTGGAAGGATTGCTTTATTATGCAGGAGTTCAAGAATTCTAATAATTTCCGGTATGATCATGAATCTGGCGGTGGCTCAGGTTCCGGGCCGGGTTACGGTGGAGGAAGTTCCGGTTCAGGATTTAATGGTAATCCGGGCGGACATAATGGTCAAAATAGTCAGAACAACTAGGGTGGTTACAACCAGCAGCAGCAACAGTCAGGTTACCAGAGCAACCCAAAGCAGTTGAGTAGTGGGCAGTACCATGTCTTTACCACTAGCTTGGACAAGAGAGACCGGAAGGTTCAGAGGCGGGCAGTCAACTCTGTTGAACCGGCCATACCCCGTTATCTACGTTGGTCTGAACAGCCAATCATATGGAGCAGAGAGGATCACCCACCCCAGGTCGATAATCCGGGTCAGTTGGCTCTGGTGGTGGCGCCTCAGGTGGGAGGTTATAAGTTCACCAAGGTGCTCATGGATGGAGGGAGCAGCATTAACATCCTGTACTATGAGACCTTCCGTCGTATGGGACTAACAGATAAGAATCTCAAACCGTCTAATACAGTATTCCACGGTGTAGTGCCTGGAAGATCAGCATATCCCGTTGGTAAGATAGCTCTCGAAGTGGCCTTGGAGATGATCATGATTCCAGGTCGGAGACATTGATGTTTGAAGTGGTGAAAATCCAAAGTCCATATCATGCCCTGTTTGGGCGACCGGCATACGCCAAGTTTATGGCTCGGCCCTGTTATGTGTATTTGCAGCTCAAGATGCCGGGTCACAAGGGGACAATAACGGTTCACGGAAGCCGCAAAATTGCTTTGTAATGCGAGGAAGGAGATGCGGCTTATGCAGAGTCGGTTTGTGCCACCGAGGAGTTAAAGTACTATAAAGACAATGTTGATCCGGCGGACATGACTCCGTTGAAGAAGCCAACTACGGAGCATGATCCGGCCCTGAAGTTCAAATCGTCAGCAGAAACTAAGCTTGTTGACTTCATACCTGGCGATTCGTCCAAGCAGTTCAGCATCAGTGCCAACTTGGATCTGAAATAGGAAAGCACGCTCGTCGAGTTCATCCGTGAGAATCGGGACATTTTTGCATGGAAGCCCTCTGACATGCCAGGTGTACTGAGGCAATTCGCTGAGCACACACTTAATGTGGATCCTAAATATAAACCGGTGAAACAGTTCCTCCGCCGGTTTAACAAAGAAAGACGCAAAGCGATTGGAGAAGAGGTAGCCAGGCTCTTAGCAGCTGGCTTTATTGTTGAAGTTTTTCACCCCGAGTGGCTTGCCAATCCGGTGCTGGTTCTCAAGAAAAACGGCACCTAGCGCATGTGTGTGGATTACACAGATCTTAATAAAGCTTATCCAGCAGATCCTTTTGCCCTCCCCCGTATTGATCAAATTATTGATGCTATGGCGGGTTGTGAGCATTTAAGTTTTTTGGATGCGTATTCTGGCTATCATCAGATCAAAATGGCAGTTAAGGACCAGGAGAAGACAACATTTATAACTCCCTTTGGAGCCTTCTGCTATGTGTCTATGCCCTTCGGGCTCAAGAGTGCCCAGGCAACTTACCAACGGTGTGTACAAAATTGTCTTCACAAGCAGATTGGCCGTAATGTACATGCTTACGTGGATGATATCGTGGTTAAATCCAGGGACAAGGAGACTCCGATTGATGATTTGAAGGAAACCTTTGATAACCTGAGAACATACAAGATGATGCTTAATCCAGACAAGTGTGTCTTTGGTGTACCGGCGGGCAAGCTATTGGGTTTTCTAGTGTCCAACAGGGGAATTGAGGCTAATCCGGAGAAGATCACGGCTATCACCTCCCTGGCTAAACCGAAGTGTATCAACGATGTTCAACGCCTGGCAGGCCGGATTGCTGCGCTAAGACGGTTTATCAGTCGCCTGGGTGAGAAGGCAATCCCTTTGTATCAGATGTTGAAAAAGACGGATCAGTTTGTCTGGAGTTCTGCTGCTGATGAAGCATTTGAGGACTTAAAGCGGCAATTGGCCAATCCGCCTGTGCTCGCCGCTCCCGTTGACAAGGAGCCGTTACTGCTATATGTTGCTGCTAATGTTCGGGCGGTCAGCGTAGCTATTGTGGTGGAGCGAAAGGAGGCAGGTAAGGAGCATCCGGTTCAACGTCCGGTCTATTATATCAGCGAGGTGCTCATTGAGTCCAAGCAAAGGTATGCATTGGCAGAAGCTGGTGTATGGAGTTTTTATGGCAAGCCGGAAGCTTAAACAATATTTCCATGGGCACTCAATTACGGTGGTCAGTTCCGCTCCTTTGGGAGATATCATCCAGAACCGGGAAGCAACTGGCCGGATTGCAAAGTGGGCCATAGAGCTGGGGCCGTACGGTTTGAAGTATGTGCCTCGGACAGCGGTTAAGTCTCAAGCACTTGTTGATTTCATCAATGATTGGATGGAAATGCAAGCACCTGAAGAAAAGCCGGATCATACGTATTGGACCATCCATTTTGATGGATCCAGGCAGTTGGAAGGCTCGGGGGCTGGAGTCGTATTAACTTCCCCACGAGGTGATAAGTTTTGTTATGTTCTCCGTTTAATGTTCCCTTGTACTAACAATGCAGCAGAGTATGAAGCCTTGCTCCATGGTCTCCGGATGGCTAAGGAGATGAATCTAAGTCGAGTTAAGTGCTTTGGTGACTCGGACCTTGTGGCTCAGCAAGTGTCTGGCACTTGGGACTCCAAGGACCCACTCATGGCAGCATATTGTCGTGAGGTGGATACTATCGCAGGTTATTTCAAAGGCTATCATGTGGACCACGTGGACTGGCGGAAAAATGAAGCGGCAGACGCTTTAAGCTGGCTGGGCTCTCAGCGCAAACCGGTCCCACCCAATGTTTTTCTGGATGTGCTGCACAACCCGTCGGTCAAGATCCCTGGTGAAGAGGATTTGGCTATTCCTGATCCGGAGGCTCAATTGGTGGCGGCTCTTCATGTTATTCTAGATTGGACGCTTCCTTACCTGGCGTACAAGAACCGGGGTGAGTTGCCAGAGGATGAGATTCTAGCCCGGCAGATAATCCGGCGATCCAAATCCATGGCTATCATCAACGGTGAGTTGCATCATTGCAGTATATCAGGAGCTTTTCAACGATGCGTGTCTCCTGAAGAAGGCCGTGAAATTTTGCGTGAGATCCACGAAGGATATTGTGGTCACCACGCCGGTTCAAAGTCTCTGGTGGCTAAAGCATTTCGCCATGGTTTTTATTGGTTAACTGCTCATGCTGATGCGGAGGATCTGGTCAGACGATGTGATGGTTGCCAAAGGTTTTCAAGGCGTGCTCATGTACCGGCTCAAGAATTGAGAATGATTCCAATTACTTGGCCGTTTGCGACTTGGGGGCTGGATATGGTTGGGCCTTTCAAAAGGTCCAAAGATAAGAAGACCCACCTCCTGGTGGCGGTTGACAAGTTTACAAAGTGGGTGGAGGCAGAACCTGTTAGCAAGTGTGATGCGGCCACGGCGGTTTAGTTCATCAAAAAGGTGATTTCCCGGTTTGGCTTTCCGCACAGTATTATCACAGATAATGGTACCAATTTGTCCAAAGGTGCTATGAAGGAGTTCTGCGAACGGGAGCACATCTGGCTCGACGTTTCATCAGTGGCACATCCATAGTCCAATGGTCAAGCAGAAAGAGCTAATCAAGAGATCTTGAGAGGCATCAAGCCCCGGCTCATGGTTCCTTTGCAGAGAACGCCGGGTTGTTGGGTAGAAGAATTACCATCTGTGTTATGGAGCATCAATACAACACCCAATAGATCAACAGGATACACACCGTTCTTCATGGTTTATGGAGCGGAGGCGGTTCTCCCCAGTGATATCCGTCATGATTCACCTCGTGTCACGGCTTATATTGAAGCAGACAACAAGACAGCACGGCAAGATGCTTTGGACCGGTTGGATGAAGAGCGTGACATCGCAGCCGCCCGATCAGTGATTTACCAGCAGGATCTTCGTCGTTATCACAGTCACCGGGTCAGAACCAAAGCCTTTCAGGAAGGAGATTTGGTGCTTCGGCTCATCCAAGATCAGACTGATATGCATAAGCTATCCCCACCTTGGGAGGGGCCTTTCATGGTCAGCAAGAATCTGCACAACGGGTCGTACTATCTGATCGATATTCGAGAGCATAAGGACTCACGTACATTAGAGGAGGAGACTAACAGGCCGTGGAATATAGCTCATCTTCGGCCTTACTATACCTGAGCCATTGGCTATACTTATGTACATATTACGACAATGTATATATTATGGTTAATATAATAAACCAGAACCTCAGCTAAAGCGGGGTATCTGTTCTTTTACATCATGTGAGGTTACATGGAGTTGCTCTAAAGCGGCCTCCGGTTTACCCCTTGAGTTCGCTTTGCTAAAAGCATCATGTTATATCACTTGGAGGATTGGTCGTGTCCGAACCAATACCATGCCTCTTGATAGGCGAGAGCCACCAGATCACTTGGGGACTTGGTCATGTCTGAACCAGTCATGCCTCTTGATCGGCCTAAGGCCACAGAATCACTTGGGGGCTCGGTCGAACCCGAACCATGACCATGCCATTTGGTCGGTATAAATGCCACAGAATCACTTGGGGACCTGGCTGACTAGAACCATAGTTACACCTAACGGGAGCTTGGTCGTGTTTGGCCATGGTAACATCATTTGATCAGCTTAAATAAACCTTTTTTGGCAAAACTTTTTGTCGTTGCTTTTGCTTCACACTTTTCTTTGAAGGGGGTTTTTTGCTTTTCATTGTGTTTTTTAAACCAACAAAGTTTTTTAACCAATCAATTGACGGAACACAGTTCACGTCAATCCGGAGACTGTTTGTCCGGTTTGATCCTTGTTGTTAACATCCTCTTAGGGAGTAACACGGTGTTTATTATAACCCGACACGGTTTACATGGTAAACCAGCATCATATATATATATATATATATATATATATATATATATATATATATATATACAGGAGCTGTTATCTCCTCCAACAGTGTGGGTTTGCAAAACTCCGCTTCAAGGTTGGCCAAGCCAACTTCACACTCAACGATGGCAGGTATTATGTATCTCAAAAATTTGATCATATACTTAAAATTTTGTTTTGGATGTTTTGATTTCATATATACAGATATCATATTCCGCCTGACGGTACAACCGCGGTGGCACTTGATGAATTTCTTATTTCAGAAAGTGTTTTGGAAAGTTCATTACCACAGGAAGAGCAAGTTATGCACGAAGGCATATCAACATCAAAGGTATCAGCTAGCCTATTACAAGGCAACATGGTGCCCATAATAATATAATTGTTTTTCACAAAGGAGAGGCAGTTTTAAAACCGGCTTTCGGTTCAAGCTTGGCCACCAGCCTGGCCTGATGGTTGTGGGTCATCCTGCGCCGCTTCAGCTTCCGTTTCTCTACCCAGTGGCTGGAAATCCACAGTTGTCCAGTCGATTCCCGTTAATGCTTGAAAAACAGCTTCATCATGGATCAGCAATTATGGGTCAATATCGGGAGCGTAAGTATGCTTACGGATTGGAGGGATCAGATTTTCCGATTCATGGATTGGTGCAGCTATTCGCTTGTTCTGACTGTCATATTGGGCTTGATAATGAGACAAGTCCGCTTCCTCAGCCAGTTGACAAGCTAGCGGACGTACCTCCCGGTTTATTGCTCGCAGATCCGCTTCGCCAAATTCTGACCCATCTTCCTTCAAGCTGGGATAGCCCTGAGCCGCTTCAATAGGATAAAAATCCGGCACCCAGGCTTTTGCCCGGATTAAGGCATTGATTGCACCGGTTCGAGCAGCAGATTTCTTCAGCTCTTCAACCCGGGTAGGAAGCACCGACAGTTTCATCAGAGTATCTTGAATCAAAGTGGGCACCGGTTTGTTATGAGATGCGGTACAGATGATCCACTGGGCACCAGTATACAATTGTTCAACCAATGTATAGGCGGCTTTTAGTTTCTTCCGCACATCTGACCCCAAGTGATCAATGCGTGTCCCTGAAATACCATAAAGGGTTAATAAATCGGTGACTCTGTCAGAAGGCAGAGCCAATTCAGAAGTCAAACTAGCTTACCGAAGATAGCAGTGGTCATGGCATGCACGTGCCGCTTTATGCTGGTCAGTTCATCCGCCACCGGTTTTAGTGCAGCCTCGGCATCCTCTACTCGTTTGATTAAAGCGGACTTTTCAGTGGCCCAATCTGCCCGCTTCTTCTTGAAGCTTTCCTTAAGCTGTTCCATGGCGCTTAAAGCACTGGCTAATTCCTCTTTTGCTTTGGAGGTTTCAGCTTGTTGGGTTTTCAGGTTTTCTTGGAGATGGCGACTTGGCTTTCTTTCGTCTTCAGCTCAGCCTGCATGCAGACAGTTATATGCTTCAACAAAATGGTACAAGGATTGAAGTACCAACCACATAACAAGTTATGCACTTGGCACTTGGGGGCTAATGCATATTCGATCTTCATCTTTCAATTGCTTACAAAGTCCCAAGATCAATACAAGTATTCAACTTGGCACTTGGGGGCTAATGGCTATTTGCTCGTATATATTCTGATGCGGCAATTTCAATTACTTAAAGTACCGGTTTAACTACGTTAAGTTGAACGGGCCCTTGGGGGCTACATCAGCAAACTTCAAAGCATCAAGATTTATATTGGTAAGTCCCGGTTTGAAAGAATATAACAAACCGGCCCTTGGGGGCTAGGAGAGTCAGCAAGAATGGAAGCATACAAGCAGGAAGGAGCATATGGAAGTTACCTCATATTTCTCTTTCATCATATTAACCAGATCGGCTTCATAGTCGCGACTGGTATACAACCGGTTCAGATAGCCGGAATGGATATCTTGGGCGTTCAGAGCAGCATAAGTTGTCAGATCAGTGTTCCACTTGCCTTTGCCAAAGGCAGCAAATTCTTCCTTGGCAGAATGTTTGGATAAAGCGACAGGATTGCTTGGCTCAATATGGCCAGTGCCAGTAATGACAACCTCATCATCCTGGGTACTGCCGGTTTGCACTGGGGCTGTTGGCTTGTTAGTAGGTTTTGCTGGACCTGTGGAACTTTCAATCCGGATGGGACCTGTGGGCTGATTGATAGGACCTAAGGCGTCAGTAGGTCTCTCATCAGCAATAATATCATCGTCCTGCTGCGGTGGATCGTTGGGTATATCCTTAGGAATAGCCGCTTCAAGATTGGGTGTCTTGCCTGGTTCAAGAATGACATCTTCTTCGGCCGCTTTGTCCAGGCGGCCCTTCTTGCTTGGCCTAGGTTTGGCCCTGAGAAGAATAACAAAATCAAATACGGCATATGTTCTAAGGCAATGTATTGCAAACATCACAATAAGTATAGCTTACCCAAGCACCGTTTTGAGCGGTGGGAGCTAAGTAGCCGATGACTCGCCAGAAGATGAGTGGGAAGTAACCTGGTAATCGGAGTCAGACGGATTAAGAGGTTGACGAAAGCAGCCCGCTTTAGGACAAGCACTGACAAGCAAATTAGAGACCTCAGAATGGCGTTTCCGAACCAGACTGTTTGGTAAACCGGCGGAGGTAACTACCTGGCCGCTGTGCCGGGTGGTGCGGCGAGCTTCGTGTTGTTGGGTCTTCACAAGAAGTTTAGGATCCAAGTAAGCAAGAGGATGAGAAAATTTAACTTTCCGGTTTGCCTGACGGATTTTTTGTGAAGGCAAAGTTTCTGAATCGGAAGAGAGAATAATTACCTCTGCAACATCCGCGTGGCTGGCTTCGGCATCATCCTGACATATATCATCATCAATAAGACGCATGAAAAATAAACCAAGTGAGTCAAGCTCTACCTCAAAGTCCGGATTATCCACCTCATCATCAGGGGCCAGATTAGAAGATGCAGTGGTTCTTTTCCTGTGGGCAGTCTTCTTCACAGCTTTAGTCTTTTGCCGGGTTGCTCTTTCCGGTTTGTCTGGTTTTTCTGGTTTCTCCTGCGGCAGTTTTTTGCTCCAAAACGGATCATCGCCCTGATTATGCAGACACTGATATTAAAAACAATGACCAGACATATCAATAACAGAATCAGCAAAGAGAAAAATCAAAGTCTTATAGCTGTCGATTTGTTGGTGGCACAAAAGGGAAGCAGGCCGGTTCTAGCGCAGACGTGTTCCGGTTCATTCAGTATCTTATGCACAGCCTCTGTGATTTCTTCACCGGAGAGCTGGAGTTTTGAATGACGCAGTGGGTCATCAACACTGTCGGTATACTCGCACATCAAACCGGAGTGCTGACTAAGGGGCAGTATGCTCCATGATATCCAACAGCGAGCGAGATCAAACCCTGTTAAACCGTTGGCCATAAAGGCTCTAAGCTTTGACAGCTGGGGAGCATATTTGCTTCTCTCCTGGGCAGTCAATCTTTGAGGAAAAGGGTGTGTATTGCTGAGCCGCTCCGGACGAAAGCCAGGCAAGGGATTCTCACCAGCAGGGGAGGTGTCTTTGCAGTAGAACCATGTCTGATTCCACTCCTTGGGGTGACTGTGCAGCTTGGCGTGAGGGTATGTGACCTCTTTCCTTTTCTGAATCGCCATGCCACCCAACTCCGTATTAGAGCCATCAGTAAACTCAGTACGGCGGTTTAGATGGAAAAGATCTCTGAACAATTCCACTGTGGGCTCCTCTTGAAAGAACACCTCACAGAGCACTTGGAAGTGGCACATATTTGTAACAGAGTTGGGGCCAGTGTCTTGCGGATGGAGTTGAAATTCGGCTAAAACATCCCGGTAAAACTTAGAACCGGGCGGCTTAAAGCCCCGGGCTAAGTGATCTACGAAAACAACAACCTCTCCTTCTCGAGGTGTGGGAGGGCATTCTTTGCCAGGAGCCCTCCAATGGATGGTATCTTTGCTGCCTAAAGCGCCAATCAGGACTAAATCGTCCAGTTGATCCTCTGTGACGCGAGAAGGAGCCCAATTGCACTCATATACTTGCTTATCCATGATGGAATCTACAAGGTAGAAGATCCCGGTTCAAAAATGCATTTGATCAAGGTACATTGGTATGGGCACTGTTAAACCGGAGACAGAACTATCTGAACCGGAGTTTCATGAAGCAACCAACATCTGGCTGTTCAACAAGGGGACTAATGGCATATACCGGTTTGGAAAATTTTCTATAAGGTTAAACCGCCTGATCTAAGCATTGAAGAGCTGAGATTGCGGATGGATAAGTATGCAGAAACAGATTTCACAAGATTTCTCTACAGCGTTGGATCTGAAGCAAGTTCAAAAAATAAGAAAAATATTCAAAAGCTCGAAGCAGAACAGTATTGAATCAATGGGCAGAAATATATGTGAGATCTATGGTCTTGGGTATGAAACTAAAGGCGGATACTAAAAGCTACCGCTACACAAAGCAGGGGTCCACAGATGCATCCAGGAGCTAGTATATGAACAGGAACAGGTGATGAACACTGCAAGAACACGAAACCCTAGAACAAATCTGTGTTGAGAAGAGCAGAAGGTTTACCAGAGTTGAGGAAGACGCGGAAGGTTGCCGCGGTGCTCTGGTTCGTTCAGGTTGATGCAGCGGCTAAGGTTGGTGCAGAAGTTGACGGCGGCGGCGGAGCTCCGAGGCTGGCGACGCGAGGAAGACGAAGAAGAAAGGCACGAAGGGGAGGAAAGAAATGACCCTTCGGTCCTATTTATAAGGCAAAAAGACATGTCTCAGGTGTGACAATCAAGGGGCCACGAAACGGAACTGTCGCCTCGATTCCAGCAGATCTATTAAACAAGGAAGCATAATGGATAGTTTCGGTATGACAGGTGACGTCACTCCAGTTTACAGCAATCAGAGAAGATGACATCATGACGGTTTACAGCAATCATGAGAAGATGTTGAAGATGAAGTTTTTGCTAAAGGATTGACATGAACCCGTTCAAATCAATCTGGGGCCTAATGTTGGGGATATTACTATTGGGAGTAAACCGGCCTATCTGGGCCGGGTTAACTTTGTCAGTAGTTAAGTATGTTAAAGCCCAAGAAGGCAGATGAGGGCTCAAGGCCCATGGTCGGTTCAAGGCCTGTAGCCGTAAACCAGCGTTGGTAGTTAACTTGTATTGTAAGTTAGGAATAAGTAGAGACCAAACCGGACACATCTATGAGCAGGTATTGAGACTCTGGGAACCGACGGGCGTCACCCGTGTATATAAGGGGACGACCCGGCGGCGGTTCAAGGACAACAAACAACAACTCGAGACATAGGCGAAGCTTGTTTGCTCCCTAGTCATCGAAACCCCATCAATTCCATCACAACTAGACTTAGGCTTTTACCTTCATCGAAGGGGCCGAACTAGTATAAACTCTCTTGTGTCCCTTGTCCGCTTTAACCCCTTCAAGCTAACCCGTCGCGATGGCTCCACGACTAAGTACTTTCTCTAGGACATCTGCCGTGACAAAACCACGACACCTCCTGTGCGGCCGTTTATGTATATATGTATATAAACTGAAAGTTTGCAGCCGTCGGCTTCCGCCCCCATGCATATAATGCGGGGGTGTTCGCAGAAAATGCATATCCACACTTGATCAAATGGCTTGGTCCGTTAAGGAGGTGATAGCACAGCGAACGAGGCAATCGGACTATATTGCTTTAACACTTTCACTTAGACATAGGAGTTTGACGGTGGGGCTACTATAGCCCCTGGTACTTCTGCGCTCGTCCAAATACGGGTCGCGTACGTACATGACCGAGAAATGGCCCTTCGTTAATGCGGAGTGATCCCAAAGATTCCGATGAGTCATCGAGTGGTTGACCAGTCTCTCGCTATATCATGACAGTTAGTTTTCGGCTTTCTCTACTGAGGTGCTCATCCGGATGAACCAGGGCACAATCGCAGTAGTTCTCCCAGTGCTACCTTAGCCGATATAACGGAACGTAAGGTACCAAAACATGGGAGCCGGGCAAACCCAACATGTGACCAAAGACATGATTCAGAGCTAATGCATATAGGGCCAAACTCGCGACGCCGAACACTCCCTAAGGTGTTCGGTCTTGAGAACATATACCGGGCTAAACAATGCCCTTAATAAGAAACCCCATGTGTCCAGGTACGTGCAAAATCTTGACGTGGCCACATGCCAATAACGCCAGCATCCTTCTCGGTTGTATGGAGTATCCGGAGGATGTGAGCAACAAGAGACAGTAAAAAAGGTTTACGCGGGGTCTTAATCTAAAAAGAAACCTTTGGGCGGGTCCCTGCTGCACGTCTGCGCCTGTGTCTTCGTTGTGCCATGTCCTGGACGGGTGTAGCACGATTGTCATCTACAAAAGGAAAGAACTTAGGTGAAAGTTTTTGTGCCAAAAAGAAGAATTGTTTATTATCAATGAACTATCAAAATTCAAGAGAAGCCAAGTTGAGCTGGGCTGGCCCTGATTACACGCGAGAAGCCCCTGGTATCGTTTATGAGGGTTTGATCATCAAACCAATCTGATGTATATAGGATGGAACACCGGATTCATTTGTCCGTGTCCGTGGTCTTGGCGACCTGCCATTTTTCTGGTTGGTGAGGCCGTCTAGTTTGCGGCTGCTAGATCCGCCGCATCCTCTACCGTACGTGGGAAACGTTCGGTATTTCCGCTAACTAAGATGATGCCACGTGGACCGGGCATCCTAAGCTTGAGAAAAGCATAATGTGGTATTGCGTTAAAACGAGCGAAAGCCGTTCTTCCGAGTAGTGCTTGATAGCCACTTCGGAATGGGGTGATGTGAAAAGTTAACCTTTCGCTTCGGGAGTTATCGGGAGAACCGAATACCACCTATAGTAGTAAAGAAACTGTACAGCGGGCCTCTTGGCCTGGTATTACTCCCTTGAATGTAGTATTACTGTGGCTTATTTGTGTCGGGTCTATCCCCATTTTGCGGACTATGTCCTGATATATCAGATTTAGATCACTGCCGCCGTCCATGAGGACTCGTGTGAAATGGTACCCATTTATTATTGGGTCTAACACCAAGGCCATCGGTCCTTCGTGCCGGATATTTGTCTCGTGATCCCTACGATCAAAAGTGATCGGGCAGGCCAACCAGGGGTTGAACCTAGGGGTGACGGGCTCTATGGCGCGTGTGCCTCGGAGTGCATGCTTGCTTCTCCTCTTTGTCACATGGATCACATTTACTGTTTTAACCTCTGGTGGGAACTTTTTCTCTCCTCCGGCGCTTTGCTGGCGAGGCTCATCCTCGTCTTCGCTTGGTGTCTCTTTCCCTTTGTGTTCGGCGTTTAGCTTACCGGCCTGCTTGAAGACCCAACATTCTCTGTGGGTATGATTTTCAGGTTTGTCTGGGGTGTCGTGAATCTGACAGAGTTTGTCAAGAATTTTGTTTAGGCCAGATTGTCCTTCTCTGCTGCCTTTGAAAGGCTTTTTCCACTGACCTGGTCGGGAGCCCCTGAATCCGGCATTTACCGCCGTGTTATCTGGGCTACCTTCTTTATTTCTATGCTTGTTTTTGCGGCGTCGTGGTTTACCATTGCCATCCCTGACTTCAGATGTGCTTGGGTCGCTGGTGCTGCTATGGGCCAACCAGCTGTCCTCGCCTGCACAAAAACGGGTCATGAGGCTTGTTAGGGCTGCCATTGTTCTCGGTTTTTCTTGACCGAGGTGTCTGGCGAGCCATTCATCTCGGACGCTGTGTTTAAAAGCTACTAAGGCTTCGGCATCCGGACAGTCGATGATTTGATTCTTCTTGGTGAGGAACCTGTTCCAAAGCTTTCAGGCGGACTCTCCGGACTGTTGGATTTTATGACTTAAATCGTCTGCATCCGGAGGTCGGACATAAGTCCCTTGAAAATTGGCCCGAAAAGCGTCCTCGAGCTCCTCCCAACTTCCAATTGAGTTTTCAGGGAGGCTTTTCAGCCAGTACCGAGATGTCGCTTTAAGCTTGAGGGGCAAGTATTTAATGGCATGGATATCGTCTCCACGAGCCATATGAATATGGAGGATGAAGTCCTCTATCCAGACTCCAGGGTCTGTGGTCCCGTCGTACGCCTCAATGTTCACCGGTTTGAATCCCTCTGGGAATTCGTGATCTAGCACCTCATCAGTGAAACATAAGGGGTGTGCGGCACCCCTGTATTGGGATGCGCCATGGTGTTCGGACGGTTGTAGTATTCGGTGTTGGTTTCGTACCATAGCGCGCTTCCTAGATCCATAGATGGATCTGGTCGCGCCGAGTTTTTGACGCAAGTCCTCACGTAGATTGTGCGTTGACTTATGTGCGACTATGTTAGCCGCTCTATCGCGTTCACAAGGTGGTGGATTCGGCCGGTTGGCTGTATCACTCTTCGGCTGTATGGGCTCTAAGGCCTCATCGTCGAATTCCGGTAATAGGTTGCGCTTTGGATAGCTATTTTTATGGTAACTTCCACCATACTTTTTTACTTTGTTCCACTTGTTGTTGAGCGTATCTTGTGCGACCTTGAGCCTTTGCTTCTGCTTCTTTAGGCTACTCGCAGTAGCAATAAGCCTTCTGCGGAGGTTTTCTTGCTCCAAGTGCGTTTCCGGGATGATGTGTGCATCTTCGTCCGGACTGTTTTCTTCCCCAGACGGGGTTTGATGAGGCTTATCCTTGGCGTCGTCGTGTTCGGACGTCGGATCCGTACTATGTTTGCATTTTGCATTTTGATCGTGCTCTGCCACTGGAGTGGTGCAATCGTTGTTTCTTCTAGAGTCGACTGGACTGTTATTTCCTCTTGCGCTGTTATCGCTATTTTTGCTATGGCGGGACTTAGAGCAGCGTCATTGACGTCGGCGCCTGGGTTGCTTGGAGGGGGCATCCTCCGCTGTCTCTTTGCCATTTCCCTCTCTGGGTGCATCCACCATGTATATGTCATGTGATGAAGTGGCGGTCCAGCGTCCTGTGGGCGGTGGTTCCTGTTCGTCTCCTGCATCGTCGTCCATACCGTCGATGTCTTCGGAGTCGAAGTCGAGCATGTCGGTTAAGTCATTGACAGTGGCTACTAAGTGGGCGGTGGGTGGGCAGCGAATTTCTTCGTCGTCCGCATCCCACTCTAGTCAGACATAGTTCGACCAAGGTTCTCCTGATAGGGAGAGAGACCTTAATGAATTTAGCACATCTTCGAAAGGTTAGTGCTGAAAGATATCCGCGGAGGTGAACTCCATGATCGGCGCCCCATCGAATTCGACAGGCACGGATGTAGGCGGCTCGGAGTCCGTGGCCGGGGATAAATCCAGTGGTTCGGTGACGCGGCTCTCGAAAGGGGTGAAGTCAGTATCTGGCTTTATCGCCACTGAGAGTGCGACCTCCATGGCGGGGTCTATCCTCCGCTCTCGGATGGCGCGATTTGCTCCGGATTAACGGCCGGAGTAGCCGCGGATGCGATCTCCCGAACATTGTCCAATGGCAGAGTTACGTCTTGCTCGTCGCGACTGTGCGGCGCGTCCGGCATGGGCTCGAATCCGTCGAAGATCAAGTATCTGCGGATGTCGGCCGTGTAGTTCAAGTTTCCAAATCTGACCTGATGGCCAGGGGCGTAGCTCTCGATCTGCTCCAGATGGCCAAGCGAATTGGCCCGCAGTGCAAAGCCGCCGAATACGAATATCTGTCCAGGGAGGAAAGCCTCACCTGGACC
The DNA here is from genome assembly GCF_002162155.2 of Triticum dicoccoides. Classification (NCBI taxonomy): domain Eukaryota; kingdom Viridiplantae; phylum Streptophyta; class Magnoliopsida; order Poales; family Poaceae; genus Triticum; species Triticum dicoccoides. The sequence continues at coordinate 248,134,962 of NC_041386.1, read as the reverse complement.
GCATCGCTAGCGATGATCGAAGGAGCCATCGAGCCTTATGGTGACGGCACAATGGAACTCTCAATGAAAGCACCAATGTCGGTGTCAAAACCGTCGGATCTCGGGTAGAGGGTCCCAAACTGTGCGTCTAAGGCGGATGGTAACAGGAGGCAGGGGACACAATGTTTACCCAGGTTCGGGCCCTCTTGATGGAGGTAATACCCTACGTCCTTCTTGATTGTTCTTGATGATATGAGTATTACAAGAGTTGATCTACCACGAGATCAAAGAGGCTAAACCCTAAAAGCTAGCCTATGGTATGATTGTCTGTTGTCCTACGGACTAAAACCCTCTGGTTTATATAGACACCGGAGGGGGCTAGGGTTACACAAGGTCGGTTACAAAGGAGGAGATATACATATCCATATTGCCTAGCTTGCCTTCCATGCCAAGTAGAGTCCCATCCGGACATGAGACGAAGTCTTCAATCTTGTATCTTCATAGCCCAACAGTCCGGACAAAGGATATAGTCCCGCTGTCCGGAGACCCCTAATCTAGGACTCCCTCAAGTGGTACACGTTCGTTTCGGATAGGAACTTGCCGAATCCACGGTCGACGGTAGTTGTACACTTGGTCTTGTCGGATCCATGGTTCTTTGGGAAATGGTAGTCATACACTTCCGTAGATGTTCGGGGCCATCGGTAGGGGTACTCGCGGTATTGCGATGACAGTGGTACAAGGTCTTCGGGGTACTTGTCGGTCCGGTCTTGACGGTCTCGTTTTTGCGATGGTAGTCGTACTAGTCGGTGGTAGTGGAACTTGACGGATCCAAGCTCTTCGAGGGTCGCCGTGGTACTCGTTCACGTTGTAGTCGTACATGTACTGTGGTCGAGGTCTTGGTGAACTTGCAGGCCTTGGCGATTCCGGAGGCGCCGGTAGAGGTACTGGACGCGACACCGAGTACTCGTACACTTGTCGGAGAGGACTTCTCCATGAAGCCCAAAACGAAACAGCCACAATCGGAGGCAAGGCGCACGAGGGTAGCGAGGCGGTGGTCCCGTGGCAACAGGAGGTCGGCGGCGGCGCGGCACGGGAAGAGCAGCAGCAGGACGGAGTGGCTACCCTCGCCCTTGGCGTGGAGATAGGGAAGTGAAGCTCCTGGAGGCTGGAGGTGACATGGACCTCGAGCGCACGGTGAGGAGGAGCAGGGGAAGGGGAGGTCGCCAGACGCCCATAGCGAGGAGCATGAGAAGGAGGTCGGGCGTGCGACGTGCGGGTCAGGCGAGCTCACGGCAGGAGGCGCTCGGTGAGGAGCAGGTCTTGGTCACGGTGGCAGCTAGGTTCCTTGCTGGTGGAGGACCGGGAACTAGCGGGCAGAGGAGGCGGGGTCGGCGCCTAAGCTGTCGTCGTGTCCGTGGCTCTGGACGACGATGATGTGAGGCAGGGCACCGCGAGCGGCTGTGCTGGCGTCGGGACTTGGCGCGGAAGACAGTGATGTGCTTCGGGACCTGGACGACTTGCCGACGAGGAGGCGCCATGGTGGCCAGGTTCACCTGCAGCAAGCCTCGCGGGCAAAGGAGACCGACAAGGGGCGGTGCCCGGAGGAGGCCAGCGGGAAAACCGTCTCAAGCGCTCGGGGTCGAGCTCGCGCGCGAGGCCCTGGGGCACGAGGAGTTGGGGAAACGGGTGCGGGGCTTCCCCCTGGTGCGCTTCGGGGAGAGGGAGAGAGAGAGAGGGATCGAGCAGAGGGGAAGGAGCGCTGGGTGTGTGGCGGCGGGCGGAGGGAAAGAGAGGAGGAGATGGGATCTAGCATAGCTCTCTCCTGCGGCTAGGGTTAGAAGGGCACAGGCTGGGCCTTGGTGGAAATGGGCCAGCCTGGCTGCGAGAGGATTTGGGGAGGCCTAGCTAGGCTGGCACTCCTTCTCTATCTCTTACTCTTAAACTTTAACCGAAAAACCATTAGAGAGAAGAAAAAGAAAGAGGGGGTTAGGAAAAGAATTTGCGCATGCGGATAATTTTCCCGAACTCACAAAATGTGCTTGTTCCGAGAAAATAGAAAAGGCCAAGATTGAAAGATTTAAATTCGGACTCATTTGAATTTAATTCAAATGGGTTTGAACTAGGACTCGGTAAAAAGAGGGTCTAAAAATGTACGGCTTTTTAGAGGAGCCTCGAAAAAAGAGATAAAGAATTGTAGACAAGATTTGAAGGTCAAACTCGAAGTGGAATAGGCATGGGAAATATTTGCAAGTGTGTTATGGTTAATTCCAAAAGAATGGAATATTTATTATAGCTCCCTAATATTGGGAGGGTATGTTATAAAGAGAATTCACCATGTGAATTTCCTCGGTTTAAATAGATCGACAGATCTATTCAATTTATTTAAGTGAGTTTTAGTTAGTTTCAGAAAAAGATGGCATGATGACCTGATGCAATGCAGATGATGCTATGATGAATGCAACAAGCAAAAACAAAATCACCCGACGAAACTCAGAAAACATGGAAGGCAGCTGAAGCTCCTGTCTTGGGGCGTCACACAAGCCCCAGGCGCTCCCTCGCGAGGCACCTATCAGCGTCTTGGAGGTCGGCCCGGATTCGGCCGAGCGCGATGAAGGCTTCATCCAAGGCCTCGGGCCTGATGAGGGGGCTGTAGTTCGCCAGTGCGACGGACTGGCGAGGAGGCGGCACAGGCGCGTCAACCGACGCCACGGCCAAGGAAGTGGTGGCATGGACGGCTTGTGGCACCGGAGGCTCCGAGCTCCCTTCAGGCATGACAAGGGCGGAAAGCTTTGCAGCCTGCTGACCTGCGGGGGCTGGCTCCTCCCGAGGCTGCATCACCACGTCCTCAGGGGCGTGCTCCATCATGAGAGGACAAGGGACCACCTCCTCCACCCGCGCAGGGGCTATTGCGGCCGCAAAAATGGGTGCCTCCTTCTAAGCCATAGCACCCTCGACAGGCGTTCTTCTAGGAAGCGTCAGTGAGGCTCTAGGAGCAGGCAGAGCACTCAAGCGCCCGGGCGTGGCGTTACCCGAGCGCCCGGGGGTTGCACTGAGCCGGCCCGATGCGCTCCCGCGCCCACCACGGCCGCGACCAGAGGCTGATGGCGCTCTAAGGACTAGGGTCTCCTTTGGCTCGACGCTCGCCTTCTGCTTCTTCGTCATGACGCCAAGCCAGGTCATCAGGAGGGGAGTGATGTGGACATAGTGGCAATCTATGCTTAACACAAGAGCAAGGTAGGTTACTTACTCATCAGGGTTGACCCACGTCCTCTTCTTCTCCTTCTTGGCCGGAGCTGGGGCGCCCCCGCCTTTCCTTGATGCGGCCCTAGACATGCTTGGGGATCGGTGGGGTGCTCTTCGGCTGGCCCCAGCGCGGCGCTGCCGCCTGGAGAGGCGAAGGGGTCACCCTAAGGGGCCGCGTCCACCCCAGCGGCAGACGCCCCGTCCACCCGCTGCGGCTTGGACAGGGATGGGACCGGCGTCTTGATCGCCCCGCCGGGGTGTGGGGCACCCTCCTGATGGGGCGCCACCGCGCTTTTCCTCGGGGTCGCCTGGCCTGACGCTCGTGGGGTCCAGGGAATGGATCCTAATCTCGTGAGGACCCCTGTGGGGCATGGGGAGTCGACGGCCAGGAGCTCGTCGATGTCGTTGTCGTCCGCGAGGTTGTGGAGGAGCTCGCTCTGCGACGGAGGAGACACTTCCTCCAGGTCATCATCCTCGGTCTCCTCCGAGTCCTCTTCACCGCCGTTGTCACCGGAGGACACCGGCACGGGAGAATTGGGGCGCTCGGGCGACACGAGCCCCAGCTCATTGAAGGTAGGCATGTCGGCGACCAGATCCTCCCTATCGTCGCGGTAGTACAGCGGGACATAGGCCATAGGGAGGTCCCCCGGGTCGCTATTGAGCAGGACGGCCATGGCCATGTCCACCTCCTAGCCCATCAGGTTCCCAGAGCGCAGCCTGTTGTCGTCCAACGTGCCCTAGAACTCCCACATGGGGCGAGTGTGTGCCTGGAGCGGTGCCAGGCACTGCGTCAGGAACTCCTTCACAAGCATGCTCCCCGTCAGCACCTTGGCCTCCATATCCGAGGTCATCCTCCTCAGGAAGGGCTCCGCCCGGGGGTCAGAGAGATTCTCATGGCTCCACCTCTCGAGCTATTTGGGTAGCTCGGTCGATAGCTCAAGCCACGCGTTGAGACCCTTGGTGTCCAGGAAGACCCAGCCGTGTGTCACATCCCTAGTTCTGGTATGACCTAGGCTAGCCTTCATGTTTGCATCATGTTTAAATTCCATTTAACTTTGAAATGGGGATTTGTGAAACCCTCAGAAATCATTTCTGAAAATGATCCAAGTAAAAATTGCTCCAAAAGGGTCCAAGAAAATGCTCATGTTGCTCTCTGAAAATATTGGACAGAGATAAAAATCAAACCAATATTTTAAAGAGCTCATAAGTAATTATTTTGGGCATTTGGAATTAATCCAGTATTTATTTGCGTTGGATAAATATTTTTATATATACAAAATATTGTCCAATAATTCTGAATTTTGGTGAGGGGCTTTGGATTAATTCCTTAGGTCCCTGCAAAATTTGACAGAATTAAATAAAATGATTTAGTATTTTTACTAAATCAGAAACAAATGTCAGAAAATAGAAAAGAAAACAAAATGGAAAAATGCTTACCTGGGCCACCTGCGGCCTGGCACTATGCCGGCCCAACTGTGATGGCCCAGCCCACTAGCCACCGCACCGTCCTCCACCTCGCCCCAGTAGGCGAGGTGTGTGCCCGGCACGCGCGCGCTCCGCGCGCCACGGCACCTGCCTGCATGTCCTCCTCCTCCTCGCCTGGATGCCCCGCGCGACGCCACGCGCCGCCCCGCACCTCTCTCCCTCTCTCCAGTGGCCTCCCCTCCTCTCTCTCTCCCTCCCCTGCGAACGCCCGAGCGCTGCCGTCGCTGCCACACGCCGTAGCCGCAGCCACCGTGCTCCCCTCGCCTCGCTGCTGTGTCCAGAAGCTCCGCCACCTCGTCCACAACCTCTCCACCAAGCCACGCGAGCGGACGCGCCCTGCAGCGGCTCCCCCGACCTCTTCTTCAACCTCGGTCCGCCGGAGATCCTCTTCGCCGCCCGCTCGCTCCGACGCTTCCCCAAGCTAAACGAGCCGCCCATCCGACTCCCTGTGAGCTCCGCCATCTTCTCCCCTGCTCCCCGCGCTCGTACGCTTCCTCTAGCCGCCTCCTCTACCAGAGCTGAGCCGCTCCGCCGCACGGGCTCATCATCGGCGAAGCCCCGGTGACCAAATGGCCCGACGCGTGCGTCCGTTGCACTCGCAACGACCCGTGGAGCAACGCTAGCGCAAGAGCCAACTTGTTTGCAAGCTGCAGTGCTAACCCCGCACCCACCCGAGCTCCGGCCGCCGCCGCGAGCTCTGCTCCAGCGCGCTCCGCCGTTCCCGCGGCCTCTCCTGAGCGCGACTGGATGCGCCCGTGCACGGGCTACCCGCCGGTCGCCTCCGTGTGCCAAACCATGGCCTCCAGCTCATTCCGGCGAACTTCCGCCGTGGCTTGAGGTCGTCGCCGGCGAAACTTTGGCGGCTAACGTGGCGCGTGATTAGCTGCTAACCCTGCTGCTTAATCCACCCCTTAAGCCACTGACTATGGGCCCCAGTGCTCGGTCAAACCCTGGTCAGCTGGGTTTGACTCGGGTTTAGCCCCGGTGTCACTAACGTGTGGCCCCACACGTCAGGTTTGACCTGGTCAGCCCTGCTGACGCCTCTGTGATGTCATGCTGACGCAATAATGATTTTTTCTGGGTTTTAAATAATTCAGAGAATTCCAGAAATTGATATAAACTTTAAAAATTCATAGAAATTCAACCGTAGCTCAGATTGAAATAACTTATATATGAAAAATGATCAAAAAAATTCAATCTATCCATTTGTACCATTTTCATGCATGACAAAACAACCTATACATGTTGTATATATGAAAACACACTTATGGCATATTTAAGAGCTTAATTTGGAGTTGTATTTGAACCCTTGGCTCAAATGGACTTCAACCAAATAATTGCTAGATGCTTTAACTCAAACAATATCACATATTCATGCCATGATCATGCATCATATTGTTGCATATACTTGTGTTTGATTTTCGACACCGTTCCTTCTCTATAGGTCCTGCTCCGGAGATCGATCCAGAGTACCTGTCAGAGGAGCAGTGCCCCCCTGTTGATGTACCAGGCAAGCAAACCCCCTTGTTCATTCCGATACAATCCCGCTCTCTCACTCCTGCTCCCTTTTACTGCATTAGGACAACAACGATTCAACTGCTACTTTGTGATGCGGTAGTTGAACCCATCCCTCTGCATGACATGTCATTGCCACAGTAAATAGTTGAAACCCACTAGCATGTGTAGGAGTTGCTTGAGCCAGGTTGTCTTCTTGCCATGCCATGCCTGCTATTGCTTAGAGTATGTTAGGTCTGATTCATTGGGAATGAATTGGAGTACAGTGCTATGTTCTGATGTTGAGAGTTAAGTGTGTGAACACGATTTGGTAAAGGTAGCGGTGAGAGGCCATGTAGGAGTACATGGTGGGTTGTCTCACTGGAACCGTCCCTAAGAACTGAGTTCTGTGTATGTTGTCCAAGGACTAGCTACTACCACATATTGGGTTCCGGTAACTCGACCCCTCTCGACTTATTAGCCAACTTGATCTCTGTCCAGGAGTTGCAAATAGTTTCTGGTGTTTATAGGTAGTGCTATTTTTCTACCGAGTGGCACCCGGCAGGGTGGACTTGGGACAGACTAGGCACACGTGGCCCGGTGTACCGAGTGGCACCCGGATGATGGGCTCGGGAACCCTGTACACATCGTTTGGGGCCGTGAGCGAAACCCCGGCCGGATCTCCTTGCGGATGGAACCCGAATAGGCGATAAACCTGGATTAGAGTCTTGTTTGGTTAGTTAGGTCGTGGCCAACACCCTCGCCAGGCTTCCACTTGAAGGTTGCCGAGATACATGATGTGTATATGGTGATAAGTGGTGAGAGTGTGTGCGAAGAAGTACACCCCTGCAGGGTTATCATGATCTATTCGAATAGCCGTGTCCTCGGTTATGGACTTAAAGTGGATACTCTAAAATGCTCAACACAAGTGTGAGTGCTACGGATGGCCTTCTCATGGAGAGACGGGGATGAATCCATAGTAGTTTATTGATGTGGTGATTAGTGGACTCGTGTGCGCTGCCTCATCTCAAAGAAGTTTCTCGTTGTTGTAGAACAGGATAGCCACTGAGTCAAAGCTGGCTTGCTGCAACTAAACCCCACATTACCTTCTTGATACAAATGCATGTATGATAGGATCTGATGTAAGTCTTGCTGAGTACCTTGGTACTCACGTTTGCTTTATTTATGTTTTGCAGATGAGACATCTGTCTCACTAGTAGTACCGCTTGGACTTCGACGAGTAGCTTGTTACCTCAGCTACGATCTTGTACCCTTGGGAGGGACTTGTAGATAGTCAGGCTTCCCAGCCTTTTTCTTTTGTAGTTGTCTGTACTCAGACATGTAATGCTTCCCTTGCTTGTATGCTCTGAATGATGGGTCATGTGACCCCTGTTTGTATTTAATGTTATGTGGCTCTTCTGGGCCTTTATCTATATGAGTTTGCGTTATGTTGTGATGCCATGCTGTACAGCACATACTTGCATGTTATGCGTACGTGTGACGTGTATTGCTATGTGTGGGATCCGACAATCTAGTTGTCTATCCTTGGCAGCCTCTCTTATGGGGAAATGTAGTCTAGTGCTTCCTTGAGCGATAGTAGTCCGCTACAGCCCGGTTCACCGGAGTCCTGCTAGCCCAGCACTACTGCTCAGGACACTTGACTGGCCGGCATGTGTTTCACTTCGTTCCTGTGTCTGTCCCTTCGGGGAAATGTCATGCGGTGACATCCGGAGTCCTGCCTAGCCTGCTACAGCCTGAGTTCCCGGAGTCCTGTTAGCCCAGTGCTACAACCCGGATTCACACGCTGCTGACCGACATGCTCGATGTGAATCATGTATGTCTGTCCCCATATGTTAGTGCCGTTTTGGGTTCACGACTAGCCATGTCGGCCCGGGTTCTCTATCATATGGATGCTAGCAACACAATCATATACGTGAACCAAAAGGCGCAAACGGTCACGGGCCAGGGTAAGGCAACACCCGTGGGGATACCGTGCATGAGGCCGCAATGAGGTGTTACCGGCTAGATCGATGTGACTTGGTATCGGGGTCCCGACACAGTGCCAGAAGCCTTCAACCTTCTTCTCGGCCTTCATGAGCACATTTCCCTTGTGGACCGCAACAAAGGACACGCAGGCAGAGCGCTGCGTCTGATCATGCAGCCGCAGGCAGAAGAAGTGGCGAAGGAGCGGCACCGAGGGCTTCACGCCCACAAAGGCCTCGTAGTAGAAGGTGAAGATGGACAGGAGGAGGATGGATTTGGGTTGAAGATGAAGGCATGAATCTTGTAATGGTCGAGGACGGCAACGAAGAACTTCGAGAGAGGCGGGACGAGCCCCGCAAAGATACTATGGAGGAAGAAGGGATAGACCGTCCACGCCAAGGTCCTCTACTCGGTGGAGCCAGCCCAGATCACGGTCTCGTTCCACTCGTCATCGTCACTCGCTGTCTGCGGGAGCACGGGGTTGAGATGCCGCACCTCGGCAATGGAGGACACGCCGAGTGCTGGCGCGGGAGAGGAAGAGCTTGTGGCTTGCGCCACGGGCTTCGACTTCCCGGGCGCCATCCGCATGGTTATCAGCACCAGAGAAGGAGGAGAAAGGGGGAGGAGTGCGATTGGTGAAGCCTTCGGCGGAAATAAGGGGATCTAGAGCCAGGCAAGGGGAAGTGATGATGGCTCGGCTGCGGACGCCAGTCTTTTGTCAGCCTGGGCAGTTGCCGAGGCAACATGGGGGAGCGAAGGTGTCAGAGTCCCGTCAAGCGCCACGCATCAACCCTGGCCCGCAGGCGGTTAGGGCCCACGACGCTTCGACCTTGCCCCTTGGCTTCGCCCAGAAGCTAGCCCAAGCGCGGCTTAGGCTCGAGGGCTACTGTCGGCATTCTAGGAATGGGGGTACCCAGACCTGCCTGCCTGCAGCCCATGAAGTGGCTCCCTCGACGGCCTGGTACGGCCTAGCACCAAGACCTCCGGAACAAGACCCTCGCGAGGGCCCTGGCCTCGCGAGGCAGACGACGCCAAGACCTCCCAAGGGAGGCAGCCTCCCCAAGTTGCCTCCCGAGGAGCGGAGATTTCTATGCAGGTACCCAGCATCACAAGGCTGCGATGATGTGAGCCATGACGACCATGGCTAGGCGGGCACAGAGGAGACAATTTCCTCTTTGGTGCTAAGGAGACAAGGACGAGCGCGGGTTCCCAAGGAATCCCCCAAAGGTTTCCATTCTAGTGCAACAAGACCAAGACCACAAGCTCGGCAGGATGGATGTCATTGCCAAGCCCACCACTGCATCATGACCAGAAGCTTTGCAGGAGAAGACCACCTTTCGTCACGATTAGATGTACTTCTTGTCCCCTTTCAAATTGGCCACTGTGGGATCCCTTTCTGCCTAAGTTTTGAGGGAAGAGGATCGAGGCCACTATAAATATAGGCTAGCCACCACCATAGAGGGGGATGGGATCCTTTCCACCCTCACCACCATAGCCCTCACAAGGTTGTTCATCCATTGTACTAGTTCATCCTCAGCCCCTCGTGAGGCCAATCCACCACAAAGCAGGAGTAGGGGTTTACAACGCAAGGTGGCCCAAACCTGGGTAAATTGTCGTGTTCATCTTCTTCCCCGCTTGAGGGCATACCCGACGAAGCTAGGATGTAGGGTGACGAGCTTGAGACTTGAGAGGTTGAGATCTTCGCACACGCCCCGGAGTTTGAACCTTCTTGGGTCTGCGGAGCCCTGAATCCGGCAGCCCCCCTAGGGAAACCCTAGGGCACCTCCTCCTCCCCCTTCCCCCTATATATATAGAGGGGCAGAGGGAAGGCAGCCGCACCCATCTATGCCACGACGCTGCCCTCCCTCTCTCTCGTAGCCCTCTTCCTCTCCGTAGTGCTTAGCAAAGCTCTGCCGAGATTCCACCACCACCATGCCGTCATGCTGCCGGAGGACTCGAGCTACTACTTCATCGTTGCTCGTTGGATTGAGGAGGTGAAGGCTTCATCAAGTCATACGTGTGTTAAACGCGGAGGTGTCGTCCGTTCGGCACTTGGTCAGGAGTTCGTGGGACAGATCGCGAAGACGTTCGACTACATCAACCGCATTTCTTAACTATTCCGCTTAGCGATCTACAAGGGTATGTAGATACAATCTCTCCTCTCGCAGATGCTCATATCCTAGATTGATCTTGATGAGCGTAGGGTTGACACCATGAACAATGGAACAGTTTTTATTAACTCAATTATACATAGTAAAAGGTAATATAAAACAACATGGGGAATGTAGCTCACGCTCGCTTAGCATGCGAGAGGCACGACGATCAATACCCCGTATCTCCAAAATTAGTACCCTAAGACTACCCATAGTAGGGAGTAACTTAGAGTAGTAACATGCATATGTTACTATCTATGTTACCACCTCTATAGTGAGGAGTAACATATGTGTGGTGTCATGCAACACTTCATTTATTAGATTGTAGGCCCATCTTGTCTTGGTATGTGTGATGTTAACATACTCCCTCCGTTTTTATTTATTCCGCATATTACCTTTGACTAAAGTGAAACTTCATAAAGTTTAACCAAGTTTATAGAAAACAATATGAACATTTACAGTAACATGTGAACATAGATGCAATGATGAATCTAATGATATATATTTGGTGGTGTATATGTTAATATATTTTTCAACAAACTTGTTGAAAGTATATAAAGTTTGACTTTAGACAAACCAAATATGCAAAGTAAATAAAAACAGGGGAGTACTACATTACCACATGCCTTTCTTTCCTCATTAATTACTTGTCACATCATCTATTTTGCCTAAATATGTGTGATGACACTTATATTACTCCCACTATAGGGAGTCTAAGGCGGAACAGTAGACCGTTGAACTTCAACACTCACAACAACCATCCATCCAGTAGGGGATTAGATGATTTGTCTCACTTTACAAGGGGTTGGATGATTTGCCCTAGGGTTATTTTAATGACCGGTGGCTCCGGACCACCCGGCAGCCTCAAGGGGAAATTATCTAATGGGAAACTAAAGTGGGGCAAAAGGTGCGGAGGCACCGATTTGGGGGCTCAACGCGGGGCTTCGGCCCATGTGTTGAGGTCGTCGGTGCGGCGAGGGCAGCAAGCATGTCGCGGTTGTGCCAGGTGTCGCTTTGGGGAAGCGGTCCGCTGGACGACAGCGCGGGTGTCGGATCCAGCCGGATCTAGCTCGTGCTGGATGGGCCGACAGATTTCCTGCTGGGCAGGCGGAGGCACAGGTGCCGGATCTGTCCCGTGCGGGCCGGGGCCACACGGTTCTTGGTTCCATTCTTGGGAAGGCGAGCGGCAGGAGGTGTGCTGGCTTGGTGGCCGGGATTGGATTGTGGGTGTCAGGGTGGCTGCGACAGTGCCCACGGTGAGGTGTGGCTGTGGCAAGTTGTGGTGTGGTGGTGGTCGGTGGTGGCCAGTGAGGTGTGGTTCCAGATTGGCTGGTGAGTGTGTTGGTGTTGGCTTCTACTTCTGGAGTGGCAGTGAGACTAGCCACAATGGGTAGTAACATAGCATAGTAACATGCCCATGTTACTACTCTATGTTACTACCTCTATAGTGGGGAGTAACATATGTGTGGTAACATGCAACACTTCATTTATTATGCTATAGACTCATCTTACCTTGATATGTGTGATGTTACTCATACTAGTAGTAACTAGCTATGTTACTACATGCCTCTCTTTCTTCATTTATTGCTTGCCACATCATCTATTTTATCTAGATATGTGTGATGTTACTACCTATGTTACTCCCACTGTGGGTAGTCTGAGGGCGGTGGCATGGCCACCAGAGGCTGCCTCGTGACCTATGGTTGTTCGAGGTGTGCGGTGACGATGAACACAGATGAGCAATGTTGTGATGCAGGGGTGGCGCAACCTGGGTCATCGCTTTTCCAAGACGTGTTGAAGTCGGAGCTGCCGTGTCGAGGAAGACGACATGTGTGGCTTGCCAAAATAAGAGTTGCCTCTTCGACTTTGTGGTGGTTAGTTGTGGTGATTCGGTACACGTGGCTTGTGGCATTCCCTGGGTACGCGTGGCTTGGGGCGTTCCCTGTGATGAACGGTGTGTTGCTGTTCGTTAATGATGAAGTCTGTCAGCGCCCATGACAAGGCAGGACTATCCACATGGGCTCAAGGGGCGAACGATGCATGGGCCAAGCGTCCACGAGTTGCCAACCCACGAGTCAGCGGGCCGGACTGGGTAACCGCGGCCCAACTCTTTCCTCCTACTACTTAACCTGCATCACTAGGAGGAGAGAACCATCCAGAGGATCAGGCACCCGGGGGCTCAGCTACCTACTACCGTTCCCCATTTCGCATGAACCCTAGCCACAATACTTGCAATCGAGTTGTAATTGCCACCTAAATCATATTCCTGGGAGAAATGTTGCCAAGTAATCGAGAGTCTAGTTTGTCCCTATCATCTGGTATCAGAGACCACTCACCTCTCTCTCCATTCGCTCTCACGAAACTCTTCAAGACCAGAAGTCTGCGCCAAGCCCAAGCTCAGTTGGAAGTGATGGATCCCGGCATCTCCACTTTCCTCACCAAGATGAAGGCCAACCTCGAATACAAGATCAACGCCCAAACCAAGGCCCAGCAGGTCACTTCGACCAAGATCGACAAGCTCCTCGTGTGGCGTCCCGATATGGAGCGTCACGTTGCGGATCTCAGCGAGGCGGTGACCGCACTATAGTTGGCGCAACCACCGCCGCCCAAGGACGGCAGCACGGGCCTGACTGCTCACGATCCGACCCAACCTCCGTCTGTGACACACGTCGTCCCCGCCGGGCCCCTGACTAATGCATCGACCCATCCTCCAGGGCCTCATGGCCACGGCGTCTTCAACCTACCACGGGGGCTGTCGACGGTGTCATTCCAAACACCGCCGCCGATCCCGGCCAGCGGTTAGTCTGATTCCCTCCTATCACCTTCAGCCTTGTCCCCTTTTGCTCACACAAGTCAGATGTTGGCTGGTCTTTGACAAGCCCACCCTTCTATCGCGTTTCCTCAGTTCATGGGAGAGAACCCGAACTTGTGGAAAACCCCGTGTGAGCAATATTTCTCTATGTTTGGAATCCATGCTACCTTCTAGGTTCCCATGGCCGCCCTCAATTTCACTGGCACCGCTTCCATTTGGTTATAAATGATCCAGAAATGGTTGGCTGAGTTTGATTGGGATTCATTTACCTCCCTGTTATACATGCGTTTTGGCCGCGATCGACATCAGATGCTGATTCGACAGTTTTACATTGTCAGGCAAACATCATCTGTTGCAGACTACATCGAGAAATTTGAGTTGATCATTAATCATTTGAGTTCGTACTCTGATTCGATTCATCCTTCCTACTTTCTCACTCGATTTGTGGAGGGATTGAGGACAGATATTCGAGTGGTGGTACTCGTACAGTGCCCACCGGACTTGGATACAGCATGCGCCCTCGCCTTGCTGCAAGAGGATGTGGCGGATGGCACGTTCACGTCTCTTCCCTGACCCGATATAGCATGCAGCTACTCCACTGCTGCTACGACCGCCTCCGCATAGGCCAGCGACTTCCTCGGTCGCCACCGACAGTCATGGCACAGACGCCGCGCACGCGGATTCCGCAAAATTGAAGACGCTACAAAATGTCACCGTGCCCGCGGCCTCTGCTTCAAGTGGGGCGAGCGGTGGGGGCACGATCACGTGTGCCCCACCTTGGTCCAACTCCATGTCGTTGAGGAGATCTTCGACCTCTTCGGCATCGACAACACCATATACATGCAACTGCCTCCACCGAATGACACGGCGATGGCCATCTCCAAATCCGTCGTCTCAGGAGGTGTATCCGCCAAAGCTTTTCAACTACGAGCTTGGATACAAAGCCGGGAGGTGCTCATGTTAGTCGACTCTGGTAGCACAAACTCTTCCATCGACTCCCCATTGGTGAATTAATTGGCGGGCGCCCAACCACTTTCATGTGCTTATCGCATGCGGGTCTCCGATGGCGTGGAGATGCTCTGCTCAACAGTCATCCCCAACTATGTGTGGTGCTCCCAAGGGCACGAGTTCACCAGGGACCTGAAGGTGTGTGACATCCTGAGACCGATGCTCCAGAAGCCTTCCATATATTTTGTGTTCGCCGTGCATTCTATTTTGTTTGTTGCATTCTTCATAGCATCATTTGCATTGCATCATGTCATCATGCATCATCTCATTAATTTTCATAACTCAAATAAATAAATTGTATGGATCTTCGATCCATTTCAATCGAGGGAATTCATGTGGTGATTTCTCTTTATAACATATCCTCCCGGTATTTAGGGAGCTATAATATATATTCCATTAGTTTGGAATTAACCGCAACCCACTTGCAATTTAATTCTCATGCCTTTTTGCCTCAAGTTTGTTCTCCAAACTTTCTCCATAATTCTTTCTCCATTTATTCTGGCTCATCCAAAAATCTCAACATTTTTTGATCACTTCTAAACCTAGACCTAGTTTGAACCCATTTGAATTAAATTTACATGAGTTTGAATTTAATTCTTGCAATCATGCCCACTTCCATTTTCTCGGTACAAGCTCATTTTTGTGAGTATGAGAAGAATACCATCTTGCCCAAGCATCACTCTTCACCTCCCCTCTTTTCTTTGTTTGTTCTTCTTTAATAGAGAAAGGAGGGTCCTTCTCTTTGCCTCCAGGCCGCTGCAGCCAGCCGTCACCGCCCAAGGCCCAGCCGTCGGCGTCCACGAGCCTAGCCGCCCCTCTACCTATAACCCTAGCCCGACCCCTCACAGCCTCTCCTCCCCCTTGTCTCAATCCTCTCCTCCCTTCTCGCACCACCAAGAAGAGAGACAGAGAGGACTGCATGCCTCGCGCCCGATCTCCTCTGCCTATCGGCGACCCCTGCTATCTGGCGAGCCTCTGCTCTGCCTCGCCACCTACTTCCCTGTGTTGCGTGCTCGCCATGGCCGCGTGAGCATGCACCTGCAGCCACAATGCTACTTCTTGAGCTTGTGTTGGTTTTTCCCTTAAAGAGGAAAGGGTGATGCAGCAAAGTAGAGTAAGTATTTCCCTCGATTTTGAGAACCAAGGCATCAATCTAGTAGGAGACAACGCACGAGTCACCGAATACCTGCACAAACAGACACCAACTTGCACCCAACGCGATAAAGGGGTTGTCAATCCCTTCACGGTTATTTGCAAAGTGAGATCTGGTAGAGATGGATAAACGGTAAAGTAATATTGTCTGTATTTTTGGTTTATGGAACAGAAAGTAAAAGATTGCAAAGGAAGTAAATAGTAAACTATAATTGTAGATCGGAAACTTATATGATGAAAAGTAGACCCGTGGGGCATAGGTTTCACTAGAGGCTTCTCTCAAGATAGAGAATATTACGGTGGGTGAACAAATTACTGCCGAGCAATTGATAGAAAAGCTCAAAGTTATGACGATATCTAAGGCAATGATCATGAATATAGGCATCACGTCTGTATCAAGTAGACCGACTCCAGCCTACATCTACTACTATTACTCCACACATCGACCGACTCCTGCCTGCATCTAGAGTATTAAGTTCATGAAGAACATAGTAACGCATTAAGTAAGATGACATGATGTAGAGGGATAAACTCAAGCAATCTGATGTAAACCCCATCTTTTTATCCTCGATGGCAACAATACAATTCGTGCCTTGTTACCCCTACTGTCACTGGGAAAGGACACTTCAAGATTGAACCCAAAGCTAAGCACTTCTCCCATTGCAACAAAAACTAATCTAGTTGGCCAAACCAAATCAATAGTTCGAAGAGACTTGCAAAGATGTCAAATCATGCATATAAGAATTCAGAGGATATTAAAATAATATTCATAGATAAGCTGATCATAAATTCACAATTCATCGGATCTCGGCAAACACACCGCAAAAAGAGTATTACATTGGATAGATCTCCAAGAACATCGAGGAGAACATGTTATTGAGAATCAAAGAGAGACAAGAAGCCACCTAGCTACTTGCTATGGACCCGTAGGTCTGTTGTAAACTACTCATGCTTCATCGGAAGGGCAATGGTGTTGATGTAGTAGCCCTCCGTGATCGAATCCCCCTCCGACAGGACACCGGAAAAGGCCCCTATATGGGATCGCACGGGTACAGAAGGTTGCAGCGGTGGAAAAGTGTTCTCGGGGCTCTCCTGATTAGTTTGGGAATATTTGAGAATATATAAGTGAAAGAAATAGGTCGGTGGAGTCACGAGGGGCCTACAAGGGTGGGGGCGTTCCCTACCCCCCTGGGCGCGCCCTCTGTCCTTTTGGCCGCCTTGTGGCTTTCCTAACATGTACTCCAAGTCCTCTGGATGTCTTCTGGTCCAAGAAAAATCATCGTGAAAGTTTTATTCCATTTGTACTCTATTTGATATTCCTTTTCTACAAAACTCTAAAATAAGGGGAAAACAAGAACTGGCGCTGGGCTCTAGGTTAATAGGTTAGTCCCAAAATTAATATAAAATAGCATAATAATGCATATAAAACATCCAAAACAGATAATATAATAGCATGGAACAATCAAAAATTATATATACGTTGGAGACATATCAAGCATCCCCAAGCTTAATTCCTGCTCGTCCTCGAGTAGGTAAATGATAAAAACATAATTTTTGATGTGGAATGCTACCTAACATACTTATCTATGTAATTTTCTCTATTGTGGCATGAATCTTCAGATCCATATGATTCAAAACAAAAGTTTAATATTGACATAAAAACAATAATACTTCAAGCATACTAACAAGATAATTATGTCTTCTCAAAATAACATGGCCAAAAAATGTTTATCCCTACAAAATCATATAGTCTGGATATGCTTCATCTTCATCACACAAAATATTCAAATCATGCACAACCCCGATGACAAGCCAAGCAATTGTTTCATACTTTTGATGTTCTCAAACCTTTTCAAGTTTCACGCAATACATGAGCGTGAGCCATATGGACATAGCACTATAGGTGGAGTAGAAAGTGGTTGTGGAGAAGACAAAAAGAGGGAGATTGTCTCACATCAACTAGGCGTATTAACGGGCTATGGAGATGCCCATCAATAGATATCAATGTGAGTGAGTAGGGATTGCCATGCAACGGATGCACTAGAACTATAAGTTTATGAAAGCTCAAAAAAAAACTAAGTGGGTGTGCATCCAACTTGCTTGCTCATGAAGACCTAGGGAAATTTGAGGAAGCCCATCGTTGGAATATACAAGCCAAGTTCTATAATTAAAATTCCCACTAGTATATGAAAGTGACAACATAGGAGACTCTCTATCATGAAGATCATGGTGCTACTTTGAAGCACAAGTATGGAAAAGGATAGTAACATAGCCCCTTCTCTCTTTTTCTCTCTCTCTTTTTTTCTTTCTTTCTTTTTTTCTTTTTTCTTTTTTCTTTCTTTCTCTTTTTTTTCTTTTTCTCCCTTTTTTCTTTCTTTTATTTCCTCACATGGGAAAATGTTCTAAAAAGGGAAGATCATCATACTTCTATTTACTTACAATTCAGAAATTACAACTCGATACTATAACTAGATATGACTCTATATGAATGCTTCCGGTGGTGTACCGGGATGTGCAATGAATCAAGAGCGACGTGTATAAAAAATGATGAACGGTGGCTTTGCCACAATATGATGTTAACTACATGATCATGCAAAGCAATATGACAATGATGATGCGTGTCATAATAAACGGAACGGTGGAAAGTTGCATGGCAATATATCTAGGAATGGCTATGAAAATGCCATAATAGGTAGGTATGGTGGTTGTTTTGAGGAAGGTATATGGTGAGTTTATGGTACCAGCGAAAGTTGTGCGGCACTAGAGAGGCTAGCAATGGTAGAAGGGCGAGAGTGCGTATAATCCATGGACTCAACATTAGTCATAAAGAACTCGCATACTTATTGCAAAAATCTATTAGTCATTGAAACAAATTACTACGCACATGCTCTAGGGGGATAGATTGGTAGGAAAAGACCATCGCTCATCCTCGACCGCCACTCATAAGGAAGACAATCAAAAAAATATCTCATGCTCTAACTTCGTTACAAAATGGTTCACCATACGTGCATGCTATAGGAATCACAAACTTTAACACAAGTATTTCTCAAATTCACAACTACTCACTAGCATGACTCTAATATCACCATCTTTATATCTCAAAACTATCATAAGGAATCAAACTTCTTATAGTATTCAATGCACTTTATATGAAAGTTTTTATTATATCCCTCTTGGATGCCTATCATATTAGGACTAAATTTATAACCAAAGAAAATTTCCATGTTGTTTAGAGACTCTCAAAATAATATAAGTGAAGCACGAGAGTTCATAAATTTCTATAAAATAAAACCATCGCCGTGCTCTAAAAAGATATAAGTGAAGCACCCGAGCAAAATTGCCTAGCTCAAAAGATATAAGTGAAGCACATAGAGTATTCTAATAAATCACGATTCATGCATGTATCTCTCAAAAGGTGTGTACAGCAAGGATGATTGCGGCAAATTAAAAAACAAGGACTCAAATTATACAAGACGCTCCAAGCAAAACACATATCATGTGGTGAATAAAAATATAGCCTCAAGTGAAGTTACCGATAGACGAAGACGAAAGAGGGGATGCCTTCTGGGGCATCCCCAAACTTAGGATCTTGGTTGTCCTTGAATATTACCTTGGGGTGCCTTGGGCATCCCCAAGCTTGGGTTCTTGCCACTCCTTATTCCATAGTCCATCAAATCCTTACCCAAAACTTGAAAACTTCACAACACAAAACTCAACAGAAAATCTCATAAGCTCCGTTAGTATAAGAAAATAAATCACCACTTTTGGTACTGTTTTGAACTCATTCTTTATTTATATAGGTGTAATATCTACTGTATTCCAACTTATCCAAGGTTCATACCCCGATACAAGTCATAGATTCATCAAAATAAGCAAACAGCACATAGAGTCATCCTAACAAGCAAGCAATCCAACACACGAGCACACAAAAGGCAAGCGAAGAAGACGAACAGAAGAGGGGCGAAGAAAAGGCAAATCTTTTCGACAATCGTTTTAGAAGTGGGGGAGAGGAAAATGAGAGGCGAATGGTGAATAATGTAACGAAAGGGATGAGAGTTTATGATGGGTACTTGGTATGTCTTGACTTGGCGTAAATCTCCCAGCAAGGGCGCCAGAAATTCTTCCTGCTACTTCTTGAGCTTGCGTTGGTTTTTCCCTTGAAGAGGAAAGGGTGATGCAGCAAAGTAAATTAAGTATTTCCCTCAATTTTGAGAACAAAAGTATCAATCCAGTAGGAGATAATGCACAAGTCACCGAATACCTGCACAAACAAACACCAACTTGCACCCAACGCGATAAAGGGGTTGTCAATCCCTTCACGATTATTTGCAAAGTAGAATCTGATAGAGATGGATAAATGCTAAAGTAATATTTTTGGTATTTTTGGTTTATGGAACAAAAAGTAAAAGATTGCAAGGGAAGTAAATAGGAAACTAAAATTGTAGATCAAAAACTTATATGATGGAAAGTAGACCCGGGGGCCATAGATTTCACTAGAGGCTTCTCTCAAGATAGAAAATATTACGGTGGGTGAACAAATTACTATCGAGCAATTGATAGAAAAGCACAAAGTTGTGATGATATCTAAGGCAATGATCATGAATATAGGCATCACGTCTATATCAAGTAGACCAACTCCGGCCTACGTCTACTACTATTACTCCACACATCGACCGACTCCTGCCTGCATCTAGAGTATTAAGTTCATGAAGAACAGAGTAATGCATTAAGTAAGATGACATGATGTAGAGGAATAAACTAAAGAAATGTGATGTAAATCCCATCTTTTTATCCTCGATGGCAACAATACAATACGTGCCTTGCTGCCCCTACTGTCACTGGGAAAGGACACCGCAAGATTGAACCCAAAGCTAAGCACTTCTCCCATTGCAAGATAAACCAATCTAGTTGGCCAAACCAAATCGATGGTTCGAAGAGACTTGCAAAGATATCAAATCATGCATGTTAGAATTCATAGGAGATTCAAATAATATTCATAGATAAGTTGATCATAAATCCACAATTCATCGGATCTCGGCAAACACACCGCAAAAAGAGTATTGCATCGGATCGATCTCCAAGAACATCGAGGAGAACATGGTATTGAGAATAAAAGAGAGAGAGAGAGAGAGAGAGAGAGAGAGAATAAGCCATCTAGCTACTTGCTATGGACCCATAGGTCTGTGGTAAACTACTCACGCTTCATCGTAAGGGCAATGGTGCTGATGTAGTAGCCCTCCGTGATCGAAACCCCCTCCAGCAGGACGCCAAAAAAGGCCCCTAGATGGGATCTCATGGGTACAGAAGGTTGTGGTGGTGGAAAAGTGTTTTCATGCCTCTCCTGATTGGTTTGGGAATATTTGAGAATATATAGGTGGAAGAAATAGGTCGGTGGAGTCATGAGGGGCTCACAAGGGTGGCGGTGTGCCCTACCCCCCTAGGCGCGCCCTCTGTCGTTGTGGCCGCCTTGTGGCTTTCATGACGTGTACACCAAGTCCTCTGGATGTCTTCTGGTCCAAGAAAAATCATCGCGAAAGTTTCATTCTGTTTGGACTCCGTTTGATATTCCTTTCCTGCGAAACTCTAAAACAAGGAAAAAACAGGAACTGGCACTAGGCTCTAGGTTAATAGGTTAGTCCCAAAGACAATATAAAATAGCATAATAATGCATATAAAACATCCAAAACAGATAATATAATAGCATGGAACAATCAAAAATTATAGATATGTTGGAGATGTATCACACGACACCTCCACCGCACCTCCCTCTGCTTCCTCTGCTGCAGAGCGCCACCACCACGCGAGTCTCCCTCCGCCGCCACATCTCCTCTGCCTCGTCCTTCGTCTTCCTTCCTAGAGTGTCGCCATATCTTCTTCTCTCCTCTACCTTCCATCCTCATCCGGCTAGCCTCCTACACTTCGCCATGGGCGCAAACGACCCCGACTCCCTCTTACCAGTGTTGTCTACGTGTTGCTGTTACCTACTTCGGCCTTCCCGGCAAAACCTTGCCGCTGCCATGGCCTCTCACTTGTAGTCCCTCACCAAGCTTGCTTCATGCTACTGCCGCGCTGCCCCTTTTGTCGTTGCCAAGACCATCAAATCCAGGTATGAAAGACCACCTCTATGGATTCCTTTCGCCAAGTACCACGACTGGCGAAGACCAAGACCGATACCTCATCGAACAGGAGCGTTTTTGGGATCGCCAACACCACCTCAAGTTCAACTACATTTTGCTGCCCTGACTGAGACCAACAAGTACCACTATGACCATCCATCCCCAAGACCGACCACGAAGGGTTTGGGTTCGTCAAGTTCAACTACATCGACTACGAACGGTGACGACCTCGAACGTCTACAGATTGTGTACGACTACGAAACGTGAACCACTACTTCCACTACCATTGTCGTGTATGACTACATCCCACGACGACCCATGAACAACTACATCCCATCGAACCGAACCATCCCGCATGCACACTTCGAAGGTATAACCCCGAGACGACGCCCGTGAACGAATGCATGTGTGTTGTATGAGATGCTCATGTGTGCACCGTGTTCGAGTTGTCATTGAATGTTCCTCCTCGTTTACCATGCAGTCGACATGTGGGAACCCGGTAACTGGGATCACCCCACCAACTTTTGCATGTTGCGTACACCCACACTTTCGTTGCCACCGACATCTTGACGAGTTGTCGGATCATCGGAACGTTGCCATGGCACCATTTCCGTTATCGTTTCCATGGCACCCCTTTTGTTCCGCCACGGTAACAAATGCTTCATAACATGCTCATGTCAACATTTTCAAAAATTGCATAAAACTTGAATATGTCATCCGCATCATGATAAAAACATTTAAAATGTTTAAAATTGTTGTTTGCATTAAATTGCTAAATAACACATGGGAATTTTCCGAAATTGTTGTATGTTGCTTCCGGCCTCATTTAAATTGCCTAGATAGGTAGTTTTATTATGCTTCACCTCTTGCCATGTTAACCAACATTTAATATTGTTGAGTACATAAACGAGAGTTAACTAAATAATTCTTGTGGTGTTCCGTCAATATGCAACTCCTTTCATATTGAGCTCCACTTAATTTGTAGTACTGTTTGTTGCACTTGTCATGCTTTGCCTCTTTAAACCGGACATGCGTCATACTTGTTTGTGCATCATGCCATGTTTATGTGATGGTTGTTTACCATGTTGTTTTCCTTCTTTCTGGTTGTGCTTCTTCTCGATAGTTCTGGTAACGTTGCGATTGTGAGGATTCATTCGACTATGCCCGTTCTTCTTTTTCATGGACTCGGTCTTCTTCCTAGAGGGATTTCAGGCAAGATGATCATTATCCTGGATACCACTACTATCTTTGTTATGCTTGTTGTCTCAATTCTATCACAATGTCGCGCTATCCACCACTTGTTATCAAGCCTCCCAATATGACATGAAATAGCCTCTAGCCTTTTCACCATCCCAACAAACTGTTGTTTGGCTATGTTACCGCTTTGCTCAACCCCTCTTATAGAGTTGCTAGTTGCAGGTAGTTCCATGTTGGGACATGGATATAATGGGATATCACAATATCTCTTATTTAATTAATGCACATATATACTTGGTAAAGGGTGGAAGGCTTGGCCTTATTCTTGGTGTTTTGTTCCACTCTTGCCGCCCTAGTTTTTTGTCATACTGGTGTTATGTTCCTTGAATTTTGTGTTCCTAACGCGATCGGGATTTATGGGTCCCCCTTGTTTCTTCGTCTAAGTAAAGCTTTCCCAAGGAGATCCAACATTGGTTTTACCATTTTCCTAACAACAACTAAAACTTGCATAGGGACTGGCTAGCACCTGAGGACTCTTAATCAACCCCCGGGCTAGTGCTCGACATGAGTGTTGGTTCACCTACCCAGCAGTCGGCGGTGCCGCCTCGGGGAAACTTGAGGTATTTGGCTATCATTGACTTAGCATAGATAGATGAGTCCGTAGATAGAGTGCGGGCGGCTCTGGACACGGATCTGACTCACTCGGGAGACCTCCTTGTGATAGTTTTCCTTTCTTCGAAGAGCTTGTGCAACAGGATTCCGAGGTTACTCGGGGTGTCCCGAGATGGAGGATTGTCTCTGCGGATCGTGAGAGCTTATCATGGGCTAAGTTGGGACACCCCTGTAGGGTTTAACCTTTTCGAGAGCCGTGCCCGTGGTTATGTGGCAGATGGAAAGTTTTAATATCCGGTTGTAGAGAACTTGACACTAGATCCGAAATGAAATACACCAACCGCGTGTGTAACTGTGACTATCTCTTTTCGAGTGAGTTCGAGAAGAGAACACGATGGGGTTATGCATGACTCGAAAGTAGTTCAGGATCACTTCTTGATAATTTCTATTTTGCAACCGTTATGCATAATTACTCTTCTTATTCTTGTATTCGTAAGTTAGCCACCATATAATGCTTAGTGCTTGACGCAACCTCACCACTTATCCCTTCCATACCCATTAAGCTTTGTTAGTCTTGATACCCATGGTAATGGGATTGCTGAGTCCTCGTGGCTCACAGATATCTACAATAACAGCTGCAGGTATAGGTAATGCAATGGTGTGACGCGAGTGCGATGCTTGCTTGTTTGGAGTTCTTCTGCTTCTTCTTCTATCAAGGGATAGGTTTCGTTCGGGAGCCTAGGATTAGCAGGGTGGAAGTCGTTCTTCTTTTTCATTTGATTTGATTCGTAGTCGGATCCTGCTCTTCTGCATGATGATTGTTATGTATTGATGAACTGTTGTATTCAGGTTGTAGCTTGTGGCGAGTGTAAGCTTTTATCTTGTATTCTCATTTATTCAGTACATGGTATGTTGTAATGATATCCACCTTATTGTGCGCTCGAAATGCGGTTGTGCCCCAATCATGAATTCATCACGTGATTAGGATAGAATCGCATCTTGGGCGCTACAAGTTGGTATCAGAGCCTTACTAACCTTAGGAGCCCTCTTGATTGATCGGACCGTTGTCGTTGTTGAGTCTAGAAGAAAACTATTTTGAGTCTAGCTATATATTGGAGAGTAGGAATTATTTTTACTCCTTATCCCCTTCCTCGCTCTAGTGAGGACTCCTGACATAGGTGTTTTTTCACTCTTCTATCCTTTTTCACTCAATTTTTTTAGGATCACGCGGGCATTGTGGAATCGTTCCGATATCATTGTGACGAGGATTCTATCATGGTGCCTCCTGACATTTAGGGGTTACGACAGTGTCCCGGGGAGTTGATCTCCAAGGTGTTTTCGTCATAGTGTTTATCGTTTCAGTTCCGGAATACCAGAGGACACCGACATCAAAAGCGCTTCTATGCTACTAGTGGTGAGAGTAGTTTGGCGACTGATACGTCCATTTTGCATCATGTTTCCTTACTATTATTTATAATGTTTTTATCCATAATAATGCTTTTTGGAGTAATTCTAATGCCTTTTCTCTCATAATATGCAAGGTATACACAAAGAGGGAGAATTCCGGTAGCTGGAAATCTGGACCTGGAAAAGCTACGTCAGGCCACCTATTCTGCACAACTCCAAACAAGCTGAAACTTCACGGAGAATTTTTATGGAATATATGAGGAATATTGGAGCCAATAAGTACCAGAGGGGGCCCAACAGGTGGGCATAACCCACATGGGCGCGCTAGGGAGCCCAGGCGCGCCCTGGTGGGTTGTGCTCACCCAGGCCCATCGTCGGTGCCCATCTTCTGGTATATAAGTCATTTTGACCTAGAAAAAATAGAGAGGGGAATTTTGGGATGGAGCGCCGCCGCCTCGAGGTGGAACTTGGGCAGGAGCACTTTTGCCCTCCGGTGGAGCAATTCTGTCGTGGGAACTTCCCTCCCGGAGGGGAAAATCATCGTCATCATCATCACCAACAACTCTCCCATCTTGGGGAGGGCAATCTCCATCAACATCTTCAACAGCACCATCTCATCTCAAACCCTAGTTCATTTCTTGTGTTCAATCTTGTTACCGAAACTATAGATTGGTGCTTGTGGGTGACTAGTAGTGTTGATTACATCTTGTAGTTGATTACTATATGGTTTATTTAGTGGAAGATAATATGTTCGGATCCAATATGCTATTTAATACCCCTCTGATCTTGAGCATGATTATCGTTTGTGAGTAGTTACTTTTGTTCTTGAGGTCACGGGAGAAATCATGTTGCAAGTGATCATGTGAACTTGATATGTGTTCGATATTTTGATAGTATGTATGTTGTGATTCCCTTAGTGGTGTCATGTGAACATTAACTTCATGACACTTCACCATATTTGGGCCTAAGGGAATTCATTGTGGAGTAGCAATTATATGATGGGTTGTGAGAGTGACAGAAGCTTAAACCCCAAGTTTATGCGCTATTCCGTAAGGGACCGATTGGACCCAAAAGTTTAATGCTATGGTTAGAATTTATTCTTTATACTTTTCTCGTAGTTGTGGATGCTTGTGGGAGGGTTAATCATAATTAGGAGGTTTGTTCAAGTAAGAACAGCACCTAAGCACGGGTCCACCCACATATCAAATTATCAAAGTATCGAACATGAATTAAGCCAACATGATGAAAGTGACTAGATGAAATTCCCGTGTACCCTCAAGAACGCTTTGCTTATCATAAGAGACCATTTTGGCCTGTCCTTTGCCTCAAAAGGATTGGGCTACCTTGCTGCACTTTTGTTACTACTATCGTTACTTGCTCATTACAAATTATGTTGCTATCAAACTGCTCCGCTACTTACAATTTCAGAACTTGCAGACATTACCTTACTGAAAACCACTTGTCATTTCCTTCTGCTCCTCGTTCGGTTTGACACTCTTACTTATCGAAAAGAGCTAAAATTGATCCCCTATACTTGTGGGTCATCAAGGCTATTTTCTGGCGCCATTGCCGGGGGGGTGAAGCGCCTTTGGTAAGTGGAATTTGGTAAGGAAACATTTATATAGTGTGCTGAAATTTATTGTCTGTTGTTACTATGGAAAACAATCCTTTGAGGGGTTTGTTCGGGGTATCTTCACCTCATCCATAACCAAAATTAGTTACTCCTCAACCTACTTCACCTACTGAAAATATTGAATATGAAATTCCTTCGAGTATGATAGAACAACTGCTAGCTAATCCTTATGCAGGAGATGGAACCGAACATCCTGATATGCACTTGATATATGTAGAACAAATTTGTGGATCATTTAAGCTTGCAGGTTTACCCAGGGATGAAGTTGTGAAAAAGGTTTTCCCTTTATCTTTTAAGGGAAAAGCATTGGCATGGTATACGCTATGCGATGATATTGGATCTTGGAATTGGAATCGTTTGAAATTGGAGTTCCACCAAAAAATTATCCTATGCATATATAATTTTTGGCCTCGTGAAGGAGAAAGTATAGCTCTAGCTTGGGGGAGGCTTAAGTCAATGTTATATTCATGCCCCAATCATGAGCTCTCAACAGAAATTATTATCTAGAATTTTTATGATCGACTTTCTCGTAATGATCAAACCATGCTTGATACTTCTTGTGTTCGTTCTTTTATGTAGAAGACTATTGAATTCCAGTGGGATCTTTTGGAACGAATTAAACACAACTCTAAAGATTGGGAACTCAACAAACGTAAAGAGTCAGGTATTAAACTTAAGTATGATTATGTTAAATCTTTTATGGATACCGATGCTTTTCAAAAGTTTAGCACTAAATATGGACTTGACTCTGAGATAGTAGCCTCCTTTTGTGAATCATTTGCTACTCATGTTGAACTCCCTAAAGAGAAGTGGTTTAAATATCACCCACCTATTAAAGAAGAAATCAAAGAACCGATACCGGTTAAAGAAGAAACTATACTTTATAATGTTGATCCAGTTGTTCCTTCTGCTTATATTGAGAAACCACCGTTCCCTGTTAGGATAAAGGGACATGCTAAAGTTTCAACTGTGGTTAAAAAATCTATATTGGAACACCTAAACCTGATGAACAAATTAAAATAGAACCTAGTATTGCTATGGTTATAGATCTCTTGGAAGAATATATGGATGGTCATGTTATTTACTTCTGTGAAGAAGCTGCTAGAATTGCCAAACCTGGTAAAAAGGATAAACATAGACCTCTTGTCGGCATGCTTGTCATCTCAGTTAAGATAGGAGATCACTGTTATCATGGTTTATGTGACATAGGTGCTAGTGTGAGTGCTATTCCCTACACCTTATATCAAGAAATTATGAATGCCATAGCACCCACAAAATTGGAAGACATAGATGTTACTATTAAACTTGCTAATAGAGACACAATATCACCGATTGGGATTGTTAGAGATGTTGAAGTCTTGTGTGGAAAATTAAATACCCTACGGATTTTCGTATTCTTGGTTCCCCACAAGATGACTTTTGTCCCATTATCTTTGGTTGACCTTTCTTGAACATCATTAATGCTAGAATAGATCGTGAGAAGCAAACTGTAGGTGTTAGTTTTGGTGATGAGTCTCATGAATTTAATTTTTCCAAGTTTAGTAGAAAGCTTCATGAAAAAGAATTGCCTAGTAAGGATGAATTAATTCATCTTGCTTCTATTGTTGTACCACCTACTGATCCTTTAGAACAATATTTGCTAGACCATGAAAATGTTTTTCATATGCATGAAAGAAATGAAATAGATAAGATTTTCTTTGAACAACATCCTCTACTTAAACACAATTTGCCTATTGAAACTCTACGAGGTCCTCCTCCGCCTAAGGTGATCCTGTGTTTGAATTACAACAATTGCCAGACACTTTGAAATATGCTTATCTTGATGAAAAGAAGATATATCATGTTATTATTAGTGCTAACCTTTCAGAACATGAAGAAGAAAGATTATTAAAAGTTCTAAGGAAGCACCGAGCTTCTATTGGATATACTCTTGATGATTTAAAGGGCATTAGTCCCACTCTATGTCAGCATAAAATTAATATGGAACCTGATGCTAAACCCGTTGTGGATCACCAACGTTGGTTAAACCCGAAGATGAAAGAAGTGTTAAGGACAGAAATACTAAAACTTCTGGAAGCAGGTATAATCTATCCTATAGCTGATAGTAAACGGGTAAGTCATGTTCATTGTGTTCCTAAGAAAGGAGGTATAACTGTTATTCCTAATGATAAGAATGAACTTATTCCACAAAGAATTGTTACATGTTATAGAATGGTAATTGATTTTAGAAAATTAAACAAAGCAACTAGAAAAGATCATTACCCTCTGCCTTTTATTGATCAAATGCTTGAGAGATTATCTAAGCACACACATTTTTGCTTCCTTGATGGATATTCTGGTTTTTCACAAATACCTGTTTCTCAACCTGATCAAGAAAAGACCACTTTTACTTGTCCCTTTGGAACTTATGCTTATAGACATATGCCCTTTGGTTTATGTAATGCACCTGCTACCTTTCAAAGATGTAAGACCCCTATATTCTCTGTCTTTTGTGAAAAGATTGTTGAGGTTTTCATGGATGACTTTTCTGTTTATGGGAAGTCTTTTGATGATTGTTTAAGCAATTCTGATCGAGTTTTGCAGAGATGTGAACAAACAAATCTTGTCTTGAATTCGGAGAAGTGCCACTTTATGGAAGGCATTGTCTTGGGTCATAAAATTTCTGAAAGAGGTATTGAACTGGACAAAGGTAACGTTGATGCAATTGAGAAAATGCCATGTCCTAAAGATATAAAAGGTATTCGTAGTTTCCCAAGTCATGCTAGTTTCTATAGGAGATTTATCAAAGACTTTCCTAAAATTTCTAGGCCTCTTACTAGTCTCTCGCAAAAGGATGTTCCTTTTGTTTTTTATGATGATTGTCTAGAAGCCTTTGAAACACTCAAGAAAGCCTTAATTTCTGCACCTATTGTTCAACCACCTGATTGGAACTTGCCTTTTGAAATTATGTGTGATGCTAGTGATTATGTTGTTGGTGTTGTTCTAGGACAAAGAGTTGATAAGAAACTTAATGTAATTCATTATGCTAGTAAAACTCTAGACAGTGCTCAAAGAAATTATGCTACTACTGAAAAAACATTCTTAGCAGTGGTGTTTGCTTGTGATAAATTTAGACCTTATATTCTTGATTCCAAAGTAACTGTTCACATAGACCATGCTACTATTAAATATCTTATGGAAAATAAAGATGCTAAACCTAGACTTATTTGATGGGTTATCTTATTACAAGAATTTGATTTACATATCATTGATAGAAAAGGAGCTGAGAACCCAGTAGCTGATAATTTATCTAGGCTTGAAAATGTGCTTGATGACCCACTACCTATTGATGATAGTTTTCCTAATGAGCAGTTAGCTGCAATAAGTGTTACTCGTAGTACTCCTTGGTATTCTGATTATGCTAATTACATTGTTGCTAAATATTTACCACCTAGCTTTACGTACCAACAAAAGAAAAAATTCTTCTATGATTTAAGACATTACTTTTGGGATGACACACATCTTTATAAAGAAGGAGTAGATGGTATTATTAGACGTTGTGTACCTGAGCATGAACAGGGACAAATCCTACGTAAATGTCACTTCGAAGCTTATGGAGGGCATCATGCTGGAGATAGAACTGCTCACAAGGTATTGCAATCTGGATTTTATTGGCCTACTCTCTTCAAGGATGCCCCTAAGTTTGTCTTATCTTGTGATGAATGTCAAAGGATGGGTAATATCAGTAAGCGTCAAGAAATGCCTATGAATTATTCACTTGCTGTTGAACCATTTGATGTTTGGGGATTTGATTACATGGGACATTTTCCTTCCTCTAATGGGTATACACATATTTTGGTTGCTATTGATTATGTTACTAAATGGGTAGAAGCTATTACAACTAGTAGTGATGATCACAACACCTCTATTAAAATGCTTAAGGAAGTTATTTTCCCAATGTTTGGAGTCCCTAGATATTTAATGACTGATGGTGGTCCACACTTTATCCATGGTGCTTTCTGTAAAATGCTTGCCAAGTATGATGTTAACCATATAATTGCATCACCTTATCATCCTCAGTATAGTGATCAAGTTGAACTTAGCAATAGAGAAATAAAATTAATTTTGCAAAAGACTGTCAATAGGTCCAGGAAGAATTGGTCCAAGAAATTATATGATGCACTTTGGCTTATAGAACAACATATAAAAATACTATGGGTATGTCTCCTTATAAAATGGTTTATGGAAAAGCTTGTCATTTGCCTCTTGAGTTAGAATATAAAGCATATTGGGCAATCAAAGAACTCAATTATGATTTCAAACATGCCGGTGAAAAGAGGTTATTTGATATTAGCTCATTTGATGAATGGAGAACCCAAGCTTATGAAAATGCAAAATTATTCAAAGAAAAAGTTAAAAGATGGCATGACAAAAGAATCCAAAAGCATGAGTTTAAAGTCGGAGAATATGTTCTTTTGTACAACTCTCGTTTCAGATTCTTTGCAGGAAAACTCCTCTCAAAATGGGAAGGCCCATATGTTATCGAGGAGGTTTATCGGTCTGGAGCCATCAAAATAAATAATTCTGAAGGTACTAAACCGAAGGTTGTCAATGGGCAACAAATAAAACATTATATCTCAGGTACGCCCATTAATGTTGAAAGTAATATTATCCAAACTTTGACACCGGAGGAACACATAAAAGAGTCCTTCCGGAACACTCCAGAATCATGAAAATAAGGAGGTGCGTGATATGGTAAGTAAATGGACTACGAAAAATCCGCAAAAATATTTTTCATCAGTTTTGGAATATTCAGAAAAATTGGAAATAAAGAAACTTCCAGGAAGCGTCCCTTGGTGGGCACAAGACACCAGGGCGCGCCAGGCTTGCCTGGTGCACTCAGGTTGGTTGTGCCCACCTGAGACACCTTCTGTACTCCATTTTTCTTCCATATGCTTGTCCTCCAAGATAAAAATCTACATATACTTCCTAAACCTGTTGATCACCGTATCACGGAGAAATCCTCTGTTTTCTTTTCCTTGCTGTTTTCTGTCAAATCCCATCTACCATGGCTGCTTCAAGCTCCTCCAAGGATAGGTTCTTTAAGAACTTCATCAACCCATACCTTCGGGAGGTGGTGCAGCACCCTCAGGTCATCCAGATGCATGAGGGGGTGACTTACCTCCACGATGTGCCATATCCAAAGGGGACGGGAACCGTGGAGGCCAGGCTTGAAGCCATGGAGCAGGGCGTCTTCTGGTGTAAGGGGATGGTAGAGCATGGACTCAACGCCAATCACCTTATGACCACGGACCTCTCTCGTGATCTCAAGGTGGATGGCAAACCCATGAAGGACATCGTCTTCACCCTCAACGAGCAAATAAACTTCCTCCAAAGCCAGATCTATGACCTTCAAAACCAAGTCTTTGAATATGAGGCAAGGCTTAAAGGTATGATTTTGGCTGCCAGTTGCAGGACCCGTGGAACTCACTCCTCCTCTTATGATGGTGGACCACTGCCATGGAAATCCGAGGACAAGGTCCCTTCTTCATTACCAACATCACCTTCTTCACCACCAAAGGAGAATTGAGTATCGGGTATGGGCACTCCCCTTGGCTTCCACCAAGCTTGGGGAGGTGCCCCGGTATCATGTCATCCCACTATCTTTTCTCTTTTACTTATTTTAGTTCAATCTTTTTGCTTTAGATGAATAAAAGTTAGTTCGATCCTTTCTTCCTTGAGAGTTTGCTTAGTGGTCTATCCTTGTAATCGTGTGCAAGTTATATAATAAAGTATAGTTTGAGTTTTTGCTTTCTTTACTTTCATGTTGCAAATTAAAGAAAGGAAATAACAAAGAATAAAAGAAAGGAAATAAATAAAAGAATGGAAAGAAATAATGAAAAGATCATATACTAATCCTATGGTAGGTGATGACACCACATAAGGAAAAGTATAAGTAGAAAATTTTATTAGAAATTGACAAACATAGCATTAGTCAATGATGCAACTCATGAAAGAATTAATAAGGGAAGATAAGGATTCACATATAAATATACTATCCTAGAAATCTTTTGTGATTGTGAGCCCTCATCAAAATATTATATTCCAAAATTGTTGACGTTGGACAAGGAAGACAACTTAATGGTTTATGTTTGTTTATATTCAGATAGAAGTCATATTGTCATAGATCCTTTAACATGTGGTGCTTGCCCCCTATCTTTGCTAGCCAAAAATTCCGCACTAAGTAGAGATACTACTTGTGCATCCAAAAACCCTTAAACCCAAATCTTATCTTCAAGTGTCCATCATACCTACCTAGGGATTGAGCAAGATCCCTCAAGTAAGTTGTCATCGGTGCAAAAAGGCAATAAAAATTGCTTCTAAATGTGTGAGATCATTTAGTGTAAGAGAAAATTGAGCGTTGCACGAACTTGTGATGGTGAAGAATAAAAGCGACAGACTATATAATAAAGGTCGCTATCACAAGGGGAATGTAACGTGGCATTCTTTTGCACTAAGGGGTTGAGCATACAAACAAATAAGCGCATGGCAACCTCTGCTTCCCTCTGCGAAGGGCCTATCTTTTACTTTTATGTATTTACTTTTATGCAAAGAGTCAAAGTTTACCTTCGATTCCTTTTTATTTTTCTCCTTTGGCAAGCATCATGTGGTGAGGAAAGATCTAGGCACATATGTCCAGTTGAATATAGATAGCATGAGTTATTATTGTTGACATCACCCTTGAGATGAGTACGTTGGGAGGCGAAACTATAAGCCCCTATCTTTCTATGTGTTTGGTTGAAACGTTTTGCTCATGTGTACGTGATGAGTGTTAGCAATCATAGAAGACTATATGATGGTTGAGTATGTGGACTTGCCTAAAGGCTCCGATACGTGACCCTTCCTGAAAATATGATGAATTGTAGTTGCAAATTGACTGAGAAATAGTTTGTTGGTTTTTAATAGAGTTTTTTCTTTATACTTCGATTGTGTGATGAATTGTTACTTATTCATGAGAAGTATATGATAAAAATTCTATGATAAAAGTCTTATGTTTAATTTTGTTGTTGTTATAATAATCAACATGATGCTTCTATGCCCGTATTTTGTTTTTATCGACACCTCTCTCTCTCTCAAATCATGTGGACATGTTTTTCGATTTCGGTTTTTGCTTGAGAACAAGCGAGGTCTAAGCTTGAGGGAGTTAACACAACCATTTTGCATCATGTTTCCTTACTATTATTTATAATGTTTTTATCCATAATAATGCTTTTTGGAGTAATTCTAATGCCTTTTCTCTCATAATATGCAAGGTATACACAAAGAGGGAGAATTCTGGTAGATGGAAATCTGTACCTAGAAAAGCTACGTCAGCCCCCCTATTCTTCATAACTCCAAACAAGCTGAAACTTCACGGAGAATTTTTATGGAATATATGAGGAATATTGGAGCCAATAAGTATCAGAGGGGGCCCACCAGGTGGGCACAACCCACGTAGGCGCGCCAGGGAGCCCAGGCGCGCCCTGGAGGGTTGTGCTCACGCAGGCCCACCTCCGGTGCCCATCTTCTGGTATATAAGTCATTTGGACCTAGAAAAAATAGAGAGAGGACTTTTGGGACGAAGCATCGCCTCCTCGAGGTGAAACTTGGGCAGGAGCACTTTTGCCCTCCGGTGGAGCGATTCTGCCGGGGGAACTTCCCTCCCAGAGGGGCAAATCATCTCGTCATCATCACCAACAACTCTCCCATCTTGGGGAGGGCAATATCCATCAACATATTCAACAACACCATCTCATCTCAAACCCTAGTTCATGTCTTGTGTTCAATCTTGTTACTGGAACTATAGATTGGTGCTTGTGGGTGACTAGTAGTGTTGGTTACATCTTGTAGTTGATTACTATATGGTTTATTTGATGGAAGATTATATGTTCAGGTCTAATATGATATTTAATACCCCTCTAATCTTGAGCATGATTATCTTTTGTGAGTAGTTACTTTTGTTCTTGAGGTCACGGGAGAAATCGTGTTGCAAGTAATCATGTGAACTTGATATGTGTTCAATATTTTGATTGTATGTATGTTGTGATTCCCTTAGTGGTGTCATGTGAACATTGACTACATGACACTTCACCATATTTGGGCCTAAGGGAATGCATTGTGGAGTAGCAATTAGATGATGGGTTGCGAGAGTGACAGAAGCTTAAACCCCAGTTTATGCGCTATTCCGTAAGGGACCAATTTGACCCAAAAGTTTAATGCTATGGTTAGAAGTTATTCTTAATACTTTTCTCGCAGTTGCGGATACTTGCGGGAGGGTTAGTTATATGTAGGAGGTTTGTTCAAGTAAGAACCACACCTAAGCACCGGTCCACCCACATATCAAATTATCAAAGTACCGAACATGAATTAAGAAAACATGATGAAAGTTAGATGAAATTCCCGTGTACCCTCAAGAACGCTTTGCTTATCATAAGAGACCGTTTTGGCCTGTCCTTTGCCTCAAAAGGATTGGGCTACCTTTCTGCACTTTTGTTACTACTATCATTACTTGCTCGTTACAAATTATCTTGCTATCAAACTACTCCGCTACTTACAATTTCAGCACTTGCAGACATTACCTTGCTGAAAACAACTTGTCATTTCCTTCTGCTCCTCATTGGGTTCGACACTCTTACTTATCGAAAAGAGCTACAATTGATCCCCTATACTTGTGGGTCATCAGCGACACCTAGTACTAGGGAGAGCGACCAGATGTATTGCCGCAACTAGTATAGCGGATGTTTTTCGAAGGTCTGAGGTACACGATTTCCGAGGTTTTCTTGGTTATGTGTTGACGGATGGATACAGTTGGAGTGTAGGATTTGTTAGTTGTTAGTTGTGTGAGATATTTGTGCCTCCGTGTATCCCCAACACCAGATTGCATAACCAGAGAATTTCAAGAGTTCATAGGTGGGAATTCAAGTAGTTACCTAGAACTATCCTTCCGACAAATGCATGAGGGGTTATGTATTTGTTTCCGGCTTATTTTTGCAATACAAATCCCTTGTTTTGTTTCAGTTATGGTATTTGAGTTGCTTCAATGTCAACTGTTGATTCCATACATTTTTCTAAGTGGTGTTCTCATATTTCTATGGGAGTTCTAATTCTTCTTGATCATCAAGATTGTCATTTCAATCCTTTCCAACCAGTGTGCTTCTCTTCAAGACAATCCAATCATCATTTTCATTTGCAATATCAATTCACAATTTTCTCAACGGTGTCCGTTCCATCCATCCTAAGTTGTCTTCATTTTTTCCACCATCCCACCCTTTTTCTTCAAGAAGTCAAATTATAAAATCATGATCCTTTTATTCATGAGAAGTTTCTTTATTCTCTCCTTCAATGCTCTTACATGGTGATTTCTCGTGAAGATGCTATGTAAGCTTCAAGTTTATCATTGTTCATTTCTCATATTATTTTCCGGAGGATTCAATTCAAGCTCCGTTGTTGATCATATCCCTTTCCCCATTTAAAATGTTTTCCCATGCCGGTGCACCTCTTAATCGCTCACCTCTCTCTATTCATATTCGAAGTGCCAAAGATATCTCAGAAGATTTGAGCTTATCAATCCGTTCAAGCTAATTCAAGGTTGTTATCTCATTCAAGACAGTTGATTCAATCGGTGCAATCTCTTTTTTCAAGCAATCTTTTCAATGGTGTTTCTTTTGAGTGGGCCCTAACCCACAGGTCTTTTCCCAGGATCTTACCTGACTCTTTTAATTTTTTCGAAGTCATTCTCAAATTCTTTCAAAGTTTGACGTAAGAATGAATTCTCATCAGTCAAATGTCTTCTTTGAGTTCTCCTTCAATTCCTTACATTTTGATCCCAATCTTAATCTTTTCATCATTCCAGAGTGTCTCAAATAATTTGGTGGTGTTCCTCATTATCTTTCTCAACATTTGAAGATCGAAGAAGAGTTTCTCTTAAATCTTGTCTGTTCTCTCGAAGATTCATGGTTCTAGCTTCATGCCATCCTCACAATTGTTTTCGATTATGACAATTCACTTCATACCCATTCGAAGCATTTCATGAGTTCTTTCCATTTTATTCCTCTAAAGATCGTCATTCCAGAAGAAAATATTCATTCTCATCTTTCAACTCTCATTCTCCAAATCTTACCGGTGCATTGTTCAAGTATTCTCTAGTCAGCTTGTCATCTCTTTGTTCTCTTGTGTCTTAATTCACTCAAGTATCTTCGTTCGTATCTACTTCTTCTTGGTGATTTGTTTTCTTTTCTTCAAATGTTTTCAATTCTTACGGTGGTTCGTTCCAGATTCATCTTCCTTTGTAATCACACCAATTCATTCATTCCTTCCAAAACATATCGATGGTTCGTTGAAGAGTTCTTCAAGTTTGTGCTATATCTCTCCTTAATCCTTCTCAACAAGAATAAGTGGCATTCCAAATCTGTTGCTTCTCATCAATTTAAGTTGATGAAGGGTAAGCATGACATAATTCTTAGAGCAAAATTCATTGGAGATACTCATACTCATCATGTTGGCCAATTTAGTCCTCGTAGTTAGAAATATCCGAAATACGATCACTAAACTTGTCTCAGGGGTTCACATACGGTCCAATGCATGATTTCTTATACATACGCGTTGATTTGGCGGTTGACTGGCTTGTCCACGTGTGCATTGACCGTCAACTCAGCACCTCGTTAGAACACATCAATACAGGGAAATGCAGGGTTTTTTTGCAAAATCTTCAGGGAATTTTGATGTCTACTACACAACCTTCTTCTTGTAGACGTTGTTGGGCCTCCAAGTGCAGAGGTTTGTA
This sequence comes from Triticum dicoccoides, assembly GCF_002162155.2. Lineage (NCBI taxonomy): Eukaryota > Viridiplantae > Streptophyta > Magnoliopsida > Poales > Poaceae > Triticum > Triticum dicoccoides. Next base: position 248,097,887 of record NC_041386.1, on the reverse strand, counting down.
GAACAGTAGCAAATTTCCCTCAAGTGGATGACCTAAGGTTTATCAATCCATGGGAGGCGTACGATGAAGATGGTCTCTCTCAAGCAACCCTGCAACCAAATAACAAAGAGTCTCTTGTGTCCCCAACATACCCAATACAATGGTAAATTGTATAGGTGCACTAGTTCGGCGAAGAGATGGTGATACAAGTGGTATATGGATGGTAGATAAAGGTTTTTGTAATCTGAAAATATAAAAACAGCAAGGTAACTAATGATAAAAGTGAGCGTAAACGGTATTGCAATGCTTTGAAACAAGGCCTAGGGTTCATACTTTCACTAGTGCAAGTCCTCTCAACAATAATAACATAATTGGATCATATAACTATCCCTCGACATGCAACAAAGAGTCACTCCAAAGTCACTAATAGCGGAGAACAAACGAAGATATTATTATAGGGTACGAAACCACCTCAAAGTTATCCGTTCTGATCGATCTATTCAAGAGTCCATAGTAAAATAACATGAAGCTATTCTTCCCGTTCAATCTATCATAGATTTCGTACTAGAATAACACCTTAAGACACAAACCAAAACCCTAATGTCACCTAGATACTCCAATGTCACCTCAAGTATCCATGGGTATGATTATACGATATGCATCACACAATCTCAGATTCATCTATTCAACCAACACAAAGAACTTCAAAGAGTGCCCCAAAGTTTCTACCGGGGAGTCAAGACGAAAACGTGTGCCAACCCCTTATGCATAAGTTCACGTGGTCACAGAACTCGCAAGTTGATCACCAAAACATACATCAAGTGGATCACGTGATATCCCATTGTCACCACAGATAAGCACGGCAGACATACATCAAGTGTTCTCAAATCCTTAAAGACTCAATCCGATAAGATAACTTCAAAGGGAAAACTCAATCCATTACAAGAGAGTAGAGGGGGAGAAACATCATAAGATCCAACTATAATAGCAAAGCTCGCGATACATCAAGATTGTACCACCTCAAGAACACGAGAGAGAGAGAGATAGAGAGATCAAACACATAGCTACTAGTACATACCCTTAGCCCCGAGGGAGAACTACTCCCTCCTCATCATGGAGAGCGTCGGAATGATGAAGATGGCCACCGGAGAGGGATTCCCCCCTCCGGCAGGGTGCCGGAACGGGTCTAGATTGGTTTTTGGTGGCTACGGAGGCTTTTGGCGGCGGAACTCCCGATCTATTGTGCTCCCCGAAGTTTTTAGGGTATATGGGTATATATAGGAGGAAGAAGTACGTCGGTTGATCTCCGGGCTGTCCACGAGGCAGGGGGCGCGCCCCCCACCCTCGTGGGCAGCCCGGGACTCTCCTGGTCCATCTTCGATACTCCGTGGGCTTCTTCTAGTCCAAAAATAAGTTCCGTGAAGTTTCAGGTCAATTGGACTCCATTTGATTTTCCTTTTCTGCGATACTCTAAAACAAGGAAAAAACAGAAACTGGCACTTGGCTCTAGGTTAATAGGTTATTCCCAAAATCATATAAAATAGCATATAAAACATCCAAGGTTGATAATATAATAGCATGGAACAATCAAAAATTATAGATGCGTTGGAGACGTATCAGCATCCCCAAGCTTAATTCCTGCTCATCCTTGAGTAGGTAAATGATAAAAAACAGAACTTTTGATGTGGAATGCTACCTAACATATTTATCCATGTAATTCTTTATTGTGGCAAGAATATTCAGATCCATAAGATTCAAGACAAAAGTTTAATATTGACATAAAAATAATAATACTTCAAGCATACTAACAAAGCAATCATGTCTTCTCAAAGTAACATGGCCAAAGAAAGTTATCCCTACAAAATCATATAGTCTGGCTAAGCTCCTTCTTCAGCACACAAAATATTTAAATCATGCACAACCCTGATGACAAGCCAAGCAATTGTTTCATACTTTTGATGTTCTCAAACTTTTTCAATCTTCACGCAATACATCAGCGTGAGCCATGGATATAGCACTATATGTGGAATAGAAGGGTGGTTGTGGAGAAGACAAAAAGGGAGAAGATAGTCTCACATCAACTAGGCATATCAACGGGCTATGGAGATGCCCATCAATATATATCAATGTGACTGAGTAGGGATTTCCATGCAACAGATGCACTAGAGCTATAAGTGTGTGAAAGCTCAACAAAAGAAACTAGTTGGTGTGCATGCAACTTGCTTGCTCACAAAGACCTAGGGCATTTTGAGGAAGCCCGTCATTGGAATTTACAAGCCAAGTTCTATAATGAAAGATTCCCACTAGTGTAGAAAGTGTCAACATAGGAGACTCTTTATCATGAAGATCATGGTGCTACTTTGAAGCACAAGTGTGGTAAAAGGATAGTAGCATTGCCCCTTCTCTCTTTTTCTCTCATTTTTTTTTGTTTTTTTGGGCCTTCTCTTTTTTTATGGCCTTTCTCTTTTTTTCGTCTGGAGTCTCATCCCGACTTCTGGGGGAATCATAGTCTCCATCATCCTTTTCTCACTGGGACAATGCTCTAATAATGATGATCATCACACTTTTATTTACTTACAACTCAAGAACTACAACTCGATACTTAGAACAAGATATGACTCTATATGAATGCCTCCGGCGGTGTACCGAGATGTGCAATGACTCATGAGTGACATGTATGAAAGAATTATGAACGGTGGCTTTGCCACAAATACGATGTCAACTACATGATCATGCAAAGCACTATGACAGTGGTGGGGCGTGTCATAATAAACGGAACGATGGAAAGTTGCATGGCAATATATCTCGGAATGGCTATGGAAATGCCATGATAGGTAGGTATGGTGGCTGTTTTGAGGAAGGTATATGGTGGGTGTATGATACCGGCGAAAAGTGCACGGTATTAGAGAGGCTAGCAATGGTGGAAGGGTGAAAGTGTGTATAGTCAATGGACTCAACATTAGTCATAAAGAACTGACATACTTATTGCAAAAATCTATTAGTTATCAAAACAAAGTACTACGCGCATGCTCCTAGGGGGATAGATTGGTAGTAAAAGACCATCGCTCGTCCCCGACCGCCACTCATAAGGAAGACAATCAATAAATAAATCATGCTCCGACTTCATCACATAACGGTTCACCATACGTGCATGCTACGGGAATCACAAACTTTAACACAAATATTTCTCAAATTCACAACTACTCACTAGCATGACTCTAATATTACCATCCTCATATCTCAAAACAATCATTAAGTATCAAACTTCTCATAGTATTCAATGCACTTTATATGAAAGTTCTTATTATATCCCTCTTGGATGCCCATCATATTAGGACTAAATTCATAACCAAAGCAAATTACCATGATGTTTAGGACTCTCACAATAATATAAGTGAATCATAAGAGTTCATCTATTTCTATAAAATAAAACCACCACCGTGCTCTAGAAAGATATAAGTGAAGCACTAGAGCAACAACAAACTACTCCGAAAGGTATAAGTGAAGATGAATGAGTAGTCGAATAATTATGCAACTATATGAAGACTCTATAACATTTAAGAATTTCATATCTTGGTATTTTATTCAAACAGAAAGCAAAACAAAATAAAATAAAATGACGCTCCAAGCAAAACACATATCATGTGGCGAATAAAAATATAGCTCCAAGTAAAGTTACCAATAAACGAGGACGAAAGAGGGGATGCCTTCCGGGGCATCCCCAAGCTTAGGCTCTTGGTTGTCCTTGAATATTACCTTGGGGTGCCTTGGGCATCCACAAGCTTAGGCTCTTGCCACTCCTTATTCCATAGTCCATCGAATCTTTACCCAAAACTTGAAAACTTCACAACACAAAACTTAACAGAAAACTCGTAAGCTCCGTTAGTATAAGAAAATAAATCACCACTTAGGTACTGTTGTGAACTCATTCTAAATTCATATTGGTGTAACATCTACTGTATTCAAACTTCTCTATGGTTCATACCCTCCGATACTACTCATAGATTCATCAAAATAAGCAAACAACACATAGAAAACAGAATCTGTCAAAAACAGAACAGTCTGTAGTAATCTGTATCAAATGTATACTTCTGGGACTCATAAAATTCTCAAATAAATTGTTGTACCTGAGGAATTTTTCTATTAATCATCTTCAAAAATAATTAACTAAATATCACTCTCCATTAAAAAAATGGCAGCAAATCTCGTGAGCGCTAAAGTTTCTGTTTTTTACAGCAAGATCGAAAGACCTTCCCCAAGTCTTCCCAAATGTTCTACTTGGCACAAACACTAATTAAAATCATAAAACCACATATAACCAGAGGCTAGATTAATTATTTATTACTAAACAGGAGCAAAAATCTAGGAACAAAAATAACATTGGGTTGCCTCCCAACAAGCGCTAACGTTTAACGCCCCTAGCCAGGCATGATGATTTCAATGATGCTCACATAAAAGATAAGAATTGAAACATGAAGAGAGCATCATGAACAATATGACTAGCACATTTAAGTCTAACCCTCTTCATATGCATAGGTATTTTGTGATTAAACAACTTATGGGAACAATAATCAACTAGCATAGGAGGGCAAAACAAGCATAACTTCAAAACTTTAAGCACATAGAGAGGAAACTTGATATTATTGCAATTCCTACAAGCATATGTTCCTCCCTCATAATAATTTTCAGTAGCATCATGAATAAATTCAACAACATAACCATCACATAAAGCATTATTTTCATGATCTACAAGCATAGAGATTTTATTACTCTCCACATAAGCAAAATTCTTCTCATGAATAATAGTGGGAGCAAACTCAACAAAATAATTATCATGTGAGGCATAATCCAATTGAAAATTAAAATCATGATGGCAAATTTCATGGTTATCATTATTCTCAATAGCATACAAGTCAACACAATAATCATCATAGATAGCAACTTTGTTCTCATAATCAATTGGAACCTCTTCCGAAATAGTGGAATCATTACTAAATAAAGTCATGACCTCTCCAAATCCACTTTTATCAATATAATCATCATAAATAGAAGGCATGCTATCATCATGATAAATTTTCTCATCAAAACTTGGGGGACAAAAAATATCATCTTCATCAAACATAGCTTCCCCAAGCTTGTGGCTTTGCATATCATTAGCATCATGGATATTCAAGGAATTCATACTAACAACATTGCAATCATGCTCATCATTCAAATATTTAGTGCCAAACATTCTAATGCATTCTTATTCTAGCACTTGAGCACAATTATCAGAATCCTTATTTTCAAGATAGATATTAAAAAGATGAAGGATATGAGGTACCCTTAATTCCATTTTTTGTAATTTTCTTTTATAAACTAAACTAGTGATAAAACAAGAAACAAAAAGATTCGATTGCAAGATCTAAAGATATACCTTCAAGCGCTAACCTCCCCGGCAACGGTGCCAGAAAAGAGCTTGATGTCTACTACACAACCTTCTTCTTGTAGACGTTGTTGGGCCTCCAAGTGCAGAGGTATGTAGGGCAGTAGCAAATTTCCCTCAAGTGGATGACCTAAGGTTTATCAATCTGTGGGAGGCGTAGGATGAAGATGGTCTCTCTCAAGAAACCCTGCAACCAAATAACAAAGAGTCTCTTGTGTCCCCAACACACCCAATACAATGGTAAATTGTATAGGTGCACTAGTTCGGCGAAGAGATGGTGATACAAGTGGTATATGGATGGTAGATAAAGGTTTTTGTAATCTGAAAATATAAAAATAGCAAGGTAACTAATGATAAAAGTGAGCGTAAACGGTATTGCAATGCTTTGAAACAAGGCCTAGGGTTCATACTTTCACTAGTGCAAGTCCTCTCAACAATAATAACATAATTGGACCATATAACTATCCCTCAACATGCAACAAAGAGTCACTCCAAAGTCACTAATCGCGGCGAACAAACGAAGAGATTATTGTAGGGTACGAAACCACCTCAAAGTTATCCGTCTGATCGATCTATTCAAGAGTCCATAGTAAAATAACATGAAGCTATTCTTTCCGTTCAATCTATCATAGAGTTCATACTAGAATAACACCTTAAGACACAAATCAACCAAAGCCCTAATGTCACCTAGATACTCCAATGTCACCTCAAGTAAACGTGGGTATGATTACACGATATGCATCACACAATCTCAAATTCATCTATTCAACCAACACAAAGAACTTCAAAGAGTTCCCCAAAGTTTCTACCGTAGATTCAAGACGAAAACGTGTGCCAACCCCTATGCATAAGTTCACGTGGTCACAGAACTCGCAAGTTGATCACCAAAACATACATCAAGTGGATCACATGATATCCCATTGTCACCACAGATAAGCACGGCAAGACATACATCAAGTGTTCTCAAATCCATAAAGACTCAATCCGATAAGATAACTTCAAAGGGAAAACTCAATCCATTACAAGAGAGTAGAGCGGGAGAAACATCATAAGATCCAACTATAATAGCAAAGCTCGCGATACATCAAGATCGTACCACCTCAAGAACACGAGAGAGATAGAGATCAAACACATAGCTACTGGTACATACCCTCAGCCCCGAGGGAGAACTACTCCCTGCTCATCATGGAGAGTGCCGAGATGATGAAGATGGCCACCGGAGAGGGATTCCCCCCTCCGGTAGGGTGCCAGAACGGGTCTAGATTGGTTTTTGGTGCCTACGGAGGCTTCTGGCGGCGGAACTCCCGATCTATTGTGCTCCCCAAAGTTTTTAGGGTATATGGGTATATATAGGAGGAAGAAGTACATCGGTTGATCTCCGGGCTGTCCATGAGGCAGGGGGCGCCCAGGGAGGTGGGCGTGCCCCCACCCTCGTGGGCAGCCCGGGACTCTCCTGGTCCATCTCCGATACTCCGTGGGCTTCTTCTGGTCCAAAAATAAGTTCCGTGAAGTTTCAGGTCAATTGGAATCCGTTTGATTTTCCTTTTCTGTGATACTCTAAAACAAGGAAAAAACAGAAACTGGCACTGGGCTATAGGTTAATAGGTTAGTCCCAAAAATCATATAAAATAGCATATAAATGCATATAAAACATCCAAGGTTGATAATATAATAGCATGGAACAATCAAAAATTATAGATGCATTGGAGACGTATCAAATTTCAGCAGTCCACCCCCCCCCCACCTAGTCGGCTGCCCCCGCACCACGCCCCTCGCTCTCCTCTCCGCCCCCTCTCAACCCTAGTCCCCTTTGGCCGTCGTTGTTGTTGCCGGCCTGGAGCCGCCATGCCATTGCCAAGGCCACCCTCCCCCAGCGGTCGGCCCCAAAAGGCAGGGAGAGGTGTTCGCCGGCCCCAACGACCTCCACCTCGATGAGCCCGGCGAGCTATGGATGCTCGCTGCCAAGGAGCATGACTGCATGGTCATGTCCGCGTCGCACTAGTTCGCGCACCCGTCCGTGTACTAGCGCCGCGGCCACGCTGTTGGCTTCCACGACTTCGGCTCCACGGACGGTAATGTGACAGCGCTTGCGCGCGGTACGCGAAGCGGTTGAGAAACCACCATAGTTGGATGATTGCTCGCCTCTCCACTCCCATGCCTTTCTTGGTCGGACCAACCCAACCGGGGCGCACGACGTTTGAGGGAGTCCTGGATTAGGGGGTGTCCGGATGGCCGGACTATACCTTCAGCCGGACTCTTGGACTATGAAGATACAAGATTGAAGACTTCGTCCCGTGTCCGGGAGGGACTTTCCTTGGCGTGGAAGGCAAGCTTGGCGATACGGATATGTGGATCTCCTACCATTGTAACCGACTTTGTGTAACCCTAACCCTCTCTGGTGTCTATATAAACCAGAGGGTTTTAGTCCGTAGGATAACATACAGAACAACAATCATACCATAGGCTAGCTTCTAGGGTTTAGCCTCTCCGATCTCGTGGTAGATCTACTCTTGTACTACCCATATCATCAATATTAATCAAGCAGGACGTAGGGTTTTACCTCCATCAAGAGGGCCCGAACCTGGGTAAAACTTCGTGTCCCTTGCCTCCTGTTACCATCCAGCCTAGACGCACAGTTTGGGACCCCCTACCCGAGATCCGCCGATTTTGACACCGACATTGGTGCTTTCATTGAGAGTTCCTCTGTGTCATCGCCGTCAGGCTTGATGGCTCCTACTATCATCGATAGCGATGCGGTCCAGGGTGAAACTTGTCTCCCCGGACAGATCTCTGTCTTCGCTGGCTTTGCACTGCGGGCTAATTTGCTTGGCCATCTGGAGCAGATCGAAAGCTACGCCCCTGGCCGTCAGGTCAAGTTTGGAAGTTTAAACTACATAGATGACATCCGCAGGGACTTGATCTTCGACGGAGTCGAGCCACTGTCGAGCGCGCCGCACTGTCACGACGGGCATGATCTAGCTCTGCCGCCGAACAGTGCCCTGGAGGCCGCACCCGCATCGGCTTCGACCCTTAATTCGGAGCCAACTGCGCCGATCGAGGATGGGTGGTTGGACACTGCCTCGGGGGCTGCGATCCCAATGGCGATCGAGCCGAACACCAGCCCCACACTCCATGAGACTCGTGACTCCAAGGAGCCGGACTCCTCCTCGGACTCCGAACCTTCCGTGCCCCTGCCGATCGAATCCGATTGGGCGCCGATCATGGAGTTTACCGCCACGGACATCTTTCAGCACTCGCCCTTCGGCGATATTATGAAATCACTAAAGTCTCTCTCTTTGTCAAGAGAGCCCTGCCCGGATCATGGCCAGCAGGATTGGGATGCGGAAGACGAAGAAATTCGACGCCCACCCACCACCCACTTTGTAGCCACTGTCGACGATTTAACCGACATGCTCGACTTCAACTATGAAAACATCGACGGTATGGACGACGATGCGGGAGGCGAAGAAGAACCACCGCCCACAGGGTGCTGGACGCCCACCTCATCATATGATGTATACATGGTGGACGCACCAAAAGATGACGACGAGGAGCGGAAGGACGCACCGAAGGCTTGTTCCCTTGAGAAGCAGTCAAAGCGGCGACGGAAGCGCCGCCCCAAATCATGCCTCGACAGAAATAACGATCACACAGACCCAGCGCTGGAGCAGGGCGAACCGCTACCGGACAATGACAATCCAGATAATCAAACCGAACAAACAAATTCTATCAAGGATAATAGTCCGGACGACATAACGCCGGACAGGCACCCGGAGCAGCAAAATGCCCGTAAAAGGCTTGTTGCCACCGCGAGGAGTCTTAAAAAGCAGAAGCAAAGGCTCAAGTCTGCGCAAGACACACTCCAAATCGGATGGAGTAAAATACTCAACATAGCAGCAAGGTACGGCGACAATCGCCCCTCCAAGAGCTACCCAAAGTGGAAGCTGCAACCTAAATTCGATGAGGAGGCCTCAGACCCCCCACAACCAAATATCAAAGCAGCCACCTGGCCGGATAGACGACCCCTCTGCCAACACAGAGCGGCATACAACGCCACTCACAATACAACAAGCGATCCATGCGAGGACTCGCACCCAAAGGACGGCGCAACAAGATCCATCTATGGGCCACGCAAGCGCGCCCCAGCATACAATGCAACACAACAAACATCCGAACAACGTGGTACACCCAGCTACAGGCATGCCGCACACCCCCTATGTTTCTCTGATGAGGTGCTGGACCACGAATTTCCAGAGGGATTCAAACTCATAAACATAGAGACATACAACGGAACAACAGACCCTGGGGTCTGGATTGAGGACTACATCCTTCATATCCATATGGCTCGAGGAGATGATCTCCACGCCATCAAGTACTTACCCCTCAAGCTCAAAGGGCCAGCTCGTCACTGGCTTAAAGGCCTCCCTGAAAGCTCCATTGGAAGTTGGGAAAAGCTCGAAGACGCCTTTAGGGCAAATTTTCAAGGGACTTATGTCCGACCTCCGGATGCGGACGATTTGAGTCATATAACTCAACAGCCCAGAGAGTCAGCCCGAAAGCTTTGGAACAGGTTTCTTACTAAAAAGAACCAGATTGTCGACTGTCTGGACGCTGAAGCCTTAGCAGCTTTTAAGCATAGCGTCCGTGACGAATGGCTCGCCAGACACCTCGACCAAAATAAGCCGAGAACGATGGCCGCATTAACAAGCCTCATGACCCGCTTTTGCGCGGGTAAGGACAGCTAGCTAGCCAGATGCAGCACCAGCGACCCCAGTAAATCTGAAGTTAGAGATGGAAATGGGAAATCACGGCGCAACAGCAATAACAAACGTCGGAATAAAGAAGACAACACGAAGGGCACGGCAGTAAACGCCGGATTCAAAAGCTCTCGGCCAGGTCAGCAAAAGCCGCCCTCTAAAGGCACCAGGGATGAACTGTCCAGCCTCAACAAAATTCTGGACCAAGTATGTCAGATCCATAGTACCCCGGGTAAACCTGCTAATCATACCCACAGAGAATGTTGGGTCTTCAAGCATTCCGGCAAGCTCAACGCCGTACATAAGGGGGAGGATACACCAAGTGAAGACGAGGACGAGCCTCCCAAGCAAGACACTGGGGAACAAAAGAAATTTCCACCAGAAGTCAAAACAGTGAACGTGTTCCACGTGATCAAGGGGAAAAAACAACGCGACACTCCCAGGAACATATACACAAGTGCCTGTCACCGCGCAGTCCTGCCACTGGTCGTCTCAACCGATCACTTTCGACCATCGCGATTACTCGGCAAGTATCCAACACGCAGGATGAGCTGCCCTGGTATTAGACCCAGTAATTGGCGGATATCACTTCACACGAGTCTTGATGGACGGTGGCAGCAATCTAAACCTAATATATCAGGATACAATCCGCGGGATGGGGTTAGACCCAACAAAAATTCGCCATAGCAATACTACCTTTAAAGGAGTAACGCCAGGCCCAGGGGCTCGTTGTACGGGCTCCCTCCTACTACAAGTTATATTCGGCTCCCCTGATAACTTCCGTCGCGAGCATTTAACCTTCCACATCGCTCCGTTCCAAAGTGGCTATCAAGCACTGCTCGGACGCGAAGCTTTCGCTCGCTTTAATGCAATACCACACTATGCCTCCCTCACACTCAAGATGCCCTGTCCACGTGGCATCATTTCATTGAACGGAGATATCAAGCGATCTCTGCACGCCGAAGAGAGTGCGGCTGCCTTGGCAGCCGCACACTAAAGGCGCCCGGACCAGCGAAAGCATCCAATAGGTCGTCAAGACCTCAGACACAACTAATCAAGTCCGGCGCCACTATTTATACCGAATAAATGGTCACACCCCTATTTGTCAATACAAGGGGCTCAATGCGCGCAGACAAATGGAAATTTTTTCTCATCTTGAATTATACATGGTTTGTTTAAAAACTATCTTTTTGCACGACAACTTTTTCACCTAAATTCCTCTCTTTTACAGACAATCATCGTGCTACACCCGTCCAGGATATGGCACAATGGAGACACAGGCGCAGACGTGCAGCAGGGACCCGCTCCAAGGATTCTTTTTAGATTAAGACCATGCGTAAACCTTTTTTACTGTCTCTTGTTGATACATATCCACCATTGAGAAGGATGATGACGTCTTGGCATGTGGCCACGCCAGAACAATGCACATACCTGGACACAAGGGCTTCTTACAAAGGCCATTATTTAGGCCCGGTTTATACCACAAAGACCGAATACCTTAGGGAGTGTTCGGCGTCGCGAGTTTGGCCCTATATGCATCAGCTCCGAATCATTGTCTTTGGTCAAATGTTGGGTTTGCCCGGCTCCTGTGTTTTGGTGCCTTACGTTCCGCTTTACTGGCTAAGGTAGCACCAGGAGAACTACTGCGATTGTGCCCTGGTTCATCCGGATGATCACCTCAGTAGAGAAAGCCGAAAACTGACTGTCATGATATAGCGTGAGACTGGTCAACCACTCGATGACCTGTTGGAATGTTAGAATTCCTCCACCTTAACGAAGGGCCGTTTTTCGGCCAGGCATGTATGCACCCCGGGATCGGGAGAGTGCAGAGCCACCAGGGGCTATCTAGTAGCCCCACTGTCAAACTCCTATGGCTAAGTGAAAGTGCTAAAGCATTATAGTCCGGTTGTCTCGCTCGCTCCGCTATCACCTCCTTAATAGGACCAAGACGTTGGGTTAAGTGTGAACGCGTGTTTTTTGCGAGCACCTCCGCATTCCATGCGTGGGGGTTGAAGCCGACGGCTGCAATCTTTCAGGTTATACACATGTATACATAAACGGCTACCCAGGAGGCATCATATTACTTTCAGGAAAAAGTATAAAAATAGCGTTATAAAAATTTTATAAAAGCATTTCGCTTACAATGAGATTACATATCACTCAAACATAATATTTTTTGAGCATTGGGTCTCTATCAAACGAGCACCGTCAAGAACTTCTTCAAAGTAGTGCTCAGCAGCCATTCGGCCTATGGCCGAATCCCGCGCTGCAACAGTGGTAGCATCCATCTCTGCCCAGTATGCTTTAACACGGGCAAAGCCATCCATGAGCCCTCTATGCACGCCGGCCTCTTCATCGCATTAATGCGCGGCACCATGTCAAGGAACTGCTGCACCAAGCTGAAATAGCTGTTCGGTTTTGGCCTTTCCGGCCATAGCTGATCCACAACAGACCTCATGGCGAGTCCGGACAACCTATTTAGTTCGGCCCATTCGGCTAATTGGTCAGTCAATGAAAGCGGACGCTCGGGAGAATGGAATTGTGTCCAAAACAGCTGGTCCACTTCACGGTCCGTCTGACCCTGGAAGTACTTGGCCGCATCGGCAGCGCTCACCGCCAAATCCATATACACATCCTCCGAACTCCATAGCCAATCCAGAGGGGCATACCGTGGATCTCCGAACTTCCTCTGCAACATAAAGGATTTCCCAGCTACAATATCCCCGGCTTCCCGCAGCTCCTCCTTCTTCGCCCTCATAGTAGAGCGGATGTCTTTTCTCGTCGCAGCAGCCTTCTCAAGGTCCGATGCCTTCGCTAGGTTTTCCTTTTCAAGAACCCGGCAATGGTCGGTGGCGGCTTTTAATTCTATGGCCATCTTGGCCGGCTCTCGCCATGCGCGGCCTTCTCGGCTTTCAACTCTTCGGCCGCCTTCAAAGTATCCGCATTACCAAACCTCGCTTATTCCTTGGCTCGGGCAAGTTCTGCCCGCAAGGCTTCAACAGTGGCAGCTCCATCTGCAGTCACAACATATTAAATATACTGGCATCATGCTGCTCTTACTATGTGGCATTTACCAGATAATGACACTTACCCTGTGCCTCGTCAAGCCTTTTGTTAACAAGCTCGATGTCGGTGTCTACCACATCCAACTGCCGTTTTAAATGGGCAAACTCGCTAGTCCGGCTAGCCACCGGAGCTTCCATCACCTGCACATAGAGGCAGTATGGTTATTACCTGGGAATATGATCCTTTGTTCGTCGTCGTTTCCAACGACAACCAGAGTCTCAGGGGCTACTATCTACACAGGGCACACCTAGCATGTGCAGGACTATCATACATTATTTTAAGTACCTCAAAGCTTGTCAGTAGACTCATAAAAGCTTCATGCAATCCGCTTTCGGCGGACAAGATTCTCTCCATCACCGTATTCATCAGCATACGGTGTTCATCTGAGATGGCCGCTCGCCCCACCAACTCCCTCAGAACATCCGATCGCACACCAGACGGTGCCGGACTCTTTTGTCTGCTCTCTTCGGGAGCCGGACACTGGGAGCCTCGGGGCTCAAGGGCATTATCTTCTGGCCTCACCGGACTCGGAAAGGCCCTCCGCGATGACACTTTGGGGTCGCTCGCTTCCGGAGCGGAGGAGTCCGGAGGAGGCGTTTCGCTCTCCATCATCTCTGGAAGAAGATCCCCCGAAGACGAGCTCATTTCAGAGGGGCTAAGGCCCAAACTGCAAAGATATATGCGGTGGTTATTTTCTCAGAAGAAAAAGATGGCATACCTGTACTATTAAAGTATTTTGGGTCACTTACGACCCGCTGGAGAATTGATCCCCCCGCGGACTTTGTGCGGCAAAAGCACCCCCCAAGGTAGGACCCTCTGTGGGAGACTTCTTCTCCCATTTGGAAGCTTCGACTTCCGAATCCCCGGGCGCAATCCTTTTCCTCCTCCGATCGTCTTCCTTCATGGAGACGCTCGCTCCCTCGGTTAGAATGGGCAGCGTTGTGGGCCTGCGTCCGCCCGTATAATCCTTCCTAGTATCTTCCTTCAAGGGCTCCGGGCAAGGTGCGACCTGGAGCATCTTTTCCAATGCCGGATTGTCCAAACCCTCAGGGAGGGGGGCTGAACACTGAATCAACTTCGCCTTTTTAGCCAGTCTTGGTCAAAAAGCGAACTCTCATAAATAACTTCGTAACAAATGAGAGATAGTATGTTCAGCCGAAAGATTCCTTACCTGTTCGGCGGCACGGTTACTGCTCAGGCCCACGTCCTCGGTGATTTCCGGACACTCTACCCGAGGTCCGAAGAATGACTTGTACATCTCCTCGTGCGTCAGGCCGAGGAAATTTTGAATGACACGCGGTCCCTCGGGATTGAACTCCCACAAGCGAAGGGGCCGGCGTTTGCAAGGCTGGACTTGACGAACCAGCATAACTTGTATTACCGCAACCAAACTAAAATCTCCATTGAAGAGATCTCGAATGCGGCTTTGCAGTATAGGCACGTCCTTGGCTGGACCCCAGCTCAGACCTCTGTTGATCCATGACATCAGTTGTGGTGGAGGGCCCGAGCGGAAAATAGGGGCGGCCGCCCACTTGGCACTTCTAGGAGCCGTGATGTAGAACCACTCCTGTTGCCATAATTCAGACACCTCTAGAATGGAACCTTTGGGCCATGGAGCTCCCGTCATCTTGCATATTGAGGCACCTCCGCACGCTGCATGTTGCCCCTCGATCATCCTCGGCTTTACTTCAAAGGTCTTGAGCCACAGGCCAAAGTGAGGGGTAACCCATAGGAAGGCCTCACACACGACAATAAATGTCGTGATATGAAGAAAGGAGTCCGGAGCTAGATCATGGAAATCTAGCCCGTAATAAAACATCAAACCCCTGACGAAAGGATCCAGAGCAAGGCCTAGACCTCGGAGGAAGTGGGAGACGAACACGATGTTCTCGTTGGGTTCGGGGGACGGGACGGCCTGCCCTCGGGCAGGCAGCCGATGCGAAACCTCGGCGGTCAGATATCTGGCCTCCCTCAACTTTTTGATGTCTTCTTCCGTGACGGAGGAAGGCATCCATCGGCCTTGAAGGCTAGATCCGGACATGATTGAAGGTTCGGAGCACCTGACCTGAACTTTGGGTGTTTGAGCTTGAGGTGGGGGAAGGATTCGATTGAGCACGGGAGGGAAAAAATAAAAGCCTTGTCCCTTTATAAAGAGGGTGAATATCAAGCGTCCTCTCCGTGGCCGTTTGGAATTGCCTATAGTCTAGGAGTCCTAGATGCGGTTGGGTTACCCACGCCCGTATCGATGAGAATCCCGGAATAAGGGGACACGATCTCTGCTTTAACAAGACGTGCCAAGGAAACCGCCTCGCATGACACGCTGAGGTGGGATAATAAAACGATTCGAATAAAGGCTTGGCCGTGGTGTTGTCATGCTATGGAATACGTCAGCAGATTAGATTGGTGTGAACATTATACTCTCTATGGCAATATGTGGAAATTTATTTTGCAGAGCTGGACACTATCTTTGTGTTCAAAATCTTCTATGAAGTATTTGGAGGAGGAACCCGCCTTGCAATGCCGAAGACAATCTGCGCGCCGGACTCGTCGTCATTGAAGCCTGGTTCAGGGGCTACTGAGGGAGTCCTGGATTAGGGGGTGTCTGGATGGCCGGACTATACCTTCAGCCGGACTCCTGGACTATGAAGATACAAGATTGAAGACTTCGTCCCGTGTCCGGGAGGGACTTTCCTTGGCGTGGAAGGCAAGCTTGGCGATACGGATATGTGGATCTCCTACCATTGTAACCGACTTTGTGTAACCCTAACCCTCTCCGGTGTCTATATAAACCGGAGGGTTTTAGTCTGTAGGACAACATACAGAACAACAATCATACCATAGGCTAGCTTCTAGGGTTTAGCCTCTCCGATCTCGTGGTAGATCTACTCTTGTACTACCCATATCATCAATATTAATCAAGCAGGACGTAGGGTTTTACCTCCATCAAGAGGGCCCGAACCTGGGTAAAACTTCGTGTCCCTTGCCTCCTGTTACCATCCAGCCTAGACGCACAGTTCGGGACCCCCTACCCGAGATCCGCCGGTTTTGACACCGACAGCGTTCCACACCGTGCTCCGGGCGCTCGCGTTCCTGCGGACAGTGGCGCCGATGCACTACGCGGACACGCAGCCGCTCGACCGGGACGAGACGGCGTAGATGGCGGAGCAAAAGGGCGGTTTCTAAAGAGCCCAGCGGGAGGAGTTCAGAGCGGCGGAGGGGGAGGCAAGGAAGAATGGCGTGTGGCTCAGGCTGGTGGACGTGACCCGGATCATGCTGCGATATCTCGATGGGCACCCCGATAGGTACGGACACGGCGCCGGCGAGCAGAACGGCTTCGACATCGACTGCCTGCACTAGTGCTTGCTGGGACCGATCGATGTGTGGAACGAGCTGCTGCTTCAGATCATGGCCGGTTTGACTCGTGGAGCGGTTCCTGAATGTTCCCCAAGGCCCAAACGCAATCATCTCTCTCCCCCACCTACAGATCTAGG
Organism: Triticum dicoccoides; assembly: GCF_002162155.2. Classification (NCBI taxonomy): domain Eukaryota; kingdom Viridiplantae; phylum Streptophyta; class Magnoliopsida; order Poales; family Poaceae; genus Triticum; species Triticum dicoccoides. The sequence continues at coordinate 248,081,169 of NC_041386.1, read as the reverse complement.
TTACCAAATTTCAGGTTACTAGATCTCATACAGTTTATTACTGCAGGTCTGAGGGGGCATTTCATTAGGCGTCTTGTATTCCATAATTCCATAAATCTTGTGTTACATATATGTTTAATAATTTTGTATGATATGGATGCTGGTAATGCATCGTCTAAAAGACCCTGCCCATGAGTACTACTACCATTTACTAGAAGTACTTGTATGTGGTGAGAGGAAGTAATTATTTTAAGACCTTTTTCTGATTTCCATCACTTTCTGCACTTGATGCTTCCCTGTAAAGTGCAACATTGTATATATGTAACATATTTTTTATGCCACTTGTGTGCGTCAAGTTATACATATATCCAATAAATTTGCGACGCAATTTCCACATCATGTAATGGATTACTGATATTCTGATGTTGTCCAGCCAGTTAAAAATAGTGTCATGTTTTTTTGGTTAAAAATGCATATACAAAACATCTACAGTGCCTCCGGAATATTGTTGTAACATTTCCTTCCACACAGAAATGGTACGGGTGCAATGTATAGTGGACATGGCAGGATCTAGCTATGTGAAATGAAGCAAAATAAGTATTATGGTAGTAGTTCATGCCAGCTGTTAAAAAGAAGCAGTATACAGAGGAGGTGAGAGATGAATTTTGTCCCGCTTTACTCTTTTCTGCAAAAACGAGGACCAATATGCAAATCTGCCAAGTGCCTTTTGCAAATGTGTCACACCTCGGTAGCGACCGCGATTAGGGGAGGAGAGCGAATGGTCCAACTAGGTTGGCTGTTGTTTTATTCCCCGAAGATTTTGCAAAAAAACTAGCATTTCCCTGTATTGATTCACTCCGACCAGGTGCTGATGAGTTGGCGGTCAACGCACACGTGGACAAGCCAGTCAACTGCCAAATCAGCGCGTACGTATAAGAAATCATACATTAGACCGTAAGTGAACCCCGAGACAAGTTTAGTGATCGTATTTCGGGTATTTCTAACTACGAGTACTAAATTGGCCAACGCAACGAGTATGAGTACCTCAAGTGAATTTTTCTCTAATTCTTATTCTTGTTTCAGCAAGATGATTTAATTCCTTCTTCCGGAGTTTGTTCATGATATCAATTCCTTGGTTCTAAGTGATTCATCTTTTCTTTTCTGGAGTTCCAAGTTTTCTTCGGTTATCTCATCACGAAGCTCCATCTAATCATTGCAAGTCTTCAACCCTTGTTCTTTTCAACCTTCAATTCTTTTCTATAATCCTTTTACTACCAGAGTTCTTCGAGAGTTCTTCATGGTGGTTCGCTAAGGATTTAATCCATTTTGAAGTGTTCATCAACATTCTTTTTGGAAGAGCTCAAGCATTCTTCTCCTTGCATTCGAAGTGCAAATTCGTTCTCCCTTATCTTTTGAAATGGAGTTTTTGATCTCTTCGTTCCTCTCACTAATCAATCATTTGGTAGTGGCAGAATTTCACCTCAAGTTTTGAGATGTTTACATAAGCCCACGTGAATCTCATCTTTTTGTTGTTGATCGTCCAACAACTTTGTTCAACTCTCCTTTGCACGGTTGCTCTTTCAAGTTTATCCTTGTGGTGCAAGGTGTTGTTTCTTCTCCGTTCTTTTCTTTCCAACAATTCAGCTTCTTTCGTTCCGAAGGCATTGTGTTGTTGCTCTCGCCAAGTATCATCACATCTTGTTAACTTCATGTTTTATTCCTTCTATTTTCAACTGGAGTGCTATCCAAATTCTGTCAATCTTGTTCCTTGGCTATCTTGTTATACCGTTGTGGATTCATATTCTTTTGGTTCGTTAAGCTTGTGTTTCATGTCTTTCAACCTACAAGGTTCTCGCAATGTTCCTTGTTCCTCTTTGCTAACGTAGTGTTTGCGATCTCATTCATCTCCATTGTATTCTTTCTTTCAATTTGTTCAACCTCTCAAGGTTCATGGTTTCACTCGTTTGTCAAGAAGCAACTTTGTTTTACCTCTACCTCTTCCGTTTCTCTCTGGTGCCATCCTTAGATCTCGAGGCGAGATCTGTTGTAAGTGAAGGAATGTTGTGATAGCCCGAGACCGATGCTCCAGAAGCCTTCCATATATTTTGTGTTTGTCGTGCGTTCTATTTTGTTTGTTGCATTCTTCATAGCATCATTTGCATTGCATCATGTCATCATGCGTCATCTCATTAATTTTCGCAACTCAAATAAATAAATCGTATGGATCTTCGATCCATTTAAATCGAGGGAATTCACATGGTGATTTCTCTTTATAACATATCCTCTCTGTATTTAGGGAGCTATAATAAATATTCCATTAGTTTGGAATTAACCTCAACCCACTTGCAATTTAATTCTCATGCCTTTTTGCTTCAAGTTTGTTCTCCAAACTTTATCCATAATTCTTTCTCCATTTATTGAGGCTCATCCAAAAATCTCAATATTTTTTTGGTCACTTCTAAACCTAGACCTAGTTCGAACCCATTTGAATTAAATTCACATGAGTTTGAGTTTAATTCTTGCAATCATGCCCACTTCCATTTTCTCGGTACAAGCTCATTTTTGTGAGTATGAGAAGAATACCCTCTTGCCCAAGCATCACTCTTCACCTCCCCTCTTTTCTTTCTTTGTTCTTCTTTAATAGAGAAAGAAGGGTCCTTCTCTTTGCCTCCAAGCCACTGCAGCCAGCCGTCGTGGCCCAAGGCCCAGCCGTTGGCCTCCATAAGCCCAGTTGCCCCTCTACCTATAATCCTAGCCTGATCCCCTCGTAGCCTCTCCTCCCCCTTATCTCGATCCTCTCCTCCCTCCTTGTGCCGCCAGGAAGAGAGACAGAGAGGAGTGCTCGCCTCACGCACGATCTCCTCTGCCCGCCGGCGAGCCCTGCTGTCCGGCGAGCCTCTGCTCGGCCCCGCCTCCTACTTCCCTGCTTCACTCGCTCGCTCGTCGTGGTTGCCCGAGCATGCAACTGCAGCCACGACACCTCCACCACACCCCCTCTACTTCTTCTGCTGCAGAGCGCCACCACCAGGTGAGTCTCCCTCCACCGCCACGTCTCATCTGCCTCGTCCTTCGACTTCCTTCCTCGAGCACTGTCATGTCTTCTTCTCTCTGCCTTCGTTCCTCCTTCGTCCGGCCTCCAGCACTTCGCCATGGGCGCAAACGACCTCGAGCTCCCTGTTACCCGTCTCGTCTACGTGTTGCTGTTACCTGCTTCGGCCTTCCCGGCCAAACCTTGCCGCTGCCATGGCCTCTCACTTGTAGTCCCTCGCCAAGCTTGCTTCGTGTTGCTGCCCCGCTGCCCCTTTTGTCGTTGCCAAGACCATCAAATCCAGGGATGCAAGACCGCCTCTGTGGATTCCTTTTGCTAAGTACCACGACCGGCGAACACCAAGACCGAGACCTCCTCGAACATGAGCGTTTTTGGGATTGCCAAGACCACCTCAAGTTTGACTATGTTTTGTTGATGTGACCGAGACCGATAAGTACCACTACGACCATCCCTCGCCAAGACCGACCCCAAAGGGTTCGGTTTCATCAAGTTCAACTACATCGACAACAAACGGTGACGACCCCGAACATCTACGAATTGTGTACGACTACGAAACATGAACCACTACTTCCACTACCATCATCGTGTACGACTACATCCCATGATGACCCGTGAACAACTACATCCCATCGAAACCGAACCGTCCCGAATGCACGCTTCGAAGGTATAACCCCGAGACAACGCCCGTGAACGAATGCATGTGTGTTGTATGAGATGCTCGTGTGTGCACCGTGTCTGAGTTGTCATTGCACATTCCTCCTCATTTTCCATGTCGTTGAACCGTGGGAACCCGGTAACCGGGATCACCCCACCATCTTTTGCATGTTCCGTACATCCACACTTTCGTTTGCACAGACATCTCGATGAGTTGTTGGATCATCGGAATGTTGTTGTGTGTAACGCCCTCGATGCGGCTATATCTCCCACGTGTCGAAGGACGACTTAGAGGCATAACCGCATTGAAAGCAATGTCGCAAGTGAGGTAATCTTCACACAACCCATGTAATAAAATAGGGGAAGAAGTTACATAGTTGGCTTACAATCGCCACTTCACACAATTACATGAATAAAGCATTACATCATCCAAATACAATCAAGGTCCGACTATGGAATCAAAATAAAAGAAGAACCCCAAATGCGACAAGGTCCCCGATCGACCCCAACTGGGCTCCACTACTGATCAACTAGAACGAAACACCACAAAGGACAAGATCTTCATCGAGCTCCTCCTGAGCTTGGTTGCATCAACTGCACGGTCTCATCGGCACCTGCAAGCTGGTTTTGGAAGTATCTGTGAGCCACGGGGACTCAGCAATCTCGCAGCCTCGCGATCAAGACTATTTAAGCTTATGGGTAAGGTAAAAGGTATGAGGTGGAGCTGCAGCAAGCGACTAGCATATATGGTGGCTAACATATGCAAATGAGAGCGAGAAGAGAAGGCAAAGCACGGTCGAGAAACTATGATCAAGAAGTGATCCTAGAACAACCTACGTCAAGCATAACTCCAACACCGTGTTCACTTCTCGGACACCGCCGGAAAGAGACCACCACGGTAACACACGCGGTTGATGTATTTTAATTAAGGTCAACTTCAGGTTTTCTACAACCGGACATTAACAAATTCCCATCAGCCCATAACCGCGGGCACGGCTTTCGAAAGTTCAAATCCCTGCAGGGGTGTCCCAACTTAGCCCATGACAAGCTCTCACGGTCAACGAAGGAATAGACCTTCTAGCGGGAAGACCCGATCAGACTCGGAATCCCGGTTACAAGACATTTCGACAATGGTAAAACAAGACCAGCAAAGCCACCCAGATGTGCCGACAAATCCCGATAGGAGCTGCACATATCTCGTTCTCAGGGCACACCGGATGAGCAAGACGTCAGGTAAGCCAGCCCAGAGTTGCCCCTGGTAGCCTCGGACATCGCTCAGTTGGACCAACACTTAGAGAAGCACTGGCCCGGGGGGTTTAAATAAGATGACCCTTGAGCTGGCCGACTCAAGGGAAAGAAAAGGCTAGGTGGAAAATGGTAAAACCAATGTTGGGCCTTGCTGGAGGAGTTTTATTCAAGGCGAATTGTCAAGGGGTTCCCATTATAACCCAACCGCGTAAGGAACGCAAAATCCGGGAACATAACACCGATATGACAGAAACTAGGGCGGCAAGAGTGGAACAAAACACCAGGCATAAGGCCGAGCCTTCCACCCTTTACCAAGTATATAGATGCATTAATTAAATAAGATATATTGTGATATCCCAACAAGTAAACATGTTCCAACCAGGAACAACATCTCCATGTTCCAACAAGGAACAAAACTTCAATCTTCACCTGCAACTAACAATGCTATAAGAGGGGCTGAGCAAGGCGGTAACATAGCTAATCAACGGTTTGCTAGGACAAGGTGGGTTAGAGGCTTGGTGCAACAATATGGGAGGCATGATAAGCAAGTGGTAGGTATCGCAGCATAGGCATAGCAAAAGAGCGAGCAACTAAGCAAGCAAAGATAGAAGTGATTTCGAGGGTATGGTCATCTTGCCTGAGATCATGCAAGGAAGAAGAACGAGTCCATGAAGCAGACAAACGGACGTAGTCGAACGGTTCCTCACAAACACGACGTTACCGGAAACAACCCGAAGAAGCACACCGACTAGAAGCAATCAACATAGTAAACAACCAACACAGAATCATGGCATGATGCACAAACAAGTATGATGCATGTCCGGATTAAAGCGGCATGGCATGGCAAAGTGCACAAGCAATCCTACAAATGAAGTGGAGCTCAATATGCAACTCCATTGCATATTGACCGAACACCACATCAATTATTTAGTTCACTCTCGGTTAGGTACCCAACAATATTAAATGTTGTTTAAACATGGCAAGAGGTGAAGCATAACAAAACTATATCATCTAAACAATTTAAATGGGGCCGGATATGATAAACAACAAAACCGGTAAACCCCAAATGCAATTATCAATTTGGTGCAACAACAATTTTAACCAATCTTGAAGTTGTTATCATGATGCGGATGACATGTGCAAGTTTAAGCAATTTTTAATAAAAGTTGACAAGAGCATTATGAAGCATTTGTCACCGTGGTGCCAAGGAAAAGGGGTGCCACGGCGCCGAATACGAAAATGATGCCACGGCAACATATCGGCTACCAGGTAGTCCACGGGGATACCGGTGCAAAAGGAAAAGTGACGGGAGCGTGCAAGAGATGGTGGGATGATCCCGGATTCCGGGTGTCCCACGGGTTAGTGGCATGGAAAACGAGTGACAATACGGACATGGTGCAGACAAAGGGTGCATCTCATCCAACATGCATTCATGCGTTCACGGGCGTCGACTCGGGGTTATACCTTCGAAGCGTGCAAAAGGGACGGTTCTCGTTCGGTGCAAAGTAAAGGAAGTAGACGTTCTCGGGACGTTCGTCGTGGAGGTAGTCGTACACGGCGATGGTAGTTGTACACGGGTTTTCAGCCACGGAAGTAGTTGTACAATGTTTTCGTAGAGGTACTTGACGAATCCGAGTAACTTGGGGTCGGCGGTGGTCGTTCACGTATCGTCGTGGTACTTGGCGATTTCGGAGACGGCGGAAGACGAACTTGGCGGTCCTTGTTGACCTAGTACTTGGCGTTATTTCCGGTTCGGTGATCGTTTTAGGCGTCGGGCATCGAGGTACTCCACTGCCAACATCACCCGGGTGCACAGAGGCAAAACTTGTGGCGCTGCACCTAAATAGATGCCACAAGGGAAAGATGCCGGGTCGAGACAGAAGACCGGCGACGCGGCTGCGGGCACCGGGAGGCATGGCTCCAACGGGCAGGGCCGGAGACGAGGCAACTGTCAAGGAGGAGTTGGGCATAGCAGCACCAAGGCAGCAGCGGAGCTCTAAGCTCGGTTCCATGGCGGCGGCTGCAGGCGAAAAGGACCCACACCGACGTGGTCAACGCGGGCTCGCGCGGCCTCCTGCGGGACCTGGCAAACAACACAGAAGCAGGGCAGCGACCATGCTGCCCCTGTGGTGGAGGTCGGCACCAATGGGGACGGGGCACCGGAGTTGGGTCCGGCCGTGACCTCGTCGGACCTTGGGGCGAACAACGGAGGTGGAGGACTTGGAGCCCCGGACGTCGGTGCAACTGGAGCACGGGGAGGCGAAGCATGCGGGAGCAGAGGCGAGGTAGAGGCGCCGGACTCCGGTGATAGGATGGACGATGGCGACGGGGACAGCGCGGGACGCCGGACCGAAGAGCGGGCGTCGCTCGGTGGCAGGGCCGGCGCTGGATGTGGCTGCCGGGGGGGATCGGGCGCGAGCGAGAGGGTGTGGCGGCGGCAGAAGACTAGCGAGAGGAGGAGAGGGATCGAGGGAGGAGTGGCTGCGGCCAGCGAGCGAGAAGAGGAGCACGCGCGAGGGAGATGGGGATCGGGCTGCGGGTCTCTCTGGCGGCGCGAGGGAAGAGGAGATCGTGAGGAGAGGGAGGTTGGTTCGTTGGGCCTAGGGTTAGGAAGTAGGTTTAGGTGGGCTGCGGGGAAGGATGGGCCGGCCTGGGTTAGGTTAGATGCAGCTGGGCCCAAATGGCCTGCTGGGCTCCCTTCTCTCCCTCTCTTGATTCTACTCTTAACAAAAACAGAGACAATAAAATAGGAGAAAGGAAAAGAGAGAAGAGAAGGTTAGAGGAAGAATTTGGGCACGGGGATAATTTTCACGGACTCAGAAAAATGAGCACGGTCCGGGAAAATAGAAAAAGGTCAAGTTTGAAAGATTAAATTAAATTCCTTTGAATTTAATTCAAAAGGTTTGAACTAGGATAGGTTTTTCGAAGTGCCCAAAAATGTTGAGAAATTAGGTGGAGCTCCGGAAAATGATGAAAGGACATGTGGCAAAGTTAGAGGCCAAGAGTTGAAATAATAAAAGGCATTGGGATTTTTGCAAGTGTGTTAAGGTAATTCCACATAATTGGAATAATTACAATAGCTCTCTAAATATCGAGAGGATAAGTTGTAAAGAGAATCACCATGTGAATTCCCTCGGTTTAAATGGATCGACGATCCATACGGTTTATTTAGTTGAGTTAAGAAAAGAAATGACATGATGCAATGCACATGATGCAAAGATGAAATGCAGCGGACCAAACAAAACACACGACGAAACCCGGAAACCCTGGAAGGCAACTGAAGCTCCGGTCTTGGGGCATTACAACACTCCACCACTACGAGAGGATCTCATCCTGAGATCTAGAATGGCACCGGTGGAACAACGGAAGAGAAAGAGAAGAGGTAAGACTAAGTTGCTTCTTTGACAAATGAGTGAAACCAAAGAACCTTGAAAAGGTTACACAAATTCAAGAAAAGAATACAACGAAGGTGAACAAGGTCAAAAACACTCCGTTAGAAAAGAGGGACAAAGAACATTGCGAAAACCTTGAGGTTGAAGGGAAGATATATATTGAAAACACGCCGGTTAAGGAAGGGGATCAAGGAAGACCAAATTCGAACAGCACTCCGATTGAGAAAAGATGCAAGACTTGATAAGGCGAAAAGAACTTGAGGAAAAAGGACACAACACTCCGGTTAAATGGATAAACCAAGAAAATAACACGATCCTGACAAAACGGAAAGATGGGTTGAAGAGAGCAACATCACAAAGCCTCCGGAACAAAAGTAAGAATGGAATGGGATGAACGAAGGGAAACAAGATCTCGAGGGAGCACGCTTACAACAAATGCTAGAACGGAGTTGTTGGAAAACCAACAACGAAAAGAATAATCTTGATATGGTCTTATGGAATACATCTCAAAAATTATGAGGTGACAACCTGCCCCTCACGGGAAGAAGAATTGGATTGGCATGAACAAAGGGGACGAGAAGCTTATTTCATCGGGAGGGTAGATGAAGAACTTGGATCATATATGAGCACCATTATAGCAACAATCCTTAGGGAAGGATTTAGGTGAAATATAACCCAAGATAACTCCAATGACGAGATTGATGGATTTAAAATATCTCATTCTTGACAACATGTGAATCATGAAAACATGAACTCAATTATCAAGAATGACATAATACCACCTCCAATAATATGGAAGAAAGAATTGCACTCCGGATAGCAAGATGAAGAAAGCTTGTGCTCCTTTGAAAAGAATCTCAATGAACACTTGGAGAAGGAATTATTTCTTTGATGAACCATCATGTATAGCCTCCGTGAAAAAAAAACTCCGGTAACAAAAGAATGATCCAAACTAATTGAATGATGGATAGAGATCTCCGTGACAATATAATTGAAAGAGGTTGGCACTCCGGGAAAAAGAGAAGATGAAACAAATGAAACTGAGAGTTTGAAGGGCCTCCGGAATAAGAATTAATCATTAGGATGAAACAAGAATAAGAATTACATTATGCTTATCCTTCACCAATTAAATTGATGACAATCAACGGATTTATCACACTACTTATTCCCGTAGAAAGGATTAAGCGAGATATAACACAAACTTGAGACGGTCTTCAACAAGCCATCGGTAGGATTGAAAACACGAATGGATTGATATGCTAACCAAGGAAGAGAGATCTTGAATGAACCACCGTAAGAATTGAAAAAGAACGATTAAAATATGAAGAAACACCGGAAAGAATTAGCAAATGAACGAAGAAGCTTGAGGGGATTTAGATACATCAGAACGAAGAGATCAAGAACTGATTAGAGGATATTTGATTGATGCGCCGGCAAGATAGTAGAATGATAAATGATAGCTGAGAATGAATAAACCTGAATTGATGGACTCCGGATAGCAAACTGAGAAGACTCTTGAATTACTCCGGATAGGTGAAAAGAATTCTCACAATCGAAAACAATTATGAGAGGATGGCAACAAATTAGAACCATGGGTCTTTGGAAGAATGGGTAAGGATTTAAGAGGAACTCCTCTTTGGTCTTCAAATCCGAGAATGACGAGAACAACACCACCAAAATCGTTGAAAAACTCTGGGATGACGAATAGAAAGGTTGATCCAACGATGAAAAGAATTTGAAAGATCTTGGAAAAAGACATTTGATTGATGATAATCCATTCTTACATCAAACTTTAGAAAAGAATTTGAGAATAACTCCGGAAAAATTTAGAAGAGTCAGGTATGATCCTGGGAAAAGACCTGTGGGTTAGGTCCCACTCAAAATAAACACCGTTGGAATGATTACTTGAAAAAAAAGAAATAGCACCGGTTGAATTAAAAGACTTGAATAAGATAACATTCTCGAAAGATCTTGAATGAATGCAGAGTGGAAAACACGAATCTTCGAGATATCTTGAGCACTCCAGAACAATTGAATAGCGAGAAATGACTGAATATGAGGTGCACCGGCATGAGAAGGTATTTGCAACGAGGAAAGGATATAATTGGCAAAGTTTGAATTGAATTCATCGGATAAAAGAGAAGAAGAATGATGAACTAGAAGCTTTGTTAGCATCTTCATGAAAATCACCGGATAAGAATACTGATGGAAAAGAATGGAGAGATTTCTCATCAATAAAATGGATACTTGATTAAGAAATCTAAGTCGTTGAAGAAAAACAAGGGAGGGAGGGCGGGAAAAAACAAAGGCAACTTGGGATGGATGAAACGAACATCGTTGAGAAGAACTGATCATTGATCTTACTGATGTTGAAATGATCGGATCCACTTGAAGAGAAAACATACCGGTTAAAAGAAATTGAAATGACAAACTCGATGATCGAGAAGGATTAGTATTCACATAGGAATATGAGAACACCACTTGGAAAAGGTATGGAATCAACTTTTGACTTCGAAGCAACTCGAATACCACAACTCAAAACAAAACAAGGATTGGCTTGCGGAATAAGACAGAACAAACATATGATAGAGATTTCGTCCGAAGTTTTTGTGGTGGGGCCTACACGGGCTCGATCGTACAGCACCATCATGTACAAGGCAGTGAACATGACATACGAAGCGTCCCCGAGTCGGCATAGCCAAGGACTCTTTAAGACACAACGAGACCACTGTAAAACCGACCGTGAATAAGCGGACCACTAGACGTCGAACCCCAATTTCATATCATACATCTGTTGGAAAGATATCCTAAGAGCTACTAGAATTCCCACTTATTCCCGGTTATGCAATCAGGTGTTGGGGATACAGGGGAAGCATAATATATCATCCAAAACTAGCAAATCCTACATCCAGCTGTATCCATCCTTCAACACATAACCAAGAAACCTTCGGAAATCATCTACCTCAACCTTCGAAAAGCATCCGTTATACGAGTTATGGCGATACTCCCGAACTCCCGCCCCAGTACTGGGTGGCGTCGAGGTTATCTCACCAACGAACTGCATAAAAGAGATTTTCGATGTCGGCGTAATAAACTCAGGTATTCCAGAACTGCAACAATAAAATTATGACGACAACACCTCAGAGCTCAACTCCCCGGGACACTTCCACAAAACCCCTGACAGGAGGCACCAAGACAATGTTCTCGTCACAAAACCATCAGAACGATTCCAAGATACCCGCGTGATCCTAAAAAAATTTAGTGAAATTTGAGAAGAGAAGAGTCAAAACTCTACGTCAGGATGCCTTACCAGAGCGATGAGGAGACTGGGGAGTAAAAAGAATTCCTAAACTCTCTGATATATAATTCCTAAATGACTCAAAACATTTTTCTAGACACAACTCGGCCGCTAAAAACGATCAGGCAAAGGGGCTCCTAAGGTCGGGGAAGGCTCTGATTACCAACTTGTAACGCCCTCAATGCGACTATATCTCCCACGTGTCGAAGCACGACTTAGAGGCATAACCGCATTGAAAGCAATGTCGCAAGTGAGGTAATCTTCACACAACCCATGTAATAAAATAGGGGAAGAAGTTACATAGTTGGCTTACAATCGCCACTTCACACAATTACATGAATAAAGCATTACATCATCCAAATACAATCAAGGTCCGACTACGGAACCAAAATAAAAGAAGAACCCCAAATGCGAGAAGGTCCCCGATCGACCCCAACTGGGCTCCACTACTGATCAACTAGAACGAAACACCACAAAGGACAAGATCTTCATCGAGCTCCTCCTGAGCTTGGTTGCGTCAACTGCACGGTCTCATCGGCACCTGCAAGCTGGTTTTAGAAGTATCTGTGAGCCACGGGGACTCAGCAATCTCGCACCCTCGCGATCAAGACTATTTAAGCTTATGGGTAAGGTAAAAGGTATGAGGTGAGCTGCAGCAAGCGACTAGCATATATGGTGGCTAACATACGCAAATGAGAGCGAGAAGAGAAGGCAAAGCACGGTCGAGAAACTATGATCAAGAAGTGATCCTAGAACAACCTACGTCAAGCATAACTCCAACACCGTGTTCACTTCCCGGACACCGCCGGAAAGAGACCATCACGGTAACACACGCGGTTGATGTATTTTAATTAAGGTCAACTTCAGGTTTTCTACAACCGGACATTAACAAATTCCCATATGCCCATAATCGCGGGCACGGCTTTCGGAAGTTCAAATCCCTGCAGGGGTGTCCCAACTTAGCCCATGACAAGCTCTCACGGTCAACGAAGGAATAGACCTTCTAGCGGGAAGACCCGATCAGACTCGGAATCCCGGTTACAAGACATTTCGACAATGGTAAAACAAGACCAGCAAAGCCACCCAGATGTGCCGACAAATCCCGATAGGAGCTGCACATATCTCGTTCTCAGGGCACACCGAATGAGCAAGACGTCGGGTAAGCCAGCCCAGAGTTGCCCCTGGTAGCCTCGGACATCGCTCAGTTGGACCAACACTTAGAGAAGCACTGGCCCGGGGGGTTAAAATAAGATGACCCTTGAGCCGGCCGACTCAAGGGAAAGAAAAGGCTAGGTGGCAAATGGTAAAACCAATGTTGGGCCTTGCTGGAGGAGTTTTATTCAAGGCGAATTGTCAAGGGGTTCCCATTATAACCCAACCGCGTAAGGAACGCAAAATCCGGGAACATAACACCGATATGACGGAAACTAGGGCGGCAAGAGTGGAACAAAACACCAGGCATAAGGCCGAGCCTTCCACCCTTTACCAAGTATATAGATGCATTAATTAAATAAGATATATTGTGATATCCCAACAAGTAAACATGTTCCAACCAGGAACAACATCTCCATGTTCCAACAAGGAACAAAACTTCAATCTTCACCTGCAACTAACAATGCTATAAGAGGGGCTGAGCAAGGCGGTAACATAGCTAAACAACGGTTTGCTAGGACAAGGTGGGTTAGAGGCTTGGTGCAACAGTATGGGAGGCATGATAAGCAAGTGGTAGGTATCGCAGCATAGGCATAGCAAAAGAGCGAGCAACTAAGCAAGCAAAGATAGAAGTGATTTCGAGGGTATGGTCATCTTGCCTGAGATCCCGCAAGGAAGAAGAACGAGTCCATGAAGCAGACAAACGGACGTAGTCGAACGGTTCCTCACAAACACGATGTTACCGGAAACAACCCGAAGAAGCACACCGGAAAGAAGCAATCAACATAGTAAACAACCAACATAGAATCATGGCATGATGCACAAACAAGTACGATGCATGTCCGGATTAAAGCGGCATGGCATGGCAAAGTGCACAAGCAATCCTACAAATTAAGTGGAGCTCAATATGCAACTCCGTTGCATATTGACCGAACACCACATCAATTATTTAGTTCACTCTCGGTTAGGTACCCAACAATATTAAATGTTGTTTAAACATGGCAAGAGGTGAAGCATAACAAAACTATAGCATCTAAACAATTTAAATGGGGCCGGATATGATAAACAACAAAACCGGTAAACCCCAAATGCAATTATCAATTTGGTGCAACAACAATTTTAACCAATCTTGAAGTTGTTATCATGATGCGGATGACATGTGCAAGTTTAAGCAATTTTTAATAAAAGTTGACAAGAGCATTATGAAGCATTTGTCACCGTGGTGCCAAGGAAAAGGGGTGCCACGGCGACGAATACGAAAATGATGCCATGGCAACATATCGGCTATCAGGTAGTCCACGGGGATACCGGTGCAAAAGGAAAAGTAACGGGAGCGTGCAAGAGATGGTGGGATGATCCCGGATTCCGGGTGTCCCACGGGTTAGTGGCATGGAAAACGAGTGACAATACGGACACGGTGCAAACAAAGGGTGCATCTCATCCAAGATGCATTCATGCGTTCACAGGCGTCGACTCGGGGTTATACCTTCGAAGCGTGCAAAAGGGACGGTTCTCGTTCGGTGCAAAGTAAAGGAAGTAGGCGTTCTCGGGACGTTCGTCGTGGAGGTAGTCGTACACGGCAACGGTAGTTGTACACGGGTTTTCAGCCACGGAAGTAGTCGTACAATGTTTTCGTAGAGGTACTTGACGAATCCGAGTAACTTGGGGTCGGCGGTGGTCGTTCACGTATCGTCGTGGTACTTGGCGATTTCGAAGACGGCGGAAGACGAACTTGGTGGTCCTCGTTGACCTAGTACCTGGCGTTATTTCCGGTTCGGTGATCGTTTTAGGCGTCGGGCGTCGAGGTACTCCACTGCCAACATCACCCGGGTGCACAGAGGCAAAACTTGTGGCGCTGCACCTAAATAGATGCCACAAGGGAAAGATGCCGGGTCGAGACAGAAGACCGGCGACGCGGCTGCGGGCACCGGGAGGCATGGCTCCAACGGGCAGGGTCGGAGACGAGGCAACTGTCAAGGAGGAGTTGGGCATAGCAGCACCAAGGCAGCAGCGGAGCTCTAAGCTCGGTTCCATGGCGGCGGCTGCAGGCGAAAAGGACCCACACCGACGTAGTCAACGCGGGCTCGCGCGGCCTCCTGCGGGACCTGGCAAACAACACAGAAGCAGGGCAGCGACCACGCTGCCCCTACGGTGGAGGTCGGTACCAATGGGGACGGGCCACCGGAGTTGGGTCCGGCCGTGACATCGCTGGACCTTGGGGCGAACAACGGAGGTGGAGGACTTGGAGCCCCGGACGTCGGTGCAACTGGAGCATGGGGAGTCGAAGCATGCGGGAGCAGAGGCGAGGTAGAGGCGCCGGGCTCCGGTGACAGGATGGACGATGGCGACGGGGACAGCGCGGGACGCCGGACCGAAGAGCAGGCGTCGCTCGGCGGCAGGGCCGGCGCTGGACGTGGCTGCTGGGGGGGATCGGGCGCGAGCGAGAGGGTGTGGCGGCGGCAGAAGACTAGTGAGAGGAGGAGAGGGATCGAGGGAGGAGTGGCTGCGGCCAGCGAGCGAGAAGAGGAGCACGCGCGAGGGAAATGGGGATCGGGCTGCGGGTCTCTCTGGCGGCGCGAGGGAAGAGGAGATCGTGAGGAGAGGGAGGTTGGTTCGTTAGGCCTAGGGTTAGGAAGTAGGTTTAGGTGGGCTGCGGAGAAGGATGGGCCGGCTGGGCTAGGTTAGATGCAGCTGGGCCCAAATGGCCTGCTGGGCTCCCTTCTCTCCCTCTCTTGATTCTACTCTTAACAAAAACAGAGACAATAAAATAGGAGAAAGGAAAAGAGAGAAGAGAAGGTTAGAGGAAGAATTTGGGCACGGGGATAATTTTCACGGACTCAGAAAAATGAGCATGGTCCGGGAAAATAGAAAAAGGTCAAGTTTGAAAGATTAAATTCAAATTCCTTTGAATTTAATTCAAAAGGTATGAACTAGGATAGGTTTTTCGAAGTGCCCAAAAATGTTGAGAAATTAGGTGGAGCTCCGGAAAATGATGAAAGGACATGTGGCAAAGTTAGAGGCCAAGAGTTGAAATAATAAAAGGCATTGGGATTTTTGCAAGTGTGTTAAGGTAATTCCACATAATTGGAATAATTACTATAGCTCTCTAAATATCGAGAGGATAAGTTGTAAAGAGAATCACCATGTGAATTCCCTCGGTTTAAATGGATCGACGATCCATACGGTTTATTTAGTTGAGTTAAGAAAAGAAATGACATGATGCAATGCACATGATGCAGAGATGAAATGCAGCAGACCAAACAAAACACACGACGAAACCCGGAAACCCTGGAAGGCAACTGAAGCTCCGGTCTTGGGGCGTTACATTGTGGCACTATTTTCGTTGTCGTTGTCGTGGCACCCCTTTTGTTCCGCCATGGTAACAAATGCTTCATAACATGCTCATGTCAACATTTTCAAAAATTGCATAAAACTTGAATATGTCATCCGCATCATGATAACAACATTTAAAATGTTTAAAATTGTTGTTTGCATTAAATTTCTAAATAACACATGGGGATTTTGTTGTCTGTTGTTTGCCTCATTTAAATTTCCTAGATAGGTAGTTTTATTATGCGTCACCTCTTGCCATGTTAACCAACATTTAAGAGTGTTGAGTACATAAACGAGAGTTAACTTATAATACTTGTGGTGTTCCGTTAATATGCAACTCGTTGCATATTGAGCTCCACTTAATTTGTAGTATTGTTTGTTGCACTTGTCATGCCTTGCCTCTTTAAACTAGACATGCATCATACCTGTTTGTGCATCATGCCATGTTTATGTGATGGTTGTTTACCATGTTGTTTTCCTTCTTTCCGATTGTGCTTCTTCTCGGTAGTTCCAGTAACGTTGCGGTTGTGAGGATTCGTTCGACTACGCCCATTCGTCTTCTTCATGGACTCGGTCTTCTTCCTAGCGGGATTTCAGGCAAGATGATCGTTACCCTGGATACCATTACTATCTTTGCTATGCTAGTTGTCTTGATGCTATCGCTATGTCGCGCTATCCACCACTTGTTTATCAAGCCTCCCAATATGCCATGAAACAACATCTAGCCTTTTCACCATCCCAGCAAACCGTTGTTTGGCTATGTTATTGCTTTGCATAGCCCATCTTATAGCGTTGCTAGTTGCATGTGCAGTTGCAGGTTGTTCCATGTTGGGACATGGATATCATGGGATATCACAATATCTCTTATTTAATTAATGCACCTATATACTTGGTAAAGGGTGGAAGGCTTTTCCTTTTTCTCGGTGTTTTGTTTCACTCTTGCCGCCCTAGTTTCCGTCATACTAGTGTTATGTTCCTTAAATTTTGCATTCCTAACGCGGTCGGGGTTTATGGGCCCCCCTTGCTTCTTCGTCCAAAGTAAAGCTTTCCTGAGGAGATCCAACATCGGTTTAACCATTTGCGTAATGACAAGTAAACTTGCATAGGGACCGGCTAGCACCCGAGGACTCTTAATCAACCTTTCGGCTAGTGCTCGACTTGAGTGTTGGTCCACCTACCCAGCAGTTGGCGGTGCCGCCTCGGGGCAACTTGAGGTATTTGGCTATCACCCACTTAGCATAGACGGATGAGTTCATAGATAGAGGATAGTTTTCCTTTCTTTGAAGAGCTCCTTGGCATAGTTTTCCTGGGAGATCTCCTTGGCATAGTTTTCCTTTCTTTGAAGAGCTTGTGCACCGAGATTCCGAGGTTACTCGGGGTGTCCCAAGATGGAGGATTGTCTCCGTGGATCCTGAGAGCTTATCATGGGCTAAGTTGGGACACCCCTGCAGGGTTTAATCTTTTCGAGAGTCGTGCCCGAGGTTATGTGGCAGATGGAAATTTTTAACATCCGGTTGTAGAGAACTTGGCACCAGATCCAAAATGAAATACACCAACCGCGTGTGTAACCATGATTGTCTCTTTTCGAGTGAGTTCGAGAAGAGAACACAGTAGGGTTATGCATGAATCATAAGTAGTTCAGGATCACTTCTTGATTGTTTCTAGTTTGCGACCGTTACGCGTAGTTACTCTTCTTATTCTTGTACTCGTAAGTTAGCGACCATTTAATGCTTAGTGCTTGCCACAACCTCACCACTTATCCCTTCCATACCTATTAGGCTTTGCTAGTCTTGATACCCATGGTTATGGGATTGCTGAGTCCTCGTGGCTCAAAAATTACTACAAAAACAGCTGCAGGTACAAGTAATGCGATGGTCTCGCGCGAGTGTGATGCTTGCTTGTTTGGAGTTCTTCTTCTATCAAGGGATAGGTTCTGGGTCCAGTGCCTGGGATTAGCAGGGTGAATGTCGTTCTTCTTTTTTGTTTGATTTCATCTGTAGTCGGATCCTGCTCTTTTGTATGATGATTGCTATGTATTGATGAACTGTTGTATTCATGTTGTAGCTTGTGGAGAGTGTAAGCCTTTATCTTGTATTCTCATTTATTCAGTGCATGGTATGGTGTAATGATATCCACCTTGCTATGCGCTCGAAATGCAGTTGTGCCCCAATCATGAATTCATCATGTGATTGGGATAGAATCGCATCTTGGGTGCTACAAGGTGCTGCACTTGGGTGTGTATGACGCCATACTGGGTATGGACTGGCTCGAAGCCAACAGTCCGATGACAGTGGACTGGTGCGCCAAGCATCTGAAATTTCAGTCGCCGGCTGGGACCGTCAGTCTGCAGGGGCATGAAGCGACATCCTCGACCTGTTTCCTCATCAACAGTGTGCAACTCAAGGGATTGTGCAAGAACAACGCCATTTACCCACGTGGTGCATCTCTATGCTGCCACCAACGACGAATTCGAGGCCACACCAACTCCTCCTTGTTTGCAACAGATTCTGGAGGACTTTGCTGATGTTTTTGGCACACCAGAGGCGCTTCCGCCCAAACGGTCGCGTGATCACCACATTCCTCTATTGCCCGGTGTGCAACCATTCGGCATCAGGCCCTACCGGCATAAACCGGAGCATAAGGATGAAATTGAGCGGCAAGTGGCCGAGCTCCTCAAAGCGAGGCGGATTCAAGTCAGCAAAAGCCCTTTCTCGTACTGGTCATTCTGGTCGAAGAAAGACAATACATGGTGCCTCTGCAGCGATTATTGACACCTCAATGCACTCACGTGCATCGCCAAGTTCCCGGTCCCTGTCATAGAGGAGCTGCTGGATGAGCTAGAGGGGGCACAGTGGTTCTCCAGGGTCGACCTGCGCGCCGGATACCACCAAATCAGGATTGCAGAAGGTGATGAGTATAAGACGTCTTTCCAAACCCATTTCGGGCAGTTTGAGTACAAGCTGGCATCCTTTGGGCTGGCGGGGGCACCGGGCACTTTCAACGGGCGTAGTGAATACCACTCTCAAACCTGTCAACGGGAAGTGTGTGATCCTCTTCTTTGACAACATCTTGGTATTCAGCAAAACCCTGGAGCAGCATTGAGAAGACCTTAGACAGGTGTTGGTGCTGCTGCGCAAAGATCGATGGAAAGTCAAGGCATCTAAATGTGTGTTCCGTCAACAACAGTTATCTTACCTAGGGCATGTCATCAGTCCGCAAGGGGTAGCTACAAAGCCCAGTAAGATACGAGCTGTAGCAAATTGGCAATCCCCCATGGATGACAAGGGCGTCCGGAGCTTTTTGGGACTCGCAGGCTATTATCTTTGATTTATGCGCCACTTCAGCGTGAACGCGCGACCTCTGTTCAATCTGTTGAAAAAAGGGACTTCGTTCATATGGTCTTCGGTCACTGAAACTGTGTTCCAAACCCTAAAGCAACACTTGATCACTGCCCCAGTCCTTGCACTACCCAACTTCTCTCAACAGTTTGTGATCAAGACAAATGGTAGCGACAAAGCGGTCAGAGCAGTACTACAACAGGGTGGTCACCCCATTGCTTTCATGAGCAAGGTGCTCTGCCGCGTTACCAAGGCCTGTCAACATATGAAAAGGAATATCTGGCCGTCATCATTTGTCGGTGTACAAAAAGAGGGGTACACTTTTTGTACCCCTATAACTGTGCACGGGCAGTCTGAGCCGCGGACACCACCACACCAAGCAAGGCAAGGGAGGTGAGCTAGGGTAAGGCCGAAGCTCAAGAGAACTAGAACGACGCCAAGGCCAAGACCACGAAGAGCAAAGGGGACGAAGCAGACTCCCCCGGCAAGATCCTTGCCGGGAGACAGTCTTAGCAGCCCCGGCAAGACCCTTGCCGCGGCGACTCATCCCGCGCCTATGGAGCAAATCGCCCTTGAGTCCACTGCCCCAAAGGGCAAGGATTCGGGAGACATCCCCGTGGAGGCATGCAGATCTTTGTGAAGACATTCAAGATCAGATACGCACTAAGGAGACGACAACCCTTGGCGGGATCCCAGCCGAGGAAGACCACAAGGCCCCCAGCAAGCGCCTTGCCGGGGATGACAGCAGGCGCATCGGCAAGACCCTTGCTGGGGCCCCGGCAAGGCCCTTGCCGAGGACACCCATGGAGCCACCATCAGGCCCACGCCCACTAAACCTCCACCACCACATGCATGCAGCTGCCAACCCAACCAGCTGCGCAGGCACCTGCGTGGCGGCATGCAAATCTTCGTGAAGACCCACCACTGTGCCACCTTAGCTGCCTGCCTACCTATGTGGCATCACAGGCGTCGCTGGCCAGGGTGCGTGTCGACACAGGAAGGAGCGGCGATGGACGAGACAGGTTTCTCCCCCGTCCCCGATAAAGCAAGGACACCTAAGCAAGACGCATTAAATGCACCTTGTCATGTAATGCGAGGGATAACCTCGCAGTACTGTACCCTTTCCACCTCCTGTGTGCCACTGTGGCAACCCCTTTTTTCCATAAAAGGAGGCCCAAGGCGACCAGAGGAAGGATTCGGCTTTTTGGAGCTCCTCACGCCCCATAGCTAGCTCAAGAACACAGATATACAATCCACCAAAGAAGGAGTAGGGTTTTACGCATCCTCGCGGCCCGAACCTGGATTAACGAACCGCGTGCTATCTGTTTGATCTGCTCTTTTCACGACCCCGTGCTCTGCTAACCACAGTAGGGATTCTTGTGATCCCATAGGTGTCGTTCCCACCGACATCTCTGGTGCGCCAGGTAGGGGGCGCAGTTGTGAGAATCGGCTTTAGCAGTTAGTTCGGCGCTTCTTCATCATCATGGCGCCCAAGAAGAAGACGACGGTGGCGGTTGGCCAGTCGGAAGCCGGACAGCCCGTCCCGACGTGGGCAAGCAGCGGACCGGTCGCAGAAAGGACCCGGGGCGCTGCTCGCGAACACCAACACCATCCCAGCAGCCGGAGTTTGGGAGGCGGCGATGTTTGTGCGCCTGGTAATGGGCCACACGTCGCCAAATCCAAAGGCAGAGCCCAGCCCTTCGCGGGTGGAGCGGGGCCTTCCAAGGTCATCGCCGCCCCGCCCGAAGGTGACACAAGGGCCTCCAAGACTCCCACGTCGGCGCCAATAACACGCTCCTCCCAGGCAGCACGCGACGAACGGTGTAATCACGCTGAAGATCCCGGGCATCGCCGCGGGAAGAGCCCCGAGCGCCACTCCCGGGACGTAGAAGACATGCCCACTCGCCGAGGCGCTGGTGAAAACGGCATGCGACCGCGGGTTCATGATAGAGCTCCTTCTGACATGGTCAGAAGTCGATGCGCCTCGCGATCCGTGCAGGTTTCGCTGCCATCGACGCCAGCAGAGGCCCTGGCGCGCACGTAGTTGCTCCTCGACTTTCCTCCCACTACGGGGAAACTCGACGAATGGAGAGCCACTATCCGAAGCCTTGTTGCGGTGGACAACAAAGACGAACCAAGACCAGTGGGGCCCTGGGTCGACACTCCGATGGAGTCCCGCGGACCAGTGGCGAAAAAGCCGGCGGCGTCGCGACCATGGTGCATTCACCTCTTCCCCATCCGGTACCACGGACGCCGGCTCATCGTGACATCACGGGCGATGACATCTCCATAGCATCGTCTGACCCGCGGACCCACTGTGACCAGCGCCAAGTTCTTCAGGAACGATCCCATGAAGATGCTCGAACCACTATTGAGCGCCGGCGCGGAGTGCGCCACCAGTCAGACAGGCGAGCAGGGCCTGCTGTGAACCACCCGGCCCCGGAGAGCCCTAGAGGCCTACCTTACGAGGTAGGTTGTCCGGCTTTTACCCGTGAGCTGCGGCAGTTCCAGTGGCCCACTCACCGCACCTTCAAACCTGACGTTGGCGAAAAGTACAACGGCAAGACTCACCCGTCTGAGTTCCTCAGCATCTACACCATCGCGATGCAAGCCGCCGGAGCCCGCGACGATAAGGTGCTTCCGAATTACTTTCCATTGGCTCTTAAACCCAACGCCATGTCGTGGTTGATGCACTTGCCTGTAGACTCTATTTCCTCCTGGTCGGATTTGTGCCATGAGTTCGTGGGCGCCTTTACTGGAGGTCACCAAGCCCATGGCCAAGCAAGCGACCTGCATGTCATTCCCCAGAAGGGAGGCGAGAGTCTACGCAAGTATATACAGAGGTTCAGCCGGGTACAGTACAGTATCCCTGATGTTCACCTTGCCGCCATCATCAGCGCGTTCCATCAGAACGTGCGTAACCGCAAGATGTGCGAAGAACTGGCAATGAACAAGGTGAAAGATGTGGCAGAACTCTATGTTCTTGCTGACACATGTGCCCGAGCTGAAGAGGGAAGGAAGTACCCCAGCGAAGATGCCGGCGTGGAAACCGACTCCTCAGATGAGGATACTGCCGCCCCGGCGAAGAAAGGCTGGCGCCGCAACAGGAAGCGCAAAGGTAAGGCTGTGCTTGCCGTCAAGGGATTTGACGATGCCGGCTCCGCCAAGAAAACCAAGGCAGATGACCCCGGCAAGGAAATTGCCGGATGTATCGCCTGCCGGGCCTTTGCGGCTGCCGAGAAGCCAGGAAACTCCGACAAGCAATACTGCAAGATCCATCGCACCAAAGGCCATGATCTCCAGAACTGCCGACAGGTTGAGCTCCTTGCTGAGAAGCAGAGGGCTGAATATGAGAGGCGGGACAAGGAGAAAGGACAGGACAGTGCTGAGGGGTCCGGCAAGAAGCATAACGGCCAGGCGGGCCGTCGCGGCAAAGATAAACAGCAGGAGAGGCCCGCCCGGGGCCGTGACAAAAAGCCAGAAGACGATGATCACGAAGAGGACGATGAGCCTGGTGACCAAGAATTTCAGAAAGCTACAGAGGCCATGTGCGTCGATGGCGGCGCCTCGCTGCATACCTCCCACCGCCAGCTTAAACAGTGGGCGCGTGAGATTACAGCGGCGGAACCATCATTTGATGCCCAAAGGCCGCTGAAGTGGTCCAGCACACCTATCATTTTTGACACTGAGGATCACCCTGATCGCACTACTACAGTCGGGTGCTTGCCATTGTTGGTTTCACCAATAATACACAACCTCGGGGTGACAAAGATGCTAGTCGATGGCGGGGCCGGTCTAAACTTAATCTCGCCTGCCATGATCGAGAAATTGCAGATTCCTGATGAAGACCTCGAAGAGACGGGCACGTTTCAGGGGGTCAACCCGGGAAGAAGTCAACCAAAGGGAAAGGTCACGTTGCCCGTGACTTTTGGGAGTGATCTGAACTACAGGACAAAAAGGGTTGTGTTTGACGTTGCCAAGATCCCCTTGCCTTACAACGGGATCCTTGGCCGCCCAGCGCTGGCCAAGTTCATGGCGGCATCACATTACGCCTACAACACCCTGAAGATGCCGGGGCCTGTGACGATCATCACTGTCCCATTAGACAAGAAGGATGCGCTAATTTGCACTGACCAACTCTACCAGCAAGCAGTTGCAGCAGCCGCCACTGCTATGGCGCTTGCTCTTGCCGCTGGAGCCCCGGGAAGGCAAAAGAAGAAGACCGGTGAGACCTCAGGCACCCACTCCGGCAAGTGCACCTCTTCGGAGTGTAGCGCTCCCGTCGAGGACGTGCCAGAGAGCTCCGCCGACAGAAAAAAGAAGTCCAAGGCCACACCGCCAGGAACCAAGAAGGTTTCTGTCAAGGAGGACGGCACGGGAGGAGATTTTACCATAAGCTCCACCCTTGACGACAAATAGGAAGACGCGCTCGTCACCTTCCTGCGGGCGAATGTCGATGTGTTTGCATGGCAAGCATCCGGCATCCCCGGCGTTCCCAGGGAGGTGATTGAGAACCACCTTGATGTCTATCCTCATGCGTGGCCCGTCAACCAGAAGGTCAGAAAGCAAGCTTTGGAACGACAAGAGTTCATCACAGAGGAGATCCGGAAACTGGAAGCAGCGGGTTTGGTAAGAGGAGTGCTCCATCCAACGTGGTTGGCCAATCGAGTGGTAGTGCGCAAGGAAAATGGGAAGTGGAGGTTGTGTATTGATTACACAGATATTAATAAGGCTTGTCCCAAAGACCCCTTCCCGTTGCCGCGCATCGACCAGATTGTTGACTCCACAGCTGGGTGTGATCTGTTGTCATTCCTCGATGCCTACTCCGGCTACCACCAGATCTTCATGACAAGGGAAGATGAAGAGAAAATGGCATTCATCACCCCATGTGGTACGTATTGCTTTATACGGATGCCTTTCGGGTTGAAGAGTGCTGGTTCAACGTTTGCAAGGGCGGTTCAGATTGGTTTTGAACCCCAGCTCCATAGAAATATGGAAGCTTATATGGATGATATAGTGGTCAAAACCAAGAACAGGGCAACCCTCATATCGGATTTACAAGAAACATTTGCAAACCTACGCAAGATCAATCTCAAGCTGAACCCTGAGAAGTGCGTCTTCGGCGTCCCGTCTGGCAAGCTTCTCGGGTTCTTTGTGTCACAGCGTGGGATAGAGGCCAATCCGGACAAGATCAAAGCTATGGAGCAGATTGAAGCGCCCAAGCAAGTCAAGGATGTGCGTCGGCTTGCTCGTTGCGTTGCCGCCATGAGGAGGTTCATTTCCAAGTCCACCGAGCGCGCCCTTCCCTTTATCAAGACTTTGAAAAAGGCGGGCCCGATGGAGTGGATGCCAGAAGCCGAAGCAGCATTGCAAGATTTGAAGAGGTACCTCTCCTCCGCGCCAATACTAGTTGCGCCTAGGCCACAGGAACCATTGCTGCTGTACCTGGCGGCAACGAACCAGGTGGTCAGCGCCGCACTAGTGGCGCAGAGAGAAATTGATGATGAGGTAATAGCAGTGACGGAGCCTGATGCCACCGATGCCGAGACGACGCAGGCAATTGAAGTGCCGCCGAAGAAGAAAATGATGCAGCACCCGGTCTACTTTGTTAGTTCCCTCCTGCAGGGGGCTAGATCGAGGTACTCCAGTGTGAAGAAACTGCTCTTCGGCCTTCTTATGGCCTCGAGGAAGCTGTGTCACTACTTCTAGGCGCACGAAATCACTGTCATCACTTGCCTCCCTCTGCAACGGATATTGCACAATCCAGACGCAACGGGAAGGATCGTAGAGTGGGCACTAGAACTGTCCAGCTTTGGCCTCAAGTTTGAGAGTACCTCGACGATTCAAAGCCGAGTCCTGGCGGAGTTCGTTGCAGAATGGACCGCGACGCCTGATGAAGAAACCCAAGAGACTGCTCTCCCCGGCAAGGAGGCAAGTTGCGACTGGATCATGTACTTTGATGGAGTTTTCTCCTTACAGGGCGCCGGGGCTGGCGTACTGCTTGTCGCGCCCACCGGAGAGCACCTCAAGTACGTGATCCAGATGCACTTCCCCAGGGAGGTGTCAACAAACAATACGGCTGAGTACGAAGGGCTGCTTGCCGGTCTTAGGATCACGGCGGACCTTGGAATCAAGAAACTCGTCGTCAGAGGCGACTCACAACTTGTCGTCAAGCAAGTCAACAAGGATTACCAGAGCCCATTGATGAAGGCCTACGTCGATGAAGTGAGAAAGCTGGAAGAGTGTTTTGATGGTATATAGGCAGAATACGTTCCCCGAGCGGAGAATGATATCGCTGATTACCTGTCAAAATGCGCTGCCCTCAAGCTACCTGTGGAACCAGGTACCTTTGTGCTTCGGCTAACTCAGCCATCCGTTGATCCATCAACAGAGCAGAACAAGAGGAGAAAATCAGGGCCCGACAAGTACTTTCCCGCTGAGCTCCCCTAAGCCGCCGGCAAGGATGTTGCCGGAGACACTGAGCCCGCCACGGGACGGCTAGCTCCGACAGAGCATCAAGCTCTTGCCATGGAGACAGCCACTCCGATAGCGGAGGAAATGCCTTTAGTCCTCGCTGTCGAGCCCCAGGCTCCAGCGTGGGCACAACATACCGTCCGATTCCACCAAACAGGGGAACTTCGTGAGGAGCAGGAAGAAGCGGAAAAAGTAGCACGTCGCTCTACTATGTACCAGTTCGTCGATGACGTCCTGTACAGAAAGAGGCCGAACGGCCTGAAATTGAAGTGTATCCCTCGAGAGGAAGGACTGGGGCTGTTGGTGGAGATACATGGAGGCATATGTGGATCCCACATCGGGTCAAGGGCCCTTGCTGGCAAAGCATTTCGGCAAGGCTTCTTCTGGCCCACCGCCCTCCAGGATGCGACGACACTAGTCACCAGGTGTGAAGCGTGTCAGTTCCATTCAAAGAAGCTTCATCAGCCAGCTCAAGCCCTTCAAACCATTCCTCTCTCCTGGCCTTTCTCGGTCTGGGGGCTCGACATATTGGGCCCTTTCCCTCGCGCTATCGGGGGCTTTGAGTACTTGTATGTTGCAATCGACAAGTTCACAAAGTGGCCAGAAGTGGAAGCGGTGAGGAAGGTCACAACACAGTCAGCCGTCAAGTTCTTCAAAGGACTGGTGTGCCGTTTTGGTGTACCCAATAGGGTTATCACCGACAACGGCACGCAGTTCACAAGCCACACCTTCATGCAATATATTCAAGACCTCGGCAGCAAGGTCTGTTTCGCTTCCGTTGCTCACCCACGAAGCAATGGTCAAGCTGAGAGGGCAAATGCTGAAGTACTGCGAGGCCTGAGGACAAAGACCTTTGACAGACTGCACAAGAGTGGAAGGCGCTGGATTGATGAATTGCCGGCGGTTCTTTGGTCAATCAGAACGACACCAAATCGAGCCACCGGCCAGACACCCTTTGCCCTGGCATACGGGGCAGAAGCAGTTCTCCCCATGGAACTCATATACGGGTCACCTCGAGTACTCGCTTATGACGAGCTTGATCAAGAGCAATTGCGGCAAGATGATGCAATGCTCCTTGAGGAAGATCGTCTTCGGGCGGCTGTGAGAGCAGCGCGCTACCAGCAAGCCTTGAGGAAGGCGACCTTGTTCTTCGGCGCGTTCAATCGGCCAAGAATTCCAACAAGTTGACGCCAAAGTGGGAAGGCCCTTATCGGGTAATACGAGTCACCAGGCCCGGCGCAGTCCGCCTGGAGACCGAAGATGTCATTCCAGTGAGTGACTCCTGGAACATTGAGCATCTTCGCAAGTTTTACCCATGAGGCGCGGCTTGCCGGGCCCCCCGGCAAGCCACCTTTTGTACGAGCCTTGCCGATGATGCATGTAACCCTTTGTACAAAGCCAGGCGCAGACCCTGAGCATAAGTAAATGAAGCGCTGGCGCCCTAAGTTATAGCATGCATGCTAGGTCGAGTTTCGTCCTTGGTTAGGGTTGATAGTGCTTAGCGGGGACTAACCCCTAGCTTAGAGGTCGAGTGTGCGTCTCTTTGTCTTTCTTTTGTCTTCTTTGGTTCACAGGACACACAGATATCCGTGCTGAACCACTTGGGGAGGGGAAAAAAGAGGAACAGACCAACATCTAGCCCCCGGCAAGCCAGTATTGCCGGGGGCTGCAAGAGCAAAGATTCACCCACGGCGAACCAGGGTTGCCGGGGACTGCAGCTTCAGATAAGTTCTTCATCCCTTATCATGCATTCCATTATGGACTGAGGTATGTGAAACCTCGTTTTCCCCTAAGCTACCGTGCTCCCATGACTCTAGGCCCTAGGGCTCGTTCCTGGGGCCAAGTTTGGTCGTAGTCATGGTAGCGAAAGGATGAAACAAGGAGCCTGAACCCGCCTCATCCTTGCCTCCGCCAAAGGCGTGAGGAAGGTCGAGCGACGTGGGGAGACGGCAAGGCCTGTTGTCGGGCAAGGAAATGTTTATCTTGAAGATATCAAGGATTTACTCCTTGTCGTGGGTTCCACCCGCAAACAAATGACCCGGCAAGCATCCCTTTTTCATCAAAAAAAACATTCCACTCAGGTACAGTCCATAGGGAATGAAAAACATGAATGATGGGATTACAAGTTTTAAATTCAACAAAGGCCTGAAGGCTTACAAACTAAAAAGATATAAGGTGCCCGTAATCCCTTTCTTGTCCCTCTCCTCAGGAGGCAGGTCAAGGAGGCGAAAGGGACAAAAGGAGCGCCTAGGCGAGCTACGGGTGGCAGAAGACACCAAGAGAACATCTTGGTGGCCGTCCAAAGGCTAGATGGTGATGGCGGCGCCGGAAGCAAAGCTCGAAGATGAGGCGGCAAGACGTCAGCATGCGTCGAAGGCATCGGTGCCCGCGTACTCCGACTTGACGGCGTTGCCGCCCGCCCTCTTCCTCTTTCGCAGCCTCCCAACGCCAGCCGCACAAGGGGACGACCCCGAGAAGTTCAGGGAGCCGGCGACACAGATGATGGGGGTGCCGGTGCCGCACGGAGCGGAAGCCGACACCTAATCGGACCCGTCATCCTGCCGCCTACTACCCTCGTCGTCGCTGCCGCTGTCCTCCTCGTCACTCCCGCCCGAGGAGGAGTCTTCACTATCAGAAGAGCTCTCCACGTAGCACCTTGCACGGGTCCCAAAGAGCCCGAAGACCTTGACAGAGAGAAGGCCACCCTCCATCAGCTTAAAATGGAGAGTGAGCCCCTCCGTCAAGCGGTGGATATGAGCAAACGTCTTCCATCCCCGACAAAGATACATCATGTGAGGGGCGGGGAAGTCAACGCGGACCCGCGTGACACTGATCCCGCAGCCCCTCATGTGCAGCCGCAACGACTCTGACGGATCCAGCCCCATCTCCCGCGCAAATGGAGTCGGGAGATGAAGGCGACGGCGCGGCGGCCTGCGCAGCCTGACGAAGAACTCACAAGGGTCATCCCCAACATGGCCCTCCATTGGAGGAAGAGCTGCTGGCGGAGGCGAGGCCGGCGCGCCGCCCCGTCCTCCTCTTCCCCGAGCACCCCGGCCTCGCCCATGGCCTCGCCCCCTCCCCCTTCCCCTTGCGGCTGGCTCTGCCACCGCAGGCGCAGGAGAAGGAGGGACGCGTTGTCGAGCGGCGACCCTCGCCGCCACTGTTGAAGGACCGGGATTCCCTCTCTCCATGACGGATGGAAGGGAGGAGCAGAAGCTGAAGGAAGAAGAAGATGAAAGAATGTGGGACGCCATCCCCCCTCCCGCTCTTTATAAAGGATCGGGGTTGGGGCTCGGCCGCCCCGCTCGGCCAATCAAGATACGGAAGGCGCAGGGAGCCAGGACCGACCCACTGCCCCAACCAGTGACAGCCCGGTTTCCCACCCCGTGATCATGGAGAGTGGACGCCTTGAAGACCGCGCCTCAGCCCCATTCAGTAAATGAGCCGCGCCTCCACGCCTCCCTCCGTTTATGGGGAAGGCGTGAACCGCCCCTTTACTATGATGTGACGCATGCATGCAGGAACCAACCCCATGCATGCCGCCCACGTCACACGGCCTCCCCACGCCGCGCCACGCGCGGGAATCGTGAGAAGCGCAGCGCGCGAAGAATCTTACCGCGGTAAAAACCGCCCCGCCTACCCGCGCACCGATTTTGGGCCTAGCCCAAAAACGCGTTAAGCTTATGTGTGGCCCAGACCCAGGGGCTCCTGTCGGTGTACAAAAAGAGGCGTACACTTTTTGTACCCCTATAACTGTGCACGGGCAGTCTGAGCCGCGGACACAACCACACCAAGCAAGGCAAGGGAGGTGAGCCAGGGTAAGACCGAAGCTCAAGAGAACTAGAACGACGCCAAGGCCAAGACCACGAAGAGCAAAGGGGACGAAGCGGACTCCCCGGCAAGATCCTTGCCGGGAGACAGTTCTAGTAGCCCCGGCAAGACCCTTGCCGCGGCGACTCGTCCCGCGCCTACGGAGCAAATCGCCCTTGAGTCCACTACCCCAAAAGGGCAAGGATTCGGGAGACATCCCCGTGGCGGCATGCAGATCTTTGTGAAGACATTCAAGATCAGATACACACTAAGGAGACGACAACCCTTGGCGGGATCCTAGCTGAGGAAGACCACAAGGCCCCCGGCAAGCGCCTTGCCGGGGATGACAGCAGGCGCCTCGGCAAGACCCTTGCCGGGGGCCCCGGCAAGGCCCTTGCTGAGGACACCCGCGGGGCCACCATCAGGCCCACGCCCACTAAACCTCCAGCACCGCATGCATGCAGCTGCCGACCCAACCAGCTGGGCAGGCACCTGCGTGGCGGCATGCCGATCTTTGTGAAGACCCACCACTGCGCCACCTCAGCTGTCTGCCTACCTACATGGCATCACAGGCGTCGCTGGCCAGGGCGCGTGTCAACACAAGAAGGAGCGGCAACGGACGAGACATGTTTCTCCCCCGTCCCCGATAAAGCAAGGACACCTAAGCAAGACGCATTAAATGCACCTTGTCATGTAATGCGAGGGATAACCTCGCAGTACTGTACCTTTTCCACCTCCGATGTGCCATTGTGGCCACCCCTTTTTTCTATAAAAGGAGGCCCGAGGCGACCAGAGGAAGGATTCGGCTTTTTGGAGCTCCTCGCGCCCCATAGCTAGCTCAAGAACACAGATATACAATCCACCAAAGCAGGAGTAGGGTTTTACGCATTCTCGCGGCCCAAACCTGGATAAACAAACCGCGTGCTATCTGTTTGATCCGCTCTTCTCACGACCGCGCTCCGCTAACCACAGTAGGGATTCTTGTGATCCCATAGGTGTCGTTCCCACTGACATCATTGCTATTAATCAATGGCGACCATACCTGCAACATGCCGAGTTCGTCATCTTCACACATCAGCGCAGCTTAGTCCACCTAGAGGAACAACGTTTGACAATGTTGTGGCAGCAGAAGGCTTTCACCAAGCTTTTGGGCTTACGCTACTGTATCAAGTATAAAAAGGGGTGGACAACTCGGCAGCCGACACACTTTCATGAGCAGAGCAGACGGAGATGCTCGCTGATTTCACTTCTTGCTAGCCAGTGTGGCTCGAAGACATCATCACCAGCTACAATTTGAATCCTCAAGCACAACGTATCTTGGAGCAGTTGGCCATCCGAGACGATCCCAATAAGAGATTCTCGCTCCAGCAGGGGATCTTGTGTTTCTGTGACCGGATCTGGCTCGGGGGGTCCACAGCACTACAACAACAAATCATCTCATCCTTCCATGGCAATGCTTTGGGCGGTCACTCCGGACTCCCCATGATGTACAAGCACATCTGGCGTCTGTTTGCATGGCCCAAAATGAAATCCCACATCAAACACTACGTCGTTTGCTGCCAGGTCTGCCAACAAGCCAAACTAGATCGTGCAGCGTCTCCAAGTCTGTTTGTGCCACTTCCCATTCCTCAACAGCCTTGGGATATCATCACTATGGATTTCATTGATGGCCTGCCACAGAACGGGAATTTCAACTGTCTGCTAGTTTTGGTGGATAAGAGGGCTCGTTTTGCTCACTTCCCCACCCATACACAGTAGCTAAAGTGGCGCAAATCTACATGTCTCAAATCTACAGACTGCATGGGTTTCCCATAGCCATCATATTGGACAAGGACCCGGTGTTCACCAGCCACTTCTGGCGTGAATTGTTCTGGTATGCGGGCACGGAGCTGAGGATGAGCACTGCCAACCACCCCCAGAAGGACGGCTGCTACTTCTTGAGCTTGCGTCGGTTTTTCCCTTGAAGAGGAAAGGGTGATGCGGAAAAGTATAGATAAGTATTTCCCTCAGTATGAGAACCACGGTATCAATCAAGTAGGAGGTACACGCAAGTCTCCAATCTATGCACCCGCACAAACAATCAAACACTTGCACCCAACGCGATAAAGGGGTTGTCAATCCCTTCACGGTCACTTGCAAGGATCAGATCTGATAGAGATAGATATAAAAGATTACTAAAACTTAAAACAAAGTAAAAACAAATAAATTGCAACAAAGTATTTTTTGGTCTTTTTGGTTTATAGATCTGAAAATATATGATGGAAAATAGGCCCAGGGCCATAGGTTTTACTAGAGGCTTCTCTCTTGAAAGAAAATAATACGGTGGGTGAACAAATTATTGTCGAGCAATTGATAGAAAAGCGCAAAGTTATGACGATATCCAAGGCAGTGATCATGAATATAGGCTTCACGTCTGTGTCAAGTAAACTGACTCCTGCCTGCATATACTACTATTACACACATCGACCGCTATCCAGCATGCATCTAGAGTATTAAGTTCATAAGAACGGAGTAATGCCTTAAGCGAGATGACATGATGTAGAGGGATAAACTCAAGCAAAATGATGAAAACCCCATCTTTTTACCCTTGATGGCAACAATACAATACATGCCTCGCTACCCCTACTATGTCACTGGGTGAGGACACCGCAAAATTGAACCCAAAACTAAGCACTTCTCCCATTGCAAGAAGAACCAATCTAGTTGGCCAAACCAAACCGATAATTTGAAGAGAAATACAAAGATATTTGATCATGCATATAAGAATGCAGAAATGACTCAAATAATATTCATAGATAATCTGATCATAAATCCACAATTCATCGGATCTCGACAAACACACCGCAAAAGAAAATTACATCGGATAGAACTCCAAGAACATCGAGGAGAACATGGTATTGAAGATCATAGAGATAGAAGAAGCCATCCAGCTACTAGCTATGGACCCGTAGGTCTGTGGTAAACTACTCACCCTTCATTGGAAGGGCAATAGAGTTGATGAAGATGCCCTCCGTGATTGAATCCCCCTCCAACAGGGTGCCAGAAAAGGCCCCAAGATGGGATCTCATGGGAACTGAGGCTTGCGGCGACTGAAAAGTATTTTCATGGATGCTTCTGGTGTTGGGGGAATATTTGGGTATTTATGGAGGAAGATTAGGGTTATGAGGTCTATGGGGTCCCAAAAGCCTAGGGTGCCCCCCTGGGGAAGCCCCTAGGGCTTATGGCCTCACCGTAGGTCTTCTGGCCTCCTCTCCAAGTCTCATGGGTGTCTTCTGGTCCAAGAAAAATCATCATAAATTTTTATTCCGTTTGATATTCCTTTTCTGTAGAACTCAAAAACAAGGAAAAACCGAAACTGGCACTGGACTTTGGGTTAATAATTTAGTCCCAAAAATAACATAAAATAGCATATTAATGCATATAAAACATCCAAAACAGATAATATAATAGCATGGAACAATCAAAAGTTATAGATACATTGGAGGCATATCAAGCATCCCCAAGCTTAATTCCTGCTCGTCCTCAAGTAGGTAAATGATAAAAACAGAATTATGATGTGGAATGCTACCTAACATATTTATCCATGTAATCTTGTTTATTGTGGCATGAATATCCAGATCCATAAGATTCAAAACAAAAGTTTAATATTGACATAAAAACAATAATAGTTTGAGCATACTAATAAAGCAATTGTGTCTTCTCAAAATAACATGGCCAAAGAAAGTTATCCCTACAAAATCATATAGTCTGGCTATGCTCCATCTTCACCACACAAAGTACTTCATCATGCACAACCCCGATGACAAGCCAAGCAATTGTTTCACACTTTAGTATTCTCAAACTTTTTCAACTTTCATGCAATACATGAGCATGAGCCATGGATATAGCACTATAGGTGGAATAGAATATGGTGGTTGTGGAGAAGACAAAAAGAAGCACTGGTGCGCGTCGGTCCTAAACAAACGGTTTTTAACCTCCTTTCCGTGACAGCCTTCGGAACCGTCGCCAAGTGAGTGTATGCGATAGGGGGTCCTTCCCACACAACCCAGAAACCGTCGGGGATATGGAACAGTGATCCAGAGGCCTTCCAAAATGTAATCATGTGCGATGCAGCACACACTAAATTCTTTCGCACGTGTGGTATCGGTGATTAAGCGTTTCTAATGATGTAGTGAAACCATACGGTTTGTCGTAACGAACCATTTGGGAAACAGTATGTAAGGCACATGGGCCAACATATGAACTGTGTGCGATTTGTGCCCTGTCGCACACGAGTTTTCTGCGTAACCCGTCTTCCATGCTAGACTCCATTACACATATTTTCCAACAATTACCGTCTGCGATAATGTTCTATCACAAACGGTTCAGGAGTCCCTTCGCACACATACAAGTGTTGCAGACTGTTTGTGATTTGTTAGGTATCATCGACGGTTGCCGCAAGAGTGACGTGTGCTTTTCGTTTGGGATCCCACACGTTTCCTAAAGAAAAAATACGACTAGGATTGTATTTTGCATTGGGCACGGTTTACTCCCAGTTCTTGTGTGCGATAACGTGATATCACAAACGGTTCCGGAGAACCTATGCACATGTAGTAGCGCTGCAAATCATTTGCGATCTGCTATGTATCACCGATGGTTCCGCTACGGTTGACCTATGCTTTCCGATGTGGATCGCACACTCATTTAGTTGAACTGTGTGCGGAGCAATTGCCAAGTTAAAACAAAAATATCCCATTTTGAATTGGCACGCAAAAAGCAAATTCGCCACAATATTCAATTGAACAAATAAACAAAAATATCCCATTTTGAATCGGCACGCAAAAAGCAAATTCGCCACAATATTCAATTGAACAAATAGTGTCCACAAGAAGAGCATTCATCAAATTTCGCAACAATTGCAATTGAACATATGGTAGCTAAATTCCAATGATTTGTCCACACATATATGCATTACATAATTAATAGTGTACGAAATACGAAGACCTCATCAGATGGAAAACAATGGATCCATGCGTTATATGTTTAGCGGCTAACTCTTACTCAATGTTTCAGGAGAACGCATGCCGAAATCTTCATTATCACCAGTGGGATTGATGAAGTGATCAAGGAAGAAGTCGCTGATAAATCTTCAAACCATCAGCAATTCACCAGCCAGGAGTGGTTCAGGGGTCCTCGGTTTTAAGATGAGCTGTAGTATTTTTAAGATCAGAATGTGCCATATGAGTGGAGTAGAAGATATTAATTAAGATAGACTTAGTGGTACTAATTCGTGAGGATCGTCACAACTATCAGCAGATTTGCAGATGGAGATCATGTGTCTGCAAACATAGTATCCACAAAGGTTGGTCCCTTCTTCTTGCAAAGGACACTGAAATTTTTTGTACAAAATTAGTCATGTATTTGTCTTGTTAGGAACAACCTAACCGGTTTAGATGTATTATTTTTTCTTTGGACAAAATAGAAAGAGGTTTATTTAGAAGCTTGAACATTTAACTAGCGTAAGGAAAGGTATTTGCAAACTGTTGGATAAATTTTCCGAAAATAATGGATTTCGGTGTGTTATCGGAGAAACGATCTCGTGCTATAGAGGTAGTTTCCTCTTGAACAGGTTCCTTGTTTTAGTTTCCCACAATGCGAGCACACGGCAAATGATGATGAATTTGACAACATCAATTATTGAACCAGATATGAATGCAAATTAATTTGAACATCATAGAATTCAATACCTATCCAAGAATTGTTGAAGATGCGTCAGATCCTGAGCGTTTGTTGACTCTCTGAGAGAATCGATGTAATAAATTGTGTTCTTGTTTGGAACAATGAATACCAAAATCCAGTGATTGCTACATATTACGAAAGCCATGAACTTACGAATGATGTTGAAAACTGAAAGACAATTAGTGTATGTGTGGTTGTTTACTTGACTTACCGTTCATGATATGGCCAGATAAATGATTCTACATGGGACGTCTTTTCGAAGATATGGACGACCGTGTTAATGGCCCAGTCCCATCGGTCCTTTTCATGTAATGTTGTGCCATTTGCTAATGCAGGATCTATGAAATACACACTCTCACTTTGTCTTCTCTGCGCGTCAATCCCCTGAGTGTAATAAAATGCATTTAGCTATTTATCATTTACAGCCTTGTATGGAGAAGTTGATCAGAGTTTGTTAAGTACTTACAAAATCACGCATCTAACAAGAGTGGCATCGAGCACATTGAAGTTGAAGAAGAGATGTAAGTCCTCAAAACTCACAATGATGGAACCAGCATCGTGTCAGAAATGATCTCTGTTGTAGTGGACTAGCAAATGGCGATGGCCTTCTGACATTTGATCCATGCAATATTCATGTAACTCGCGGCAACTGGAGCTGCACTCATCAAAGTATTCACCAACAAGAAATGGCTGGCCATGGACATAATTGCGTGCTTGAAGTACGCCCGCTTCATTTTTAGCAAGCAACAAACATACTTCTTCGTCACCCATGGCGTCAGAAATAATTTTACTCCTCGATTCGAACAATCTGCTGTTAATTTGGTTCTGGGTGATGAGTGCTTTAAGCAAGAGGCAATCGTTCTCTTTCCTCTTCACTCTCCCGATGCGCTTCCTCATGGTCGTGGGTGTAGCCTTTTTGGCAACTTCCTTCTTGGTACTTGAAGCATTTTTGGCAGAACGTCTGGTTGCCTGCACGGTAGACTGCCAAGCAGACGGTGAAGCTTGGACGGACTGCTTACCAGACGGTTTGTCTATGTCGGACCGCTGAGCTAGCGGTGCTGCTGTGACGGACTACTGGGCTATAGGAGTAGAGACATTGGACTGTTGACCATGCGTTGAAGCTATGTCGGGTTTCTGCGTAGGTGGTGCCAACTTGTCGGTGTGCTGAGGAGGCCGTGCCAATGCGTTGGTTTGCTGAGCAGGAAATGCTGATGCATTGGTGTGTTGATCACGCGCATGCGGACTGACGGACTGATGAGCAGTCCGTTCTGGACCTACAGACTTCTTAGCAGGCGGTTCTAAAGCATCAGACTGCTTAGCAGTCTGTTCCACCAGGTTGGTCTTCTGAGCATGTGTTGTAGCTGGGTCTCCCCCCGCTGCTTCAGCGGTCAGCATCTGAACTGGTGGTGCATCATCAGCAGTTGTAGGCCTTGCCACTGGCTGCTTGGGGGCAGAGGATGACATGGCATGTATGCCACAAAGTCGGGCCGGCTGATCACAGGTTGATGCATCAGCCCGCGAGAGTTGTTGTGGCAAGGAGAGTGTCACCGGTTGAGGGGCGATAGTGGTTGCTCTTGGCGGGGCTTCAGGAATCTCATCGATGAACTCTATTTCCTTTCTTGACCACTGGATGTGATGTAACAGTGTTCCTCCCAAGGTCCTTTGATCATTGAAGTCTCCTAGGACATTCTTCGGGGAAAATTCATTGAATCCAGGCTTTACTTTAGTCACGTAGCACTTCACATAGCCTGGATTCAATGGCACATCATCCAAGAAGAGGCCATCTTCCAAGAAGGGTGCGAAAACCTAGGTTGTTGCACATTTTAATGTACCTTCATAATGTGTAAGCACGCCCTTCAGTCTGTCTTTCATTCCAGATAGATCAGATATAACATCATCACGAGCAGCTGCAGTCTCAGTGTCGCTGGGGTCAGCTGATGCACAGCTACTCTTGTGCAGTGTTGTTGTGCAATAAGCAGCATCATCCATGCCCGCCTCCCCTCCCATCTACTGGCTATCTGTTAGTGTTAGAGTCTTCTGCATCATCATTGACTCCTCAACATCCTTTCAAACAGCCGGATAAATCTCCTTCTTCAACTTTTCAAACAATGCATTCTGCTTCATTTCACTCCTCGCTTTTTTCATGCTGAGCCTCTCTTCTTTGCTGAGTGTAAAGCCCTCTTGTGCGGGACATTAACACCTATACCCCTTGCACGGCCAGGGGGCTCTTTTGTGTACAGAGCAATGGACAGAATGTCACATGGCCCTGAGTTCCTGTAGAACCTTCCAGGGATCTTGGAAGCCTCTACCATCACTTCATACAGTTTGGCGTCATGTGCGTTTTCAAAGTAATAAGTTCCATCATCACGCCTCTTTGCACATGCCCGCAAGTAGTCTCTGGCGTGTTCGCCCTTGATTTCACTAAAGGTCGGATTCCCACCCACTGCTACTGCTTCTTTGTCCTCCTGTTCCCATATCAGTTTCATGTCGTAGTATCCTGCCACACCCATATGGTGGGGGTGTGTAGCGACCCGACCCGAATGGGTCAAGTCTCTGTGCTTACGTGTCATCCCTGGATCGGTATGCTGACACACACAGTACTCGAAGGATTTATAACAGAGGTAAATCACATGTATAAAGTAGCGTAAATACTATTACCTCAATCCAAATAGCGGAAGCAACAAGGTTGTGGATTCCCATCAACACCAACGACAAAGTTGAGTGTAGAAATCGTAACCCTAACGTATCACTTACTCGTCGTAAGAAACCTGCAACATAAGACGTTGCAGCCTGAAACGGGTCAGTACATTGAATGTACTGGCAAATTCACACCATAGAGAATGATGAACAATGGCTATCACTACATGCATATTTGGCTGGTGGAAAAGCTCTATGGTTATAAGGTTTTTGCGTAAAGCCAATTTTTCCCTACTGCAAAGGAATAAATTTATTACTATCATGGTGGTTGTTAAACATTGAGAATGGTTGACAGCATTCTCAATCCCAATTAAAATAATTAAGAACCCAACAACATTAATTAGAAGTACCATGTTGAGATTCACAAGATATTCAAGTACTAGATACTCAAGTTGTCCATAACCGGGGACACGGCTAATCATGATTAGTTTGTACACTCTGCAGAGGTTTGCGCACTTTTCCCCACATGACTCGATCGCCTCCGTTTGTTTTCTCGCACTACATGGTGTTTGAGAAGATGGATGATCGAGACATAGTCTTTCAGAAGCACTAGCACCTTACATGTGGGGTAGACCGTACCACCTACAACCCCTACATCTGCTAGTCCACCCCGTAAGAGTTCGCACAACTTAGTCAACTATGCCAGAGCCCATAGTAGCATGTGGCTGCACACGGACGTTTCTAGTTTGAAAGATCTTATGATCCCTTTGAGCCTGGGTGGCGGTCCAAAAAAAACAGGCAAGTCCTGATAGACATCAGGTGCCTCAATCCACCCAGATGTGTGTTTAAGTTGCCACCTTAGACAAACCATTAAAATTATCAACTCACATCTGTCATGGATATCACTCACCCAATCCACGTCTACTAGCATAGCATGGCATAATAAGCAAACGTAGAAGTAACTCCCAAAGGTTTCATAGTAAACAGGTAATAGGTACTACCTCATCTACTTCCCATCCCACAATTTAATTAGATCCTAATCATGCAATGTGTGAGGATTGATCTAATGCAATAAAACATGGGTTGTAGAAAAGGTATGATCAAAGTGTGAACTTGCCTGCAATGTAGATGAAGATGATTCGTACTTAAAACTCTTGATAGATCTACTCGTCACACTCCGGTCAATCTATCGTAAGCAAACAATAGTAACCACACAATAAGTACTCATCTAAAGCACAAGTAAAACTCGAACAAGAGAACGAACCAGATAGTTCAACTTAAGAACTCCGGTTGCAAAGAAAGAACGAACCGAACAAACGACGGAAAACAAACGGCGGAAGAAAACAACTCGGTTCTAGCAAGTTGAAACTAGGTTAAATTTTACCGTAGCAAAAGCTTGTTCAAGTTGATTAGACGGAACGGCGGTTTCAAAACGAAACTCCAGGTGCTTGAATCACCTGATTCCGATAAACGGGCGAGAAGATAAACTAGAACGAAGATCGGATCTGAGATCGCGATCGCGGAAT
Source organism: Triticum dicoccoides (assembly GCF_002162155.2). Taxonomy (NCBI): domain Eukaryota; kingdom Viridiplantae; phylum Streptophyta; class Magnoliopsida; order Poales; family Poaceae; genus Triticum; species Triticum dicoccoides. Next base: position 248,041,561 of record NC_041386.1, on the reverse strand, counting down.
AAATCCGACGAAAAGAAAGAGATGAACGGTTAATCGAACGGACGTTCGTTAACCTAGAAGAATCCGGTGATCACGTTCGTTGAGACGAACGGTCCGAAAGAAGAATGAAATCCGATCTAGGGTTTTCGGAAAAGAAACCAAAAAAGAAAACGGAAAACCGATCTAGGGTTTCGGAAAAGAAACCGAAACGAAGAATCGGAGAGAAAAACCGGAAAAGAAAACTGGAACGGTTTCTTTTAAAAGAACCGAACCGTGGGGAAGAAAAAGAGAGGCACGGGGCTACCTCCGGCGAGGCGGGGTGAACGGCGGCGTTGGGCGGCGGCGGCGATGCACAAGGGCGGCGGCGTGGGTGAGGGGCGGTGGCGGCTATGGCGGCGGCGGCTAAGGCGGCGGCGGCGGTGGTGAGGGGCGCGGGGTGGTGTGGGGCTTGGGGTTGATGTGAGGAGAGGGTTTGATTTGATGTGTTGGAGGGGGGGTGTGGGGGTATTTATATAGGAGAGGGGGGATATTACTTGGGGTAGGGGACAAGAAATAGACTAGGAATAGGAAAAACAAAACAAGGAAAAGGGCTAGCCTAGAGTCCAACTAGGACTCGGCTAAGAGGCGGCGGCCGGCTCCTGTAGTCCCTGCTGGGACTCGGCGAGCGAGGCTCCTGGCACTAGCGCACAGGGAGCTGGGGGAGGTGGCTGGCTGGGCCTTGGCCCGGCTGGCCTTGCTCTCTCTTTTTTTTAAACGGTTTCACGCGCAGAAAAACACAGAAAAGAAAACTAAACGAACTCCAAAAATTCTAAAGTAAATTTTCCCCGACTCCTAAAAATGAGCCGAACAAAATGAACTTTTCTCCGGGCCAAAAATGCAATTTTTGAAAACGCGCATTTTTCCCTATCCAAATAAAATGCAAATAAACTCCGGCAAACAAAATTTGATCTATTTATTAAATCTTCATTTTTCCCCAATTTTGGGAAAGTCATATTATTCCCTCTCTTATATTTTTGATATCGGAAAAATTATTGAAGATGAAATAAATAAATCAAATGATCCTCTTTTCAAAATTTGAGAAAACTCAAATATGAAAATAACGAAATCTCCAACTCTCTCCGAGGGTCCTTGAGTTGCGTGAAATTTCTAGGATCGGCCAAAATGCAAGAAAATATGACATGCATGATGCTCTAATGTATAACATTCCAAATTGAAAATTTGGGATGTTACAAACCTACCACCCTTAAAAGGAATCTCGTCCTCGAGATCCGGAGAGGCTAGCAAGAAAAGGTTAGGGTTTTGGGGGTCTTCTCAAAATCCATCGATCATCACACGGTGTCTGGGGTGCTACCACCCTTAGAATCATTGTTACTGTTCCATCAAAACTCATATACTCCATCCTTATTTTTGACAGTGTCGGTCTTCTCAGATCCTCGAGAAAATTCCTTGTCTGAACTCTTCTGGTAGTGGCATAACCTTTTACTCAATTCTTCTGTCATTTCCTCTTAGTAAGGTTATTCCGAGATTGGGTCTTCTTAGCTGACGGGTCTAGCGCCAAAACTAAACGACTATCGATATCTCATGGTGGTCAACAATTTATGGTTTCTCCTGCAGGAAATGGGTCTGGTTGATCCTCACCGTATAACCTACGATTGGCAACAACTGCCGTGTACAAGGGAAAAATTTCTTATACCATTCTAAGGTTTAAACAAGGTTTAATATCACTGTCTCTCTACTATAGGTAAGTCACTCAGATTTACCATCCCATATAGCAAGGCGAATAATAAGAGTAAGTCGGTATGGTGATCAATCCATCCTGCACCCAAATCATTACCATGTACACAGTTTAGCGAATCTCGCATACTAACACTTGGTCATTCCTCACAAGCATTGCAGAATTTCTCTCGTCGACGAACCAAGTTCGGAATAATCCATTGATTCTGCAAGCCAGACAAACATCTACCGTTCCTTCACAACTCTCAGGTTTGCGTAAACTCCTATAAGATCGTCTATCAATAAACGTCGTATCTTCCTCCGGGGTTTTTCCTTCAGCAGTTATGTGCTTGCTTGTTGGCAGGTTCTGGAGTCTGTGGGTTATAGCCCATCTCCTCACTTGTAATCCTTGAACTCATCATCAGGGCAGCGGATCTCTAATCCAACATCCAACTTCCTAGTATTCTTAAATCCATCCAATTGTACTGTCTTCCTTCTATTGGCACCAAACTAGAACATGTTTACTCAGACTCATCATGGAGTTTTCCATTGATCCATATTTCTGATATCATATCTCCTTCATATCCAATAGTAATTCATCTCTTCATCCTCGTGGAATATCCCTCATATCGAGATAAAATGAATTCCATATTCACTTCGTGGAACATCATTATACTTTCCAGGGTCAAGCGTCCTTACATGGGAATATTGGCCATCTCTGCATGGCACTTCTTCAACTGGGGAACATGAAACACATCTTGAACTCCTGACAGTCCTTCGGGTAACTCCAACTTGTAGGCCACTTCTCCCATACGCTCCAAAACTCGGCATGGTCCTACAAATCACGGGGCTAACTGTCCCTTAACTCCAATCCATTTAACTCCTCGCATAGGGGACACGCGAAGACATGCTCTGTCTCCAATTTCATAGACTACCTCCTTGAGTCTACATAACTCTTCTGCCTGGACTGGTCTACCTTGAGCCTATCGCGAATCAACTTAACTTTCCGTTCAGACTCCTTAATCAAATCTGGTCCAAAGAATTGACGGTCTCCAACTTCGTCCCATGACAACGGTGTCCTGCCCCTCCTTCCGTATAAAGCTTCGAAAGGTGCCATCTTCAAACTGGTTTGGTAACTGTTGTTATAAGAAAACTCCGCATACGGCAAGTTATCGTCCCAACTAGATCCATAATCTAGTGCACAAGCTCTCAGCATATCTTCCAAAATCTGATTGACTCTCTCGGTTTGTCCATCTGTCTGCGGGTGAAAAGCTGTACTAAATTCTAACCTGGTACCTAAAGTCTCATGCAACTGCTTCCAAAACTTTGAGGTAAATTGGGTTCCTCTATCTGATACGATACTCCTCGGAACTCCATGCAAACAAATGATCCTAGTCATGTATATCTTCGCCAACTTAGCACTGGTGTAAGTGGTCTTAACTGGGATAAAATGTGCTACCTTTGTCAAACGATCAACTACTACCCATATCGAGTCATAGCCTTCTTTCGTCCTGGGTAGTCCTGTGATAAAATCCATGCCTATCTTATCCCACTTCCATTCGGGTATCGGCAATGGTTGCAACAATCCTGCTGGCTTCTGATGCTCTGCCTTTACTCTTTGACATACGTCACAAACTGCTACATATGCTACAATATCCTTCTTCATTCCGGTCCACCAGAATGTTTCCTTCAAATCCAAATACATCTTGGTATTCCCTGGGTGAATCGAATACGGTGAATCATGTGCCTCTTGCAAAATCAACTTCCTGATCTCTGGGTCATTTGGCACATAAACACGGTCCTCAAACCATAGGGTATCGTGCTCATCTTCACGAAATCCCTTTGCTTTTCCTTTGCTCAATCTCTCTTTTATAATAGCAATCTCCTTGTTAGATTTCTGAGCTTCTCTGATCTTATCCATCAATGTTGACTGAATCTCCAATGTTGCTATATAGCTCACGAAGGTTTTCTACTAATTCCTTGGGTATTTTCCCCGTCACTAGGGTGTTGACATGGCTCTTACGGCTCAATGCGTCAGCTACTACATTAGCTTTTCCAGGATGGTAATGCAATCTCATGTCATAATCCTTGATAAGCTCCAACCATCTTCTTTGTCTGAGGTTCAACTCCTTCTGCGTGAAAATGTACTTCAAACTCTTGTGATCCGTGTACACCTCACAATGATTTCCAATGAGGAAATGTCTCCACGTTTTCAATGCATGCACTACGGCTGCTAACTCCAAATCATGCGTGGCATAATTCAACTCACGAGGCTTCAGTTGTCGTGAAGCATACGAAACAACTCTTCCTTCCTGCATAAGCACTGCTCCAAGTCCTCGACGTGAAGCGTCGCAATACACCTCATAATCCTTGGTCTGATCTGGCAAAATCAATATTGGTGAGGTGACCAAACGTTTCTTCAACTCCTGGAAACTAGCCTCACACTCTTCAGTCCATTTGAACTTAGTATCCTTCTTCAACAATTCAGTCATAGGCTTTGCAATCTTTGAAAAGTTCTCAATGAATCTCTGGTAGTATCCTGCGAGTCCAAGAAAACTCCGGGTCTCTCCAACTGTTGTTGGTGCTTCCCATTCTGTTACGTCTCAACCTTAGTGGGGTCAACTGCTATACCTTTTCCAGATATAACATGTCCGAGGAATCCAACTTCCCTTAACCAAAACTCGCATTTGCTGAATTTGGCGTACAACCGATGTTCCCTTAGTTTCTCCAAAACCAAACGCAAATGTTCCTTATGCTCCTCTTCATTCTTTGAATAAACCAAAATGTCATCAATGAACACTATGACGAACTTATCTAAAAACTCCATAAACACTTTGTTCATCAGGTTCATAAAATAGGCAGGTGCGTTAGTCAATCCAAACGACATAACGGTATACTCATACAGTCCATATCTTGTGGTGAATGATGTCTTAGGTATGTCCTGCTCTCGAATCTTCAATTGATGGTACCCTAATCGTAAATCGATCTTGGAAAACACTTTAGCTCCTTGCAATCGATCAAACAGATTGTTGATCATTGGCAGTGGGTACTTATTCTTGATGGTTACTTCATTCAATCCCCGATAATCAACAACCATCCTTAATGATCCATCCTTCTTTTCCACTAGAAGTATGGGTGATCCCCAAGGCGAAGAACTTGGGCGAATGTAACCTTTATCCAATAACTCCTTAATCTGATTCTTAATTTCCACCAAATCCTTTGCTGGCATCCGGTACGGTCGCTTCGATATTGGGCCTGTACCTGGCAATAACTCAATCAAAAACTCAATGTCTCTATCCGGTGGCATGCCTGGCAATTCCTCAGGAAATACATCAGGATAATCCTTTACCACTGGTACTTCCTCTTGCACAACTCCTGTTAGGCAGTTTACTTGTGTCCTGTTTGGCATATGCCGGGATACATACTTGATCCTTCTTCATTCTGGTGTGGTAAGCAAAATTGACTTACTAGCAACTCAATGTTCCCTTCATACTTCGATAACCAATCCATGCCTAATATCACATCCAATCCTTGAGATTCCAATACTATTAGGTCAGAGGGGAACACATAGTTACCAATCCTTAATGGTAACCGATCACACCATCGTCTAGCCATAAACTCCGCTCCTGGTGAGCTTACTAGCATGGGTGACCTAAGGGCTTGGGTTGGCAGGTTATATTTATCCACAAATCCCCTTGATATGAATGAATGCGATGCTCCAGTATCAAAAAGAACAAGTGCGGTAAATGACTTAACCAAAAACTTACCTATTACTGCATCGGGCTGATCTTCAACCTCCTCCACATTAAGGTGGTTCACCTGTCCCCTATTGAAAGGGTTCGGCTTCTTCCCAAAGCTTCCATTGCCATTTCCATTCTGGCCTTCGGGACATTCATTGGCATAATGTCCGGTCTTGGAACACTTGAAACAAGTGACTTGACTCAGGTCTCTCTTGGTTGGGGTCGATGGGGTGGTCCGGTTCTGGTCGTTGCTTCCTCCATTCCCATTACCATTCTTGTGGCCATTATGGTTGTGCGAGATACCTCCTCCATGGGTGTGCTGAAACTTAAATCCCGGTTTAGGGGTAAAACGGGGCTTCTGCTGGGCTCCAGAGTTATACTTCCCCTGTCCATACTTCCTTTTACGATTCTCAATCTGCTGTTGCTTCCCTTCAATCATGATGGCACGATCTACCAACTCCTGGTAGTTGTTGAAACTCGCTACCATCAACTGCATGCTTAGCTCATCATTCAATCCTTCCAGAAACTTCTCCTGCTTAGCTGCATCCGTAGCAACGTCATCTGGGGCATAACGTGCTAACTTGCTGAAGTCGTCAATGTACTGGCCAACTGTCCTTCCTCCTTGGCGTAAGTTGCGAAACTCACGCTTCTTTATGGCCATAGCTCCTGCTGAAACATGGGCAGTGCGGAAAGCTTGCTGAAACTGATCCCATGTGACAGTGTCTACTGGGTAGGTGGCTGTGAAATTCTCCCACCATGCTGCCGCGGGTTCGTCAAGCTGGTGAGCGGCAAACTTCACTTTCTCACCATCCGTGCATCCTGCAGTGGTCAACTCCCTTCCTATCTTACGCAGCCAATCATCTGCTACAATTGGCTCGGTGCTACTAGAAAACACCAGTGGATTCAGCCTAAGGAAACGGGCTAAGTGGTCAACAGGTGGTGGTGGTGGTGGGTTGTTGTGTTGTTCTGCTGGTTCTGAACTAACATCTGCATCAATTGATTCTGCTGTTGAATCAACTGAGTGAGCTCCGGTGGAAATCCATTGTCACGTCTCGGAGGCATCTGAGGGTTTAGAAAAGACGAGAATTGAGAATAGAGTGAGGTCTAAAGGGAAAACACTACCCCAATGCACATGAGCAAATGCACACAAAATCACTTCATTCAATCAAACAAGGGCTTACAAATGGTCTAACTATCGCAAAAGTGCTCGAACTACTGTGTTTACAGGGGGGAATACTACTACTATCTGGTGGTCATCTAGAAATTTGAACCGGTGGAAGACTCCATGATATCTGCTCCAGCTTCGTCTTCAAAGTCGGGTTCACTTGGATCCAAATCGGTGTCGTCGATGATGATGTAGTTGTCCGGACATGCGACGTACTCGTCTTCCTCCTGGGATGCTAACTTCTTCTTGAGTTCTTCAATCTCCTGCTTAAGGTCGCAGTTGTGTCTTGCTAGAGCTACGATCTCGTCCATGTAGTCCTTGCGTGTAGACTTCAGTTCTCCTTCTAGCTCGATGATCCTTGCCTTCGCATTCTTAAACTCTATCATATCATTGCACATCTGGTTCTCGTGGCGTCGAATGTGCTAGTTTAACTCTTGGATGAAAGATGCAATGGATCTATCCTTCTTGGTGCTGACTAACTCCCATTGTTCATCTCGGCGTCCGAAAATCTGGTAGATAGTGTCCTTAAGGTCTTCTTGGTAAACTTCTCCAATGCGTCCTATAGTGATATGAGCTGCCATGCTCCTTCCCAGACTCCAGGTTGGTGCATTGAAAACACTATTTATAGGCTTCATGGTTGGTGTGAATGTCCTTCCTGGAACGTGAGCTTGAATCTTCCAGCGCTCCTCTTCAGGCAGAGTGGCGTTGAAGGTTCCCCTGAAGCTTGGTAATCCAATGTTCAGGTACTTGGTGACTTCCTTCAGGTGAAATCCAAAAGGTGTGCCTTCATCCGGTTGAGCGTACTTAATCTTCGTGTTCGTCATCCTAAAAGAGTAGAAAAGATGAGGACTTAGAAAATGAGAAGAGAGTGATGATCTATGGCTTTAACTTAGTGGTCGTGTCCTACAGTCAGCGTGTGCTCTGATACCATCTTGTAGCGACCCGACCCGAATGGGTCAAGTCTCTGTGCTTACGTGTCATCCCTGGATCGGTATGCTGACACACACAGTACTCGAAGGATTTATAACAGAGGTAAATCACATGTATAAAGTAGCGTAAATACTATTACCTCAATCCAAATAGCGGAAGCAACAAGGTTGTGGATTCCCATCAACACCAACGGCAAAGTTGAGTGTAGAAATCGTAACCCTAACGTATCACTTACTCGTCGTAAGAAACCTGCAACATAAGACGTTGCAACCCGAAATGGGTCAGTACATTGAATGTACTGGCAAATTCACACCATAGAGAATGATGAACAATGGCTATCACTACATGCATATTTGGCTGGTGGAAAAGCTCTATGGTTATAAGGTTTTTGCGTAAAGACAATTTTTCCCTACTGCAAAGGAATAAATTTATTACTATCATGGTGGTTATTAAACATTGAGAATGGTTGACAGCATTCTCAATCCCAATTAAAATAATTAAGAACCCAACAACATTAATTAGAAGTAACATGTTGAGATTCACAAGATATTCAAGTACTAGATACTCAAGTTGTCCATAACCGGGCACACGGCTAATCATGATTAGTTTGTACACTCTACAGAGGTTTGCGCACTTTTCCCCACATGACTCGATCGCCTCCGTTCGTTTTCTCGCACTATATGGTGTTTGAGAAGACGGATGATCGAGACATAGTCTTTCAGAAGCACTAGCACCTTACATGTGGGGTAGACCGTACCACCTACAACCCCTACATCTTCTAGTCCACCCCGTAAGAGTTCGCACAACTTAGTCAACTATGCCAGAGCCCATAGTAGCATGTGGCTGCACATGGAAGTTTCTAGTTTGAAAGATCTTATGATCCCTTTGAGCCTGGGTGGTTGTCCAAAAAAAAACAGGCAAGCCTGATAGACATCAGGTGCCTCAATCCACCCAGATGTGTGTTTAAGTTGCCACCTTAGATAAACCATTAAAATTATCAACTCACATCTGTCATGGATATCACTCACCCAATCCACGTCTACTAGCATAGCATGGCATAATAAGCAAACGTAGAAGTAACTCCCAAAGGTTTCATAGTAAACAGGTAATAGGTACTACCTCATCTACTTCCCATCCCACAATTTAATTAGATCCTAATCATGCAATGTGTGAGGATTGATCTAATGCAATAAAACATGGGTTGTAGAAAAGGTATGATCAAAGTGTGAACTTGCCTGCAATGTAGATGAAGATGATTCGTACTTAAAACTCTTGATAGATCTACTCGTCACACTCCGGTCAATCTATCGTAAGCAAACAATAGTAACCACACAATAAGTACTCATCTAAAGCACAAGTAAAACTCAAACAAGAGAACGAACCAGATAGTTCAACTTAAGAACTCCGGTTGCAAAGAAAGAACGAACCGAACAAACGACGGAAAACAAAGGGCGGAAGAAAACAACTCGGTTCTAGCAAGTTGAAACTAGGTCAAATTTTACCGTAGCAAAAGCTTGTTCAAGTTGATTAGACGGAACGGCGGTTTCAAAATGAAACTCCAAGCGCTTGAATCACCTGATTCTGATAAACGGGCGAGAAGATAAACTAGAACGAAGATCGGATCTGAGATCGCGATCGCGGAATAAATCCGACGAAAAGAAAGAGATGAACGGTTAAACGAACGGATGTTCATTAACCTAGAAGAATCCGGTGATCATGTTCGTTGAGACGAACGGTCCGAAAGAAGAATGAAAACCGATCTAGGGTTTTCGGAAAAGAAACCGAAAAAGAAAATGGAAAACCGATCTAGGGTTTCGGAAAAGAAACCGAAATGAAGAATCGGAGAGAAAAAACCGGAAAAGAAAACTGGAACGGTTTCTTTTAAAAGAAACGAACCATGGGGAAGAAAAAGAGAGGCACGGGGCTACCTCCGGCGAGGCGGGGCGAACGGCGGTGTTGGGCGGCGGCGGCGATGCACAAGGGCGGCGGCGTGGGTGAGGGGCGGCGGCCGCTATGGCGGCGGCGGCTAAGGCGGCGGCGGCGGTGGTGAGGGGCGCGGGGTGGTGTGGGGCTTGGGGTTGATGTGAGGAGAGGGTTTGATTTGATGTGTTGGAGGGGGTGTGGGGGTATTTATATAGGAGAGGGGAGATATTACTTGGGGTAGGGGACAAGAAATAGACTAGGAATAGGAAAAACAAAACAAGGAAAAGGGCTAGCCTAGAGTCCAACTAGGACTCGGCTAAGAGGCGGCGGCCGGCTCCTGTAGTCCCTGCTGGGACTCGGCGAGCGAGGCTCCTGGCGCTAGCGCACAGGGAGCTGGGGGCGGTGGCTGGCTGGGCCTTGGCCCGGCTGGCCTTGCTCTCTCTTTTTTTAAACGGTTTCGCGCGCAGAAAAACACAGAACAGAAAACTAAACAAACTCCAAAAATTCTAAAGTAAATTTTCCCCGACTCCTAAAAATGAGCCGAACAAAATGAACTTTTCTCCGGGCCAAAAATGCAATTTTTGAAAACGCGCATTTTTCCCTATCCAAGTAAAATGCAAATAAACTCCCGCAAACAAAATTTGATCTATTTATTAAATCTTCATTTTTCCTCAATTTTGGGAAAGTCATATTATTCCCTCTCTTATATTTTTGATATCGTAGAAATTATTGAAGATGAAATAAATAAATCAAATGATCCTCTTTTCAAAATTTGAGAAAACTCAAATATGAAAATAACGAAATCTCCAACTCTCTCCGAGGGTCCTTGAGTTGCGTGAAATTTCTAGGATCGGCCAAAATGCAAGAAAATATGACATGCATGATGATCTAATGTATAACATTCCAAATTGAAAATTTGGGATGTTACAGGGTGTATGTTCTTCTTCTGAAGTTCCCAATGCTTGAAACTCTTCGCAGCAAACTCTGGAGTTGCCCTGACCCTTTTGAACTCTGCCCAGTCTACCTTTGTAATTTGGGGGTGTGCGGGGATTAGGTCCTTGCCTTCACTCAAGTACTTCCTGTACAGCACGTGCTTCCAGTTTCTACAAGCATCCCTAGCCTTCTTCAATGCAGCGTGTTCCACCTGCATTCTCCACTGCTCTGGAATGTTGAAGTGATCCATGATCTCCCAGACTATCCTTCACCGTGTTTCTGTGTCAGCCTTCCGAAACCCCGGAAGATTAATGTTGAGCCTTGCCCTGCCAACAAATCCACACACACTCCTGAACCTCATGCGTGATTTATCTGGTTTAGTTGGAGCCCGGGACTTTAAATCAATCTCGGTTACTTCATATACACCTTTAGGCTGGTGTGTGGGCTTCCTTGGAGCATTCCTTCGTGTCATGACCGGAAGGGTAATTGTTGCAGCTCTATCCCGTTCAAGACTACTTGATCCCTCACAATCTGCTGAAGACCTAGGGTTGTCCGAATCAGATGAAGATACATGGCCTGAAAGAGTGTTGTCGCTGTTACTCGGCATCTACAGAGAACACATGTGAAACTCTGGAAAGGAGGATAAGCATAAAACTAACAACTTGGTATCAAGCTTTCTAAACATGCCATGCAATAATTTAGAAAATGTATGGCTAATTTGTTAAGTTTGTGTGACTCGGGCGCCCGCGATCTGTAAATAGGCAGTAACTTATTGGAACAAATACATCTTATATGTAGTAAGGAAGGTAGATAATGAACATATATATTCTCTCTGTTATTTATAGACAATTTGGGAACATACAGAACGAAATTGGAAGAGGGATTGCAAGGAAATATGCCTCACCGCGATGGAGAGCAGTAACTAACAGGCTTCTTAATGCAAACCCGGCGGGACCACAGGAGAGGCAAGGGTCACTGCACCAATATGCTCGAGGGTGGCTGGCAAGCAAACAAAGATGGCGAGGCGCGGGCCGCCTCGTGTTGGGAACGGCAGTGGAGGTAGGCTTGACGCCGAAGAGCGGGCACACGGCCGGGGTGAGCACGGCGGCGCCGGAGAGGGTTCTGTTGTGGATCTGGGGAAGGGTGGAGCTAGAGAAGGAGATTGGGTGGACTAGTTGAGTGAAACGCGGGCGGGTGGTGGGAGGGTGTTGGCAACCTAGGTGAAAAGGGTGAAAAATATCCCCGGTCTCCACGCGCGCGGAAAGGCCTATGCAAACGGTTGCCTCTAAGCGCTCGTGTGCACAAACAGGATAATTTCGTTTGAAATGAACACGTACTAATTTTGAAATGAAGACGTGAGGTCATCGTTTGGCCTCTAAATTTTTCACACATAAACCAATCACAATTTTACCACGGGTTTGATTTGCCGGCCCATTTCAGGTCTCGTGTGCTATATGTAAGACATTTTTTGGCATTTACCGTGCATGTTGGTATATAAATCAATTCCTAGCTGGACTGCATTTCCTGTCGAAAGGGATGAGGATTGTCGTTCGATCTGGGAGCATCCAATGGTGCAGACGTATGATCCGTAGGGTTTGGGTTCTGGCCAATCAGAGCATGACTCAGATCGCGCGCGCAGCGAGGGGGGCATCGGCCACGGTTTGGTAGGCACACGGCTTTCTTGTGTGAACCGTGAGCTATTTGAAAACTTTTTATGGGGAGGGGCTATTTGAAAACATGTACATGTGTTATCGAAAGGGATGAGGATCGTCGTTTGATCAAGGAGAATCCAATGGTGCAGACGTACGATCCGTGGGGTTTGGTTTCTGGCCAATCAGAACGCACGACTCAGATCGCGCGAGTGGCAGAGGGGTGGGAGGTGCATCGGCCACGGTTTAGTGGACATACGGCCTTCATGAGTGAACCCTGTGCTCTTTGAAAAAATTTACATTACCTAACATCATATTTTTGTTCGAATGAAAACATGAGTTCATCGTTTCGCCTCCAATTTTTTTCCACGGTAAGAAATCATGAGTATAGTGGAGAGTGTTGTATACTAGTATCATGAATATACAGTACATATGATACTAGTGTATGATATTGCCTTTAATTAATTATAGCGCATAGTATAATACATAGAGTATAGTATCATATATAGATCATATTTATTGCCATGCATGACACAAATTAGCATCGCATTTAACATGATACGGTATCTACCTACCATATGTTACTCTAACCCTCTTTATATATATTTAATTCTTTGCCACATCAGCATACTTTCTATTTCCGAGTGCATGACATCGTCGGCCACTATGGCCAGCCTTATATAGTGGGGAGTATCATATACTATATATATATATATAGTATCCTGTATATGATACTAGTGTATGATACTACGTACGTACCTTCATAGTGCACATATAGTATCATAGAGTAGTACTAGCTCCCTCTGTAAACTAATATAAGAGCGTTTAGATTACTAAATAGTGACCTAAACGCTCTTATATTAGTTTACGGAGGGAGTATATATCATAGATGATTGTATTTATGAATTGAGCCCTATAAGGCTGGTTGTAATGGGGAGTATTATATATATACTAGTAGTATCATGCATGCATATATATGATAGTGTAGCTAGGATACTACTTCTGTAATGCATAGTATCATAAGTTAACATCTTAGGTTGCCTTACTAATTGTCATGCATCACACAAAGTAGTAGCACAACATTTAATATGACACGGTATCATGATATGATACCACATCCTCTCTTGTGTGCCACATCATCCAGAAAGTCTAGTTGGCATGCATGATACCGCTTATGATAAATACCATTACAACCAGCCTAAACCGGAAAGGAGGGAGTATGAGACTAGCCACAATGGAGAGTAGTACACTAGTAGCATACACATATCCCTAGACTATATATGTTACTACCTTCATACTGGGTAGTAACATAAGTACAATGTCATGCAAAGCTTCATTTCTTAGGTTATAGACTCATATTGCATTGGGACATGTGATGCTACAATAACTAGCTAAGTTACTGAAACTATCTCTCTCCTCATTAACTTATTGCCACATAAGCAAGTTTGCTGAGTTGGAGTCGATGTTACTGCTGAAGTTACTCCCACTGTGGCTAGTCTGATACTAGCTAGTCGTCTATGATATACTAGCTACCTCACTAAGAGCATGCATGGTTCATAATACAGCCAAGGTCGGCTATAAGAAGTTGCCATGTCATATACAGCCAACCTCTTAGCGGGCATGTACAATAATAAGTTTTATATATGTACTAGTTTATCAATAGTTGGCCCACCTTACATCCTCATAAAGTGTCTTCGGTCTCGTGTTGCAGCTGGCTCTACTAAGCAAGAGCCCGCTTCTCTTCTCTTTCCTCCAACTAATAAGCACATATATATTATTCTATTCCTTATAGTCAGACTACCCACAGTGGGAGTAACATAGGTAGTAACATCACACATATCTAGATAAAATAGATGATGTGGCAAGCAATAAATGAAGAAATGGAGGAAAGTGGATATGTGGGATGTTACTACCTATGTTACTCCCACTGTGGGTATAGTCTTACTATGGTATGAGACTACCCACAATGGGAGTAACATAGGTAGTAACATCACACATGTCTAGATAAATTAAGTAGATGATGTAGCAAGCAATAAATGAAGAAAGAGAGGAAAGTAGTAACATAGCTAGTTACTAGTAGTATGAATAACATCACATGTACATATCAAGGCAAGATGTGTCTATAGCCTAATAAATGAAGTGTTGCATGTTACCACACATATATGTTACTCCCCACTATAGAGGTAGTAACATAGACTAGTAACACATGGGCATGTTATTAGTCTATGTTACTACCCATTATGGCTAGTCTGAGTAACATCACACATCTCAAGGCAAGACGAGTCTATAGCCTAATAAATGAAGTGTTGCATGTTACTACACATATGTTACTCCCCACTATAGAGGTAGTAACATATACTAGTAACATTCTATGTTACTACCCATTCTCACTAGTCTTATGTCACTCTATTGTGTACTTACTTGCTTTAATGCATAGTATCATAGAGTAGCTAGTATCATATGTAGTACTTTATTTATACTGTCATGCATGACACATAGTAGCATAACATTTGTTATGATACGGTTTCATGATATGATACTTAACCCTCTCTTTCTTCATTTAATTAATCCTATGACAACTCATCAAAATTTCCTAGTTGGCATGCCCCTTACTATCAGCCTAGCAAAGGTGTACAGATCATTTGTGCGTCGCTTTGTGAGTTTTCATCCGTTTGTTCGAGAAGCGGGGAGAGGTTTCAAACATTTCGGCCACGAGGTGCGGCCACTAGCGTAGGCCTAGTTGGTATTTTAATTACAGAAAATTCAGATGGAGTTCGGACATCATCAAAATCGATGTGTGCATGTGGCGTGCTCTCACGACCCCGTGAAAAAAATTGGTATAGTTTTGCACAAGTTTTGATGACCGCTCCTTCCAAACCGGAGCATCTCACATGAAGGATCATGGTTTTCCAAAAGGAGACGTGTCAATTCAAACTCCTGTGGTCGGTGACTTCATCGGTTGGCCTCATAAAACTTTCCACGGTACGCAATCACCATTATACCACGGGTTTGATTTTCTGGCGCATTTTAGGTATCGTTACCTATATTTAAGACATTTTTTGAGATTAACGTGCATTTTGTGCATAATAATAAAATTACAACCGGAACTGCATGTGCTGTCGAAAGGGATGAGGATCGTCGTTCGATCTGGGAGCATCCAACGGTGCAGGCGTACGATCTGTGGGGTTTGGGTTCTGGCCAATCAGAAAGCACGACTCAAATCGTGGGCGGGGTGGCAGGGTTTGGTCGGCACACGGCTTTCATCAACGAACTGTGTGCTATTCGCAAACCAGATTGCATATTTTTGTTCACACATACTGTAGTGAGATCAATTGAGTGTGCTACCTCTATGATATAATAATGATGATGATGATGATGATGATGATGATGATGATGATAATAATAATAATAACAAAAAATAGTTCATATTCATTGCCTGAGCTGACAGCATATCAAGGTCAACATATTAACGGTTCTTACATCAACAGAAAACCGGGCATAACTCACAAATTCAGTACACGCGACAGTTCTAAATTGAACAAATTAAGTTGCAGGGTAGGCATAAAGACTAGTCTTACGGCTTAATTCCCATGTACATGGGGGAACTGGGATCATTAAGTTGACCCCAAATGAACTTGGGGTTTTTGATGATTTTACGCTTCTCTGTTGCACTAGTGCATGATCCCTTGGCTGGCAACTCATCAAATTCATCGTACTCGTCCTGATCGGCAACACCATCGGCACCCGGTACCCTTCTCTTCCCATGCATTGCTAAATGGCCATTCTTATGCAAGGGGTCTTCCATAAAGAAAATCTGGGTAGCATCGCTGGCAAGAATGAATGGGTCCGCGTGATATGCCATCATTGTCCTGTTAACACAGGTCTTCCTGTACTCATCAATCCTTACCTGACCAAGAGGGATCCATGCGCACCTGAATAATGCCACCTTAACTTTCACCTAGTCAAGCTCCCAAATCTCTTTGATGGTTCCATAGTATACCCTTTTATCAACTTCATTTACAGTCATGCATTCTATTCGAATAGAGTTGTTCTGATACGAGGTCTTCTTATCACATTCCTCAGTGTAGAACGTGTATCCATTTATGTCATATGCTTGGTACATCAACACCGTAGGTGATGGCTTTTGTGCCAACCACGTAGCAATGTCATAGATAGATCCTTGTGCCAGACGATTCTTCAGCCATTCGGCGTACTTCTTAGTGTGCTCCTTCATCTCCACTTCTGATGAAGGCACCATTGGTAAGAAGCTTTGGCGTATCTCTGCCGAGTGTTCTTCGGCATAAGCGATGAGAACTGGGTTGTTAAGCAGTACCGTCAAATGGGCTTTCTCTGCCAATTCTCCGGGTGCAGCCATTTGTGTGCCAGTAAGGACCGGCTTACCTTTCAGCCTTCCCTCGTTTCTAGAGAGGGGCAAACCTATAGGTCTTTGTTTCATGTATTCAATGCAAAACTCAACCACCTCCTCTGCGGTATAACCTTGTAGGATGCTTGCCTCTGGATGGTTTCGGTTCCGACAAAAGTGCTTCAGTATTCCCATGAACCGCTCAAAGGGATACATGTTGCTAAGAAACACAGGACCACAATACTTTATCTCATCGACAAGGTGCACAGTGAGATGGACCATGACATCAAAGAATGACGGTGGGAAAACATCTCTAGGTTGGACAATATTCTTGCAATATCATCTTGCATATTATCCAACTCTTCAGGATCTACAACTTTCTGCCATAGTTTGTTGAAGAAATCACAGAGGTCAATGAGTGTGTTTCTTATATCTTTGTCCATCATATTCCTGATGGCCACCGTGAGGATTTGTGTCAACATTACGTGGCAATCATGTGACTTCATGTGTCCCAACTTCATTTTACCTGAGCTCACATCCACGAGACGTCTGATGTTTGTGCAGTAGGAAGAGGGTGTGTTAACTGACAACAAATAGGTGAAGAACTGTGTTGCTTCTTTTGTACTGAAATCGTAACTCTGGTGAGCTTTGATGAATTTGTCATCATCTTCTGCTTCACTCTTGCATTGTGATTTATTAGCAAGCATATCGAGCCGTGAACCATCACCATCCTTTCTTTTACCTTTAATCTTGAGCAGAGTACCAAGAATGCTTTCACATATGTTCTTCTCTACATGCATGACATCGATCCGGTGACGTACACATAGAATCTCCCAGTAAGGTAATTTCCAGAACACCGACTTCTTCTTAAACACTTGATTCTTGGGTGTTAGTTTCACCGTCAAAGGGTGGTTCTTGCCAAGCACAACATTAAATTTTTTAGCCATGTTGTGGACCACCTCCCCGTCATAGGGTCTTGGGGCCACACCTGCCTCTGTCGTACCATCAAATTCAGCTTTCATCTTTCGGTATGGGTGATTCATCCGCAAGAGCCTACGATGACGCAAATACACTATTTTGCGCGAGTTGGGAAGTCTTCTACTAGTTGTCCTATCCATGCATGTGACACACCCTACATCTCCCCTTGTTTTCTGCCCCGATGTGTTGCCTAATGCCGGCATATCTTGAATGGTGTGCACCAGCATCGCATGTAGATCGAAAATCTCCTTTCTGTAAGAATCATAACATTTTAAACCAGGCGCATCTATCCACACTGTCAGCAGTTCTTCTACCAGTAGCTGAAAGTAAATGTCGATGTCATTTCCAGGTTGCTTCGGGCCTTGGATAATAATTGACATCATAATGTATTTTTTTTCATACACAACCAAGGAGCTAGGTTATATATGCACAGAAGCATCGGCCATGTGTTGTGGTTGGTGCTCATATCGCCAAAAGGATTCATCCCGTCAGTACACTCCCCGAGCCTTATACTTCTAGGAGCCTTGGCAAAATTTTCAAACTTGTTGTCGATTAATTCCCACTGAGCCCCATATTTCGGGTGCCTCATAAACCTATCCGCAATTCGCTCATCATGATGCCACCGCAACCTCTTTGCCTCTCTAGGGTTTTCAAACAAATGCCTCAACCTTGGAATTAAAGGCAAGTACCAAACAACCTTGAACGGGATTCCTGTCTTGATCTCATCGTCCAATTTGTACTTGTCCTTTGCTCTCCTGTACTTGTATCGTGCATGCTTGCATGTGGTACATGCATGGAAATCTTTGTACTCACCACGGTACAATATACAATCATTCACACAAGCGTGTATCTTCTATACTTCAAGTTCCAATGGGTAAACAATTTTCTTCGCTTCATTCGTGCTTCTGGGGAGCACATTATCTTCCGAAAGAATATCTTTGAAAATACCTAAGATCTCTATGAAGTCCTTTTTTGATAGACCGTTTGTTGCTTTAAATCTGAGAAGCGCCAGGGTGGCACTCAACCTAGAATATTTCTTTTCGCAACCTGGATACAATTCTTTCTTGGAGTCCGCATCAATGGTTGGTAGATCCTTGTACCCAATCATATCCTTTTCTGGGCCCTCGAAATCTGCAATCATAGCAGCAAAATATGGCATATCAAGATCATCATCATCTACGTGGATGTCTTGGTTTTCCAGTGGGCGTTTCGGCTTTCCAGTGTTCCATTGGTAGCTTGATGCCTCTGCCCTGATTTTAGATTCAACATGCATGTGACACTGATCGGGGTTTGGCATCTCGCTGCCCTGGGTATCTTCATCCATGACCTCCTCTTCACCATGTCTGGTCCAACGTTTATATCCATCCATGAATCCCCTAGAGACTAAGTGCATCTGGACATCTGCATCTTTATGTGACTCTGTATTAGCACAATCAGTACATGGACACAGGATGTAATCTGCATCACCAATTCTCCTCTTTGTACTTTCAGCCAAATTCATGAACTCTGTCACGCCACTGATAAAATCTGCGGTTTTCCGATTCTTCATCCATCGAGATCGGTCCATCTGCAGTAGACGAATGGTAATTAAAAACAAAACAACAACATTAGTACACGGATTAACTGCTGCCCAAAGATGCATGCATAAATCACAAGGTTTTATTTTAATAATTACTGAGGGTGCTCCATGTTGTTATCTAGACGTGCAATGACGAAAATTAATGGTCAATCCATTTACACGCAGAGTACTAGTACAACACTACACTTAGGAATTGAATACCTTAATTAAGCCACTCACAAAAAGAATACCTTAATTAATTAGCCGCGCGGTGACCTCCACCCAGCAAACAGACAAGCACGATGCGGCGGCACACCGAGACAGCAAGGTCGAGGAGCAAAGCTTAGTGCAGCTGCCGCCTGAAGTTCGACCTCCACTATCCCGCCATCGACCACGATGGATGTGCTCGAATCACGCTGCCGCCGACCTCGACGGTTGAGCTCCTCCTATCTCCCATCGCAGACCGAGGATTGACCTCCTATGACGCCGCCACCACCCACCGACCGAGGATTGACCTCTTCTCCGGTAGCCGCTGCCTAGGCCGCCGCCAACTCTATATGCAGAGCGGCTATTTTTTTACGGATATCCACGGAGCGGCTGTTTACACGGTATCTCACCGTAACTCAATTATATGAACAAGGTAGTACATCACATACGGTTATGTAACGGCATCCGTGTCTAACCTACGTTGTCTTCTCACACGGTTTGGTGCGGAAATTGTGTGTGACGTTGTAATACCCAACACAAACGACATGTACAAACAGTGTGCCGTATACAACATATATATAGTGCCATTAGTAGTTCTCGACCGTTAGCTTATCTCCACAGTTTCCCCATTTTCCCCAAATCCCTACATAGCCTCCAAATTCCCTCGCGTGGCGTTGACATTGGGGGAATGCGGACGAGTAGTGCTGATGGTTTCAGTGTGGCTACTCCTGCTCGTATCACCGCCGAGCACTTGCCTAAGGTCATCAGAAGGCAGGTGTACTACGGATCCGAATTGTCCAGTCAGGTTCCAATCTATCCTGGTCTTTTTTAGCATGTCCAAAGTATAGATCCTTGCTGAATCCGTCCTGAATGACCCCTCCCACACCCCCCACACCCAACCCCCCTAGGAAAGTGATCTGCCGTCGGATCCGGAGCTTGACTCCAGACTCCCACAACATGAGTTCGACTCCGAGTTTTGCGCCACCGAGAAGTACCAAAAGTTGATTTGTGTGCACGGGCACACTCCCGCTCGACGTGTATGCACAGAGGGATTGGACATTGGCAGGCGGTTTCTCAGTTTCCCCTTAGAGGTTAGTGCTAATTAAGTTCATCATTTTACTTTAGTTAATGCCACCACTCATCCAGAATACTATTTAACATTGGCAGGGATATGAGGCTTGTGCCTTTGTTAACTGGCTAGATGAAGAATGGCATAGCAGGGCTCGGAGTGTTATCACCAAGCTCGCAGAAGATAACGTAAAGCTGAAGAAGAAACTGGTTGATCTGGAATGTACAATCAGTACGATGAAGCAAGAAAGAATCAATCACAGGCAACAGATGAAAGCAAGAGACAAGAAAGAACTAGCATGTGTAGTTGTGGTTGTCGCATTAGCCATGTTCTATGCGCTGTTTGCAATGATGATTAGGGGTTTTGTTTGACAGTATTGCTAAAGCACATCTAGATGTGCTCTAAGTAATGCACATCTAGGTCCTATGCCATTGATGTTACGCGAAGATTCGTGCAGATATATTTCTTTGTCTTTTTTCTTTTCCTTTCTAGTTTGATTATTATTGGCTTTATCAATAAGAAGAGCTCAATGTATTGCTTGCCAACTGTCCTACTCCGTTCGTACCGGTACCGGTACATAATCCCAAAACTCGTTCCTTGTTTTTGTCATCAAAAAAAACAGCCAAATGGCCAATAGGAGTCCTGAGCAACCCCGGGAATTTGGAGCGACTGAGTAGAAATAATTGCGGTTGATTATATCAGCGGTTAGATAATACGTCAACCCCCACTTCAATTGGCAGTTCCTCTTCTCTGCATACCCTGCTTAAGTGTCCACCATCTTCATCGTCCCCGGCAGGTCGCGCTACACACTGGCACACACTCTGCAGCCATGTCGAGCAATAGCAAGGACGACAGTTCGGTCAGCAGTCTGGCGCCCGATGATATGTCAATATCGGAATCATCTTGCTCGTCTTCCATGAGTCCGGTGTTGAGCCTAGACCTCGATTATATCCGGTTCATGGAAGGGACGCCGCCTTCGGAGTCGTCAGACGACAACTAGACAGATGAGGAGCCGTCGGAGGACGAAGAAGAGGACGACGATGAGGAGGAGGAGGAATGGTCGAATGAGGAGGAGGAGGACGACAGCAACGACGATGACGACGACGGCAGCGATGAAAAGCCAACGGTCAGCAGCAAGAAGCATCCTTGCCAAGACGATGTCGCGGGGCCATCCAACAAGAACAACAAGAAGAAGGACTAAATTAAGCAGACTGTATATATCTCTGTTTATCCTGTCAATCTCATCCCATACGGTTAGTAATATGTATTCGACAGAGATCTTACATTATCGCCAACAGGTTGGTTTGTTGAACTGTGTGCCCTGACGAGCACACAATTCACAAAAAAAGATCGTATGGGCTATCTATAATGATCGCACACAATTCTAATTACCAACCTGTTTGTCGGGTATCACACACATCTTGTTACGCCGAATCATGTGTGTTCACCTCACTCATCGCAAACGGTTCATCGGAGTGAATTATATGTCGTATATCGCACACACCTTGATCTGGCTGCCCGTTTCTGTTATTCTGTCTCATCGCAAACAGTTCGTATAGATCAATCGTATGCCCCTCATAGCACACGCAACTATAATCTGAACCGTGTTTGATGTATCATTCATCGCAAACGTTTTGCATCATTTCTGACGGTTTTCATACAGCACCGTTTGCGATTATTGCATCACACATAGTTTCTCGAAGGGTCTCTGATCGTAGTGTCGCGTTAGCAGCATCCTGCATTAGTGACGGAGAAAGTCTCACGTCAACTAGGCATATCAATGGGCTATGGAGATGCCCATCAATAGATATCAATGTGAGTGAGTAGGGATTGCCATGTAACGGATCCACTAGAGCTATAAGTTTATGAAAGCTCAAAAATAAACTAAGTGAGTGTGCATCCAACTCGCTTGCTCACGAAGACCTAGGGCAATTTGAGGAACCCCATCATTGGAATATACAAGCCAAGATCTATAATGAAAAATTCCCACTATTATATGAAAGTGACAAAATAGGAGACTCTCTATCATGAAGAACATGGTACTACTTTGAAGCACAAGTGTGGAAAATGATAGTAACATTGTCCCTTCTATCTTTTCTCTCATTTTTTGGTGGCTTCTTTGGCCTCTTTTATTTTATTTGGGCTTCTTTGGCCTCTTTTATTTTTCATAAAGTCCAGAGACTCATCCCAACTTGTGAGGGAATCATAGCTTCCATCATCCTTTCCTCACATGGGACAATGCTCTAATAATGATGATCATCACACTTTTATTTACTTACAACTCAAGAATTACAACTCGATACTAGAACAAAATATGACAATATATGAATGCCTCCGGCAGTGTACCGGGATGTGCAATGATCAAAAATAACATGTATAAAAAATTATGAATGGTGGCCTTGCCACAAATACTATGTCAACTACATGATCATGCAAAGCAATATGACAATGATGGTGCGTGTCATAATAAATGGAATGGTGGAAGTTGCATGGCAATATATGTCAGAATGGCTATGAAAATGTCATAATAGGTACGTATGATGGCTGTTTTGAGGATGGGTAAATGGTGGGTTTAATGCACCGGCGAAAGTTGCGCGGTACTAGAGAGGCTAGCAATGGTGGGAGGATAAGAGTGTGTATAATCCATGGACTCAACATTAGTCATAAAGAACCACATACTTGTTGCAAAAATTTATTAGTCATTGAAACAAAGTGCTACAGGCATGCTCCTAGGGGGATAGATTGGTACGAAAAGACCATCGCTCGTCCCCAACTACCACTCATAAGGAGGACAATCAAAAAATAAATCATGTTCCGACTTCACAAACTTTAACACAAGTATTTCTACCAATCCACAATTACTCACTAACATGACTCTTATATCACCATCTTTATATCTCAAAACAATCATAAGGAATCAAACTTCTCATAGTATTCAATGCTCTTTATATGAAAGTTTTTATTATATCCCTCTTGGATGCCCATTGTATTAGGACTAAATTCAAAACCTAAGAAAATTACCATGTTGTTTATGGAATCTCAAAACAATATAAGTGAAGCATGAGAGTTCAACAATTTCTATAAAATAAAGCCATCATCATGCTCTAAAAAGATATAAGTGAAGCACTAGAGCAAAATTGCCTAGCTCAAAAGATATAAGCGAAGCACATAGAGTATTCTAATAAATTCACGATTCATGTGTGTCCCTATCAAAAGGTGTGTACAACAAGGATGATTGTGGCAAACTAAAAATCAAAGACTCATATCATACAAGTCGCTCCAAGCAAAACACATATCATGTGGTGAATAAAAATATAGCCTCAAGTAAATTTACCGATGTAATGAAGACGAAAGAGGGGATGCCATCCGAGGCATCCCCAAGCTTAGATGCTTGGTTGTCCTTGAATATTACCTTGGGGTGCCTTGGGCATACCCAAGCTTAGTCTCTTGCCACTCCTTATTAATATTCCATCAAATCTTTACCCAAAACTAGAAAACTTCACAACACAAAACTCAACAGAAAACTCATGAGATCCGTTAGTATAATAAAATAAATCACCACTTTTGGTACTGTTGTGAACTCATTATTTATTTATATTGGTGTAATATATAATGTATTCCAACTTATCCATGGTTCATACCCCCCGATACTACCCATAGATTCATCAAAATAAGCAAACAACACATAGAAAACAGGATCTGTCAAAAACAGAACAGTTTGTATCAATCTGAAAACTTCGTATACTTCTATAACTCCAAACATTCTGAAAAATTAGGACAATCTAGGAAATTTGTATATCAATCTTTCATAAAAAAATCAGATCAAAATCACGCTTCAGTGATTTTTTTAAATTGTTTTACTGGGCGCAAAAGTTTCTGCTTTTCAGCAAGATCAAATGAACTATCACCATAAAGCATCCCAAAGGTCTTGCTTGGCTCAAAAACGAATTAAAATACCAAAACACAATTAATATAGATTTAATAATGTGTAATTATTGAAAAACAGAACCAAAAATGAAAAACACAAAAATAAAATTGGGTTGCCTCCCAACAAGCGCTATTGTTTAACGCATCTAGCTAGGCATAAAACATAGATCTAGGTATTGTCATAATAGTAAGAGATGTCATCCATGTTCATCTCATACTCCCTTCTTTCAGTGGCAAGTTTCCTTTGTGGTAAGCAAAAACAATCAAAATGGCTAAATTTAATAGGATAAGAATCCCTAAGATCAAGTGCGGAAGGAATAGGTTCCTCCTTCGGCCCCCTATAGTTTATAATCAACTCGTCATTATAAGCTTTCCTTTGGTGGACTGTCATAATCCTATCTCTCAACACGAACCCTAATCCATTGTTTTGTATAGCAAAATTATCATTAAGTTCAGAAATCTTATCAACCAAAACCTCGGTAGGGACCCTTTTTCTAAAAATTTCATTATAGGCCAAAAAATTGGGAGATTGCAATCTCATTATTTCCTCTTGATTAAAAAGGGTCTCCTCTATGGGGGGCAGCCACCATTTTATTGTAATGAGCAAAAATTTTGCTAGCTTCTTTCATGATGAAGCTAAACTCATGAGCTAAAAATATAGTAGCGGCGCGCTTAACGGAATGTAACATCCCAAAGTTTCAATTTGGAATGTTATACATTAGGTCATAAATGCATATCATATTTTATTTTGCATTTTGGTTGATCCTAGAAATTTTTACGCAACTCAAGGACCCACGGAGAGAGCTGGGGAATTCTTTATTTTCATATTTGAGTTTTCTCAAATTTTGAGAATAGGATCATTTGAATTTTATTATTTTATCATCAATTATTTCTATTACAAAAATATGAGAGAGGGAATAAAATGACTTTCCCAAAATAAATAAATATTGAGGATTTAATAATAAAATCAAATAAGATTTTATTTCGGAGTTTTTCGTTATTTTATTTGAATTTAGGAAAAATGTGCGTTTTTTCAAAATTGCATTTAGGCCCCAAATAAATATTCACCTTGTGCGGCTTGATTTTAGAAGCCCGGAAAAATTTATTTCAGGATTTTTGGAGCCCGTTTAGTATTTCTTTTTATTTTTCTTCCGCGCGTAATTATTTAAAAAACGAACCGGCCTACAGGCTGTGTCCGACCAGGACTCCGGCTCGCTAGCCTTTATAAGCCGGGGGGAGCCCAGCCAAACCCTAGCCGCCCCAGCCCCCAGCCCCGCCGCCGCCGCCGCACGCCGCCCGAGGTTCGTCGCGCCTCGTAATCCGCGTCGTTTTTTTATTTTTTTTAAAAAACCGTTCGATTTTTCCGTCGGTTTTTCGTCTGTTTTTTTTTAGTTTCAGTTTTTTTTTAAATAGATCGGTTTTTCCGGTTTATTTAATTTAGCGAGCGTTCGTCGTTTTTCTTTTTCTCGGATTAAATCCGCAATTTTTCTGATCGCGATTCCTGATCCGATTTTTGTTTTAGTATAACTTTTCGCTCGTTTATCGGAATCAGGCGATTCAAGCGCCTGGAGTTTCATCTCGAAACCCTCTATCCGTTTAACCAACTTAAACAAGTTTTTGCCACTGTAAAAAATTGCCCTAGATCCAGATTACTAGAAGGAAGTTGTTTACTTTCGCCGTTTGATTTTCGTTGCTTCGTTCGATTTGATTCTTTTTGCAAACCGGAGTTCTTAAGTTGAACCTTCTGGTTAGATCTCTTATTTGACTTTTACCTGTGCATTAGATGAGCACTTATTGTATGCTTGTTTCTTTGTGTGTGATAGAATACCCGGAGTGCGCCGCCTGTTACTTCGAATCTCTAGGTTTCGCGGATCATCAGCAAGGCAAGTAACACTTTGATCATACCTTTTCTACTACCCAGTTTTATTGCATTAGATCAATCCTCAAACATTGCATGATTAGGATCTAATTAAATTGTGGGATGGGAAGTAGTTGAGGTAGTACCTATCACCTGTTATATATCAAACCTTTGGGGAGTTACTTCTACGTTTGCTTACTATTATTGCTATGCTATGCTAGTAGACGTGGATTGGGTGAGTGTATCCATGACAGATGTGAGATTGTTAAATTAATAGTTTATCTAAGGTGGCAACTTAAACACACATCTGGGTGGATTGAGGTACCTGGGTATTCCAGGATTGCCTGTTTTCTTTTGGACCGCCACCCAGGCCCAGAGGGATCATGAGATTTTTCATACTAGAAACTTCTGTGTGCAGCCACAAGCCATTATGGGCTCTCGCGTAGTTGATTAAGTCATGCGAACTCTTGCAGGGTAGACTAGCAGATGTAGGGAAACGTAGGTGTAACGGTCTATCCATCGTAAGGTGCTAGCGCTTCTGAAAGACTATGTCTCGGTCATCCGTCTTCTCAAACACCCTGTAGTGCGAGAAACCAAACGGAGGCGGTCAAGTCTTGTGGGGAAAAGTGCGCAAACCTCTGCAGAGTGTAATAAACTAATCATGATTAGCCGTGTCCCCGGTTATGGATGTTTTGAGTATCTAGTACCTGGATTATCATGTGAATCTCAACATGTTACTCTAAATTAATTTTGTTGGGTTTTGATTAATGATGATGTTTAATTGGGATTGAGAATGCTGTCAACCATTCTCAATGTTTAACAACTACCATGATAGTTAAATAAATTTATTCCTTTGCAGTAGGGAAAAATTGGCTTTACGCAAAACTGTAACCATAGAGCTTTCCACCAGCCAAATATGCATATAGTATAGCTGTTTCATTCCATTACTCTCTATGTGTTACATTGCCAGCATATTCCATGTGTTGACCCGTTTCGGGTTGCAACGTTAATGTTGCAGACTTTTCAAACGACGATTAAGGAGTTTTAGGTTGTGGTTCTATACTCAGTGATGTCGTTGGAGTTGATGGACTCACTTATCTTCCAAGCCTTCCGTTGTTATCGTTATTAGATGGCCTTAACCATATTATATTGTAATAAGTTCTCTATGGAGACACTCGATGTAATAAGTGTGTGATTGCTACTCTGTTATAAATCCTCCGAGTATTGTGTGGTGTCAGCATTACTGATCCAGGGATGACACCGGAGCACAGAGATCAGACTGTTTGAGGTCTAGTCGCTACAGAGATGGTATCAGAGCACACCCTGACTGTAGGACACGACCACTAAGCTAAAGACCTAGATCACTATTCATTCCTTCTTTTCTGACCTCTCATCTTTTCTACTCTTTAGGATGGCGGATGCAAAGAACAAGTTCACGCAACTAGATGATGATACACCTTTTGGACGTCACTTGAAGGAAGTTACTAGATACCTGAACATAGGAGTACCAAGCTTCACCGGAACCTACAACGCCACTTTACCTGAAGAAGAGCGCTGGATGATTCAAGTTCAAGTTCCGGGAAGGACGTTCATGCCAGTCACTGAGCCCATAGAGTTTTATTTTGATGCACCAACTTGGAGTCTAGGAAAGAGCATGGCAGCACACATCGACATGGGACGCATTGGATAAGTCTATCGAAATGATCTCAAAGATACTATCTACTAGATTTGTGGGCGCCGAGATGAACACTGGGAGATGATCAGCACCAGGAAGGATAGATCAATCGCAGCTTTTATACAGGAGTTAAATCAGCACATTCGACGACAGGAGAACCAGATGTGCGCCGACATGATAGCTGAAGAAGGCTAAGACAAGAATCAAGGAACTGAAGGAAGAACTCAAGGCTACACATGAAGATTATGAAGAGGAAATTGAAGTATTGGTGGATAAGAATGCCGACCTAACCATGAAGCTAGCAATATTTATGGGAGGCCCTACACCAGTAGATGAAGACGAAGAACCCAAGGAGATTAGCCCGGAAGACTACATCATCATCGACGACACCGACTCAGATCCAGATGAGAGCGATGATGACTTTGTTGATGAAGCCGGAGTAGATATCATGGAGTCTGCAACCGAAGAATATTTCTAGTAGACCACCTCATCAGTAGTAGTAGTCCACCATGTAAATACAGTAGTCCGAGCACTTTTGCGATAGTTAGATCGATTGTATGCCCTTGTTTGATTGAATGAAGTGAATTGCTTGCGTTTGCCTCATGTGCATATGGGTAGTGTTTCTCTTTAGACCCCTCTATTCTTAACTCTCATCTTTTCTAAACCCTCAGATGCCTCCAAGACATGACCCTGGATTTACCTTTCCACCGGAGCTCACCCAGTTGATCCAGCAGCAGAACACGTTGATGCAGTTACTAGTCCAGAATCAGAATCAGGGGAACAACAACAACAACCCACCACCACCACCACCACCTGTTGATCACTTAGCCCGTTTTCTTAGGCTGAATCCGCCGGTGTTTTCCAGTAGCACCGAGCCGATAGTAGCAGATGATTGGCTCCGCAAGACAGCTAGAGAGTTGACCACAGCAGGATGCATAGATGCAGAGAAGGTGAAGTTTGCCGCACATCAGCTTGAAGGACCCGCAGCATCATGGTGGGAGAATTTCACAGCCACTTTCCCTGTCGACACTGTCACATGGGACCAGTTTCAGCAGGCCTTTCATACTGGCCATGTTTCTGCAGGAGCTATGGCCATGAAGAAGCGTGAGTTTCGCAACTTGCGCCAAGGAGGACGGACAGTTGGCCAGTATGTGGAGGACTTTAGTAAATTAGCACGTTATGCCCCAGATGACGTTGCTACGGATGCAGCTAAGCAGGAGAAGTTTCTGGAAGGACTGAATGATGAGTTGAGCATGCAGTTGCTGGTAGCAACCTTCAACAACTACCAGGAGTTGGTAGACCGTGCTCTTATGATTGAAGGCAAGCAGCGGCAAATTGAGAACCGCAAGAGGAAGTATGGACAAGGGAAGTACAATTCTGGAGCTCAGCAGAAGCCACGTTTTACCCCTAAATCAGGAGGACATTTTCAGCATACCCATGGAGGAGGTAGCTCGCACAATCACAACGGCACCAAGAATGGTAATGGCAATGGAGGAAGCAACGGCCAGAATCGCACCGACCCATCAACCCCAGCCAAGAAGGACCAGAGCCAAGTCACTTGCTTTAAGTGTTAGAAGACCGGACATTATGCCAATGAATGTCCTGAAGGCCAGAATGGCAATGGAAGCTCTGGGAAGAAGCCGAACCCTTTCAACAGGGGACAAGTGAACCACGTTAACGTGGAGGAGGTTGAAGAGCAGCCGGATGCCGTAATCGGTAAGTTTTTGGTTAAGTCCTTTACTGCACTTGTTCTTTTTCATACTGGTGCATCGCATTCATACATATCAAGGGGATTTGTGGATAAGTATAACCTGCCCACTAAGGTTCTTAGAACACCTATGCTAGTAAGCTCACCGGGAGCGGAGTATATGGCCAGTCAAGGATGTTTTCAAGTGCCATTGAGTACAGGTAGGCATGTGTTTCCCTCGGATTTAATCATTTTGGAATCACAAGGATTGGATGTAATTCTGGGTATGGATTGGCTGTCGATGTATGGGGGAAACATCGATTGCGCCAGTAAGACAATTTTGCTTACTACCCCAGAAGGGAGAAGGATCAAGTATGTATCCCGGCATGTGCCAAAAGGGACTCAAGTAAATTGCTTAACAGGAGTTGTGCAGGAGGAAGTACCAGTAGTGAAGGATTTCCCTGAAGTATTTCCAGAAGAGTTGCCAGGCATGCCACTAGATAGAGATATTGAGTTTTAGATTGAGCTACTGCCAGGCACAGGGCCAATATCGAAGAGACCATACAGGATGCCTGCAAAGAATTTGGTGGAAATTAAGAAGCAGATTAAGGAGTTACTGGATAAGGGATATATTCGCCCAAGTTCTTTGCCTTGGGGATCGCCAGTACTTCTAGTGGAGAAGAAGGATGGATGGTTAAGGATGGTTGTGGATTATCAAGGATTGAATGAAGTAACCATCAAGAACAAGTACCCACTACCAATGATCAATGATCTGTTTGATCGATTGCAAGGAGCTAAGGTATTTTCCAAGATCAATGTGTGATCAGGATACCACCAGTTGAAGATTCGAGAACAGGATATTCCTAAGACAGCTTTTACCACCAGGTATGGGTTGTACGAGTATACCGTTATGTCATTTGGTCTGACTAACTCACCTACTTATTTTATGAACATGATGAACAAAGTGTTTATGGAATTTTTGGATAAGTTCGTCGTAGTGTTCATTGATGATATCTTGGTTTACTCAAAGAATGAAGAGGAGCATAAGGAGCATTTGCGTTTGGTTCTTGGAAAGCTCAGAGAACATCAATTGTATGCCAAGTTCAGCAAATGTGAGTTTTGGTTGAAGGAAGTAGGATTCCTCGGACACGTTATATCTGGAGAAGGTATAGCAGTTGA
This sequence comes from Triticum dicoccoides, assembly GCF_002162155.2. Lineage (NCBI taxonomy): Eukaryota > Viridiplantae > Streptophyta > Magnoliopsida > Poales > Poaceae > Triticum > Triticum dicoccoides. The sequence goes on along the minus strand of NC_041386.1, from coordinate 248,011,028 downwards.
TCCCACTAAAGTTGATACCGTGACCAAGTGAGAAGCACCAACCACCGTGGGAGAGATCCGGAGTTTTCTTGGACTCGCAGGATACTACCAGAGATTTATTGAAAACTTCTCGAAGATTGCGAAGCCTATGACTGAGTTGTTGAAGAAAGACACCAAGTTCAAATGGACTGAGGAGTGTGAGGCTAGTTTCCAGGAGTTGAAGAAACGTTTGGTTACTTCACCAGTGTTGATTTTGCCAGACCAGACCAAGGATTATGAGGTGTATTGCGACGCTTCACGACGCGGACTTGGAGCAGTGCTTATGCAGGAAGGGAGAGTTGTTTCCTATGCCTCATGACAGCTTAAGCCTCATGAGTTGAATTATGCTACACATGATTTGGAATTAGCAGCCGTAGTGCATGCACTGAAAACTTGGAGACATTTTCTGATTGGAAACCATTGCGAGGTGTATACTGATCATAAGAGTTTGAAGTATATTTTCACACAGAAGGAGTTAAACCTCAGACAAAGGAGATGGTTGGAGCTCATCAAGGATTATGACATGAAATTGCATTATCATCCCGGAAAGGCTAATGTAGTAGCTGACGCATTAAGCCGTAAGAGCCATGTCAATACGCTAATGATGGGAGAAATACCAAGGGAGTTAGCAGAAAATCTTCGTGAACTATATTTGGAAATAGTTCTGAGAGGCTATGTAGCAGCATTGGAGATTCAGTCAACTTTGATGGATAGAATCAGAAAAACTCAGAAGACTGACAAGGAGATTGCTTCTATTAAGGAGAAACGTAGCAAAGGAAAGGCTAAAGGATTTCGTGAGGATGAGCACGACACCCTATGGTTTGAAGACCGTGTTTATGTGCCCAATGACCCGGAGATCAGGAAGTTGATTCTGCAGGAGGCACATGATTCACCATATTCAATTCACCCAGGAAATACCAAGATGTATTTGGATTTGAAGGATATTTTCTGGTGGACCGAAATGAAGAAGGATATTGCGGAGTATGTAGCAGTTTGTGATGTATGTCAGAGAGTAAAGGCAGAGCATCAGAAGCCAGCAGGATTGTTACAACCATTGCCGATACCCGTATGGAAGTGGGATAAGTTAGGCATGGATTTTATCACGGGATTACCCAGGACTCGTTCAGGCTATGACTCGATTTGGGTTGTAGTTGATCGGTTGACGAAAGTAGCTCATTTCATCCCGGTAAAGACCACTTACACCAGTGCTAAGTTGGCAAAGATATACATGACAAGGATCATATGTTTGCATGGAGTTCCGAGGAGTACCGTATCAGATAGAGGAACCCAATTTACCTCAAAGTTCTGGAAGCATTTGCAAACTTTGGGTACCAGGCTAGAATTCAGTACAGATTTTCACCCACAGACAGATGGACAGATCGAGAGAGTCAATCAGATTTTGGAGGATATGCTGAGAGCTTGTGCGCTAGATTATGGATCTAGTTGGGACGACAATTTTCCATATGCAAAATTTTCTTACAACAACAGCTATCAATCCAGTTTAAAGATGGCCCCTTTCGAAGCCTTGTACGGAAGGAGGTGCAGGACACCGTTGTCGTGGGACGAAGTTGGAGACCGCCAGTTGTTTGGACTTGATTTGATTAAAGAGTCTGAACAGAAGGTGAAATTGATTCACGATAGACTCAAGGTAGCTCAGTCCAGACAGAAGAGTTATGCAGATTCTAAACGCAAGGAGACTGTATACGAAGTTGGAGATAGAGCTTATCTTCGAGTATCTCCACTTCGAGGAACAAAGCGTTTTGGTGTTAAGGGAAAGTTAGCGCCCCGATTTGTAGGACCATACCGAGTATTGGAACGTATGGGAGAAGTGGCCTACAAGTTGGAATTGCCTGAAGAATTGTCAGGAGTTCATGATGTGTTCCACGTTTCTCAGTTGAAGAAGTGCCACGCGGAGATGGCTGACATACCCTTGAGAGACACAGTGCCATTGGAAGCAATTCAGTTGGATAACGATTTGACCTATGAGGAGAAACCAATTAAGATTCTAGAGTATGCCAGTCGAGTCACCCACAGCAAGGTTATCAAGTTTTGCAAAGTTCAGTGGAGCCACCACACGGAGGATGAAGCCACCTGGGAACGAGAGGAAGATTTGCTCAACGACCATCCTCACCTATTTTCTAGCCAACCCGAATCTCGAAGGCGACATTCATCTTAAGGGGGTAGGTTTGTAACATCCCAAATTTTCAATTTGGAATGTTATACATTAGGTCATAAATGCATATCATATTTTATTTTGCATTTTGGTTGATCCTAGAAATTTCTACGCAACTCAAGGACCCACGGAGAGAGTTGGGGAATTCTTTATTTTCATATTTGAGTTTTCTCAAATTTTGAGAATAGGATCATTTGAATTTTATTATTTTATCATCAATTATTTATATTACAAAAATATGAGAGAGGGAATAAAATGAATTTCCCAAAATAAAGAAATATTGAGGATTTAATAATAAAATCAAATAAGATTTTATTTCGGAGTTTTTCGTTATTTTATTTGAATTTAGGAAAAATGTGCGTTTTTCAGAATTGCATTTAGGCGCCAAATAAATGTTCACCTTGTGCGGCTCGATTTTAGAAGCCCGGGAAAATTTATTTCGGGATTTTTGGAGCCCGTTTAGTATTTCTTTTTATTTTTCTTCCGAGTGCAATTATTTAAAAAACGAACCGACCTACGGGCCGTGTCCGACCGGGACTCTGGCCCGCTAGCCTTTATAAGCCGGGGGGGAGCCCAGCCAAACCCTAGCCGCCCCAGCCCCCAGCCCCCCCGCCGCCGCCGGACGCCGTCGCCGCCGCACGCCGCCCGAGGTTCGCCGCGCCTAGTAATCCGCGCTGTTTTTTTTTTAAACCGTTCGGTTTTTCCGTCGGTTTTTCGTCGGTTTTTTTTAGTTTCGGTATTTTTTAAATAGATCGGTTTTTCCGGTTTATTTAATTTAGCGAGCGTTCGTCGTTTTTCTTTTTCTCGGATTAAATCCGCAATTTTTCTGGTCGCGATTGCTGATCCGATTTTCGTTTTAGTATAACTTTTCGCTCGTTTATCGGAATCAGGCGATTCAAGCGCCTGGAGTTTCATCTCGAAACCCTCTATCCGTTTAACCAACTTAAACAAGTTTTTGCCACTGTAAAAAATTGCCCTAGATCCAGATTACTAGAAGGAAGTTGTTTACTTTCGCCGTTTGATTTTCGTTGCTTCGTTCAATTTGATTCTTTTTGCAAACCGGAGTTCTTAAGTTGAACCTTCTGGTTAGATCTCTTATTTGACTTTTACCTATGCATTAGATGAGTACTTATTGTATGCTTGTTTGTTTGTCTGCGATAGAATACCCGAAGTGCGCCGCCTGTTACTTCGAATCTCTAGGTTTCGCGGATCATCAGCAAGGCAAGTAACACTTTGATCATACCTTTTCTACTACCCAGTTTTATTGCATTAGATCAATCCTCAAACATTGCATGATTAGGATCTAATTAAATTGTGGGATGGAAAGTAGTTGAGGTAGTACCTATCACCTGTTATATATCAAACCTTTGGGGAGTTACTTCTACCTTTGCTTACTATTATTGTTATGCTATGCTAGTAGACGTGGATTGGGTGAGTGTATCCATGATAGATGTGAGATTGTTAAATTAATGGTTTATCTAAGGTGGCAACTTAAACACACATCTGGGTGGATTGAGGTACCTGGGTATTCCAGGATTGCCTATTTTCTTTTGGACCGCCACCCAGGCCCAGAGGGATCATGAGATTTTTCATACTAGAAACTTCTGTGTGCAGCCACAAGCCATTATGGGCTCTGGCGTAGTTGATTAAGCCGTGCGAACTCTTGCAGGGTAGACTAGCAGATGTAGGGGAAAGTAGGTGTAACGGTCTATCCATCGTAAGGTGCTAGCGCTTTTGAAAGACTATGTCTCGGTCATCCGTCTTCTCAAACACCCTGTAGTGCGAGAAACCAAACGGAGGCGATCGAGTCTTGTGGGGAAAAGTGCGCAAACCTCTGCAGAGTGTAATAAACTAATCATGATTAGTCGTGTCCCCGGTTATGGACGTTTTGAGTATCTAGTACCTGGATTATCATGTGAATCTCAACATGTTACTCTAAATTAATTTTGTTGGGTTTTGATTAATGATGATGTTTAATTGGGATTGAGAATGCTGTCAACCATTCTCAATGTTTAACAACTACCATGATAGTTAAATAAATTTATTCCTTTGCAGTAGGGAAAAATTGGCTTTACGCAAAACTATAACCATAGAGCTTTCCACCAGCCAAATATGCATATAGTATAGCTGTTTCATTCCATTACTCTTTATGTGTTACATTGCCAGCATATTCCATGTGCTGACCCGTTTCGGGCTGCAACATTAATATTGCAGACTTTTCAGACGATGATTAAGGAGTTTTAGGTCGTGGTTCTATACTCAGTGATGCCGTTGGAGTTGATGGACTCACTTATCTTCCAAGCCTTCCGTTGTTATCGTTATTAGATGGCCTTAAGCCATATTATATTGTAATAAGTTCTCTATGGAGACACTCGATGTAATAAGTGTGTGATTGCTACTCTGTTATAAATCCTCCTAGTACTGTGTGGTGTCAGCATTACTGATCCACGGATGACACCGGAGCACAGAGATCAGGATGTTGAATATTAGAGAACTCTAGAAAAATCATTTGTATGCAAGGATGCATATGAACAAATTGCCATTCAAGTTCAATTATGATCAAAGTTATTGCATCTGCAAGACTATTAGTTTTATTAAGAATAGATCCTCCTAGCGTAGGTAGCGTACCAGCACAAGTAAAGAAATCTTGAATAACACCTTTTCAAATAATATTGCTGCTACCTATGCGGAGTTTTTTTGTATGCAAGATAGTAGGCTCTTCATGAGGATCATTATTAGCAAATTCATCAAAAATTTCCTCAAGATTATTACTCTCTTTCTCAATGATAACCTCCCCAGATTCTGACATGATAGCAAGAAACCAATCTAGCAAACGGGCAAACAGAAAGTAAACGAAAAAATGAACTAAAGAAGGGCGAATAAAAAGGAAAATCTTTTCGTATTTTTCTAAAAATGTTTTAGAAGTGGGGGAGAGGAAAACGAGGTGCAAATGGCAAATAATGTAATGCAAGAGATGATAGTTTATGATGGGTACTTGGTAGGCTTGATGTAGAACTTCCCCGGCAACGGCGCCAGAAATTCTTCCTGCTACTTCTTGAGCTTGCGTTGGTTTTTTTGTTGAAGAGGAAAGGGTGATGCAGCAAAGTAGAGATAAGTATTTCCCTAATTTTGAGAACCAAGTTATCAATCCAGTAGGAGTTACACGCAAGCCTCCAATCTATGCACCTGCACAAACAATCAAACACTCATCCAACGCGATAAAGAGGTTGTCAATCCATTCGCGGTCACTTGCAAGGATGAGATCTGATAGAGATAGATAAAGATTACTAAAACGTAAAACAAAGTAAAAATAAATAAATTGCACCAAAGTATTTTTGGGTTTTTTGGTTTATAGATCTGAAAATATATGATGGAAAATAGACCCGCGGGCGTAGGTTTCACTAGAGGCTTCTCTCTTGAAAGAAAATAATACAGTGGGTGAACAAATTACTGTCGAGCAATTGATAGAAAAGCGCAAAGTTATGACGATATCCAAGGCAATGATCATGAATATAGGCATCACGTCCATGTCAAGTAGACCGACTCTTGCGTGCATCTACTACTATTACTCCACACATCAGCCGCTATCCAGCATGCATCTGGAGTATTAAGTTCATAAGAATAGAGTAATGCCTTAAGCAAGATGACATGATGTAGAGGGATAAATTCAAGAAATATGATGAAACCCCCATCTTTTTACCCTTGATGGTAATAATACAATATGTGCATCGCTACCCCTACTATGTCACTGGGTGAGGACACCGCAAGATTGAACCCAAAACAAAGCGCCTCTCCCATTGCAAGAAGAACCAATCTAGTTGGCCAAACCAAACCGATAATTCGAAGAGAAATACAAAGATATTTGATCATGCATATAAGAATTTAGATAAGACTCAAATAATATTCATATATAATCTGGTCATAAATCCACAATTCATGGGATCTCACAAACACACTGCAAAAGAATATTACATCGGATAGAACTCCAAGAACATCGAGGAGAACATCGTATTGAAGATCATAGAGAGAGAAGAAGCCATCTAGCTACTAGTTATGGACCCATAGGTCTGTGGTGAAGTACTCACACTTCATCAGAAGGGCAATAGAGTTGATGTAGATGCCCTCCATGATCGAATCCCCCTTCGGCAGGGTGCCGAAAAAGGCCCTAGGATGGGATCTCACAGGAACAAAGGCTTGCGACGGTAGAAAAGTATTTTCGTGGATGCTTCTGGTGTTGGGGGAATATTTGGGTATTTATGGGGCGAATATTAGGGTTAGGAGGTCTACGGGAGTTCCACAAGCCTAGCCCCCCCCCCCCCGGGAGCGTGCACCTAGGGCTTGTGGCCTCCCTGTAGGTCTTCTGGCCTCCTCTCCAAGTCTCCTGGGTGCCTTCTGGTCAAAGAAAAATCATCGTAAAGTTTTATTCCGTTTGGACTCTATTTGATATTCCTTTTTTGTAAAACTCAAAAACAAGGAAAAAACAAAAACTAACACTGGGCTCTAGGTTAATAAGTTAGTCCAAAAATAATATAAAATAGCATATTGATGCATATAAAACATCCAAAACAGATAATATAATAGTATGAAACAATCAAAAAATGTAGATACGTTGGAGGCGTATCAACGGCTAGACGGAGCGGGTAAATCAATGCTTAGAAACCTTCCTCTGTTGTTTTACTCAAGCTTGTCCTCGCCGCTAGAGCCTTTGGATCGCCCTGGCGCAATTCTGGTACAATTCATATCCATACTCGGCGATCGGCATGTTGCCTTTCAAGGCGTTGTATGGCCACGAACCTCGTCATTGGGGCATCACCACACACCCCCCCAGTACCCCAGTGCCCTCCCTACAAGCATGGCTGGAAGAACGCCGAGTGGTGCAAGATCTGGTACAGCAGCATCCCAACAAGGTGCGGCAATGCATGAAGTCCCAAGTAGACAAGAAGAGATCTTTCAAAGAATTCCAAGTGGGCGATCAAGTCTTCCTCAAGCTGCAACCGTACATTCAAACATTCATCGCACCCCGGGCAAATCACAAGCTCTCTTTCAAGTTCTTTGAGCCTTTTCCTATCATCAAGAAGATCAACGAGGTGCCGTATGAACTCAAGTTACCAGCTACAGCCACGGTGCACCCGGTGTTTCACGTCTCGCAACTCCGGCGAGCTCTGCATTCATGTACACCAGTCATGTAATGCCCCGAGACCGATGTGCCAGGTGTCTTCCAGTTATTCGCTGTTGTTACCTTGTCATTGCTTGCGTGTCATGCATCTCATATCATGTCATCATGTGCATCACATTTGCATACATGTTCGTCTCATGCATCCGAGCATTTTCCCCGTTGTCCATTTTGCAATCCGGCGCTCCTATGTCACCCGGTGTCCCTTTCTACCTCTTTTCATGTGCGGGTGTTAAACGTTATCAGATTGGACCGAGACTTGCCAAGCGGCCTTGGTTTACTACTGGTAGACCGCCTGTCAAGTTTCGTGCCATTTGGACTTCGTTTGATACTCCAACGGTTAACCGAGGGACCGAAAAGGCCTCGTGTGTGTTGCAGCCCAACACCCTTCCAAAGTGGCTCAAAACCCACCTAAACCTCCTCCATCATCTAGAGCGTTCGATCACGATCGCGTGGCCGAAAACCGCACCTCGTTTGGAGCTTCCTAGCTCCCTCTACCTCTATAAATAGACCCCTTCATTTTTGTTTTCGGATCTTTTCCCCGAAACCCTAGCCATCTCCGTCCTCGCGCCGCCGGACACGTCCATCCCGCACCGGACATGTCCACTGGACGCGTCACTCTGGCGAATCAGCGCATGCCACGTCACTCCACCGCTGCTCCCCTCCACTCGCGCGCCGCCACCTCAGCCTTCCTCTGCAGCGCGCCCGCCGTGGCCCGCGGAGCCCAGTCGGGGCCCGCCCGGCCCGGACCACCAGAGCCGCCAC